>NC_133236.1:16893332-17207288 GCF_040436345.1 Pagrus major
TTGGTCGCAATGGGATTTTAACCTTCGGCCCTCCAGATTCTCCAGAGGAGAAGCACCAGGAGGCCGTGGTGGACGTTAAGGTAGAGTGGCTCGAACGTACCATGTTAATGTTTGGTAAAGCATTGCAATAGCATTGATTTTATTGCATGTGTGCACTATGTGTATGAACAGGGGTTGCGAGAAAGATGATTTCTAGATTCTAGTCATGATGACTACTTTTTCTTGCGTGCTAGACTGTGTCAGAAACAATTGTGATCAATGGTCATTTTTTAAGATCAGTTTATGCCACTAATGAACTTTTAATCTTAATATTCAGGCATTGGAATTGAAATGTGAAAAACATATTAAAATATCAAAAATTTAAAAAACATAAATAAAGAAAAACCCACACAACCGAAACAATAAATAAAATGAAATGAAAAACGTTGCCTCCAAGTCTAAGGCCTAGTTATACTGGCACCATGTCAGTTAAAATATAGGTAACACAACTGGATAACAAGGTCAGCAAATCTGATTAAGTTAATGTACATATATTGATAATTATAATTACAGGTTTAATGATTTCATCCTTCATCCTCACCAACTTCCCTCAGTCATGAGGAGGAGGGACACTAAATAATCCTTTTTAAAGATTTCTTTGAATCAGAACTCTAAAGATGTTTCTAATATTTTGTGAAATGATTTTGGTATTTTTCTGGTTACAGAGTTCACAGCAGTCAAAATTGGCAGATGGAGATGTCAAAATGGAGGTTTCCTCTTACGACCAGAGTCATGAAAGCAGCCAGCAGGCGAGGGTTGCTCAGTCACTACAGGCTCATGACTATGTAAGTGTGGTAGTCTTCTTGGCAAGTCTAAAATCTGTTGTGCTAAATAATCCTATCTGAGTCCGAGTTACGTGGGAGCCAATAAAATCACAGATCTGTGGGGGTCCTTAATACTATAATTTATCTATCTCCACCCCAACATTAGTTAGGGTTAGTTATTTTAGAGACCCCCCCCACAAAGACTATACCTCGAATCCTCAATGCAGCTGATAAAGCAACTAACGCCTGCTGATGTTTGGTGCTCCAGGCAGGAACAATGGTCATGATGAAAGAGCCGGTCACTGTGAATAAGGTTCATCACCCGGCAGCAGCTCACAGGCCTCGGGCTGAGCCTGCAGCAAAGAAGAGCAAAGCGCCAGTGAAGCCCCCGCAGGATCCCGACGCAATATTTCCATGCAAGAAATGTGGCAGGTACGGTACAAAAAAGTTTGTTTTAAACTCTAACTTGAAGCGACATTATGTAGAAATTGACATTTGTGCGCATAGCTTCTGAGTAAAACATCTCTGTCATAAATACAAATCCCAGGTCTGTAACAATTTGTCAGACATAATGTAGGTGCAACAACAAACAAAACTCAATACGTCATCACAGTGTTATGTGTTGAAAGAATGTATGTAACGCTGTGATCCTTCCCTCTCACTGAAGTTAGAGTGCAGAAACGAGTGATAGGGAGGCGGAGTGGCTGAGTCCTTGTCGTGGAGTTGTTGTAAACGTTGCTGTTGTGTGTAAAGTCGCATACTTCTCTTCTTGTACCACAGGGTGTTTTATAAAGTCAAGAGTCGAAGTGCTCACATGAAGAGTCACGCTGAGCAGGAGAAGAAGGCTGCAGCGCTGCGCCAGAAAGAGGAGGAGGAGAAGGCAGCAGCCGAAGCTCGGGCCAGGAAGGCGGCGGCTGTGGCAGCAGCAGCGGCGGCGGTTCATCAGAGAGGAACTGGGAATGGAGTGACAGAGCAGGCAGAGGGCAGCAGCCAGGAAGACTCCTCTGAGGTGGAGGATGATGACGATGAAGACTGGCACTGAAAGACAAAAATCAATCAAATCGAATCAATGAGTGGGATCGAGGGAGAGATGATAAAAAAAAAATGTAGGTCCTCCTGTTTACCTTCACACTCCTCACCTGGCTGAGCCTGGCTCTGTTATCATAAGCCAGGCAGTCACACTCCAGTTTCACACATTTGTATCTTTTAAATATTCAGAAGAAGTTTATTTTTTTGTAAATGCACTTATTCTGTATGCTTCAGCTTTTTGCCAATATTGCCTTTTTATATCCTTTATTTAATTGAATATATGTCAAAATATTACACCTTTTCATTGCGTGGACTCAATGGTTATATGATATCTCATAAGATAATCAGGATGTCTGTTTAGCAATAAAGATCAAAGCAATCTTTTCACTTTATAGTCGCAGCCCTTTTAAATAAATATAGAGTAAGAGCTTGTATTTAAAATCTTTCTCTTAGGAAAATACTGTGCTGAATTTTGCAGATTTCCATCGGAGTTTTAGGTTGGTATACACTTATTTTTTACAACTAAGGGACCTTTTGAAATGGATATGTACAAAAAAGTATATATGAGATCGCCATATATTTATGATACTGCATTTTGCATTGATTTTGATAATATAAAAACTAATCATGTCAGCTGCAATATGACTTGTGAATTGAAAAGTTTATTAAAAATCTCTACTGTTCTGAGTGTCTTTATTTGTCTGTCAGTGTGTGATTGCAAGTCACTGTCGCTCCAGCAGGTGGAGGCAGTGGTTCAGTATGTTTGAGAAGATTTCCTCCACACACTCCTGTGTAGAAAAATAGAAATGTTGGTGTATGGACAAGGACGAAATCTCTTTGTGGAGCTATTAGTCATTTTGCCTGACTTTCTCATAAATCTTCTCACTTAAATGGTGTCTAGTTACCATGCAAGAAAGATTTATCACACTAAAATATGAATCTTAAAATACTATATTCAAAGGTCTCATTCAGAATGCAAGACGAGCACCACAGGCCTATCATTTTCAGATTAAGGGCCGGAAAGGGTGTGGTGAAATTTGGCATTGATTGGTGGTGACATAACTCAGCCATTTAAAGAGCGTGCTCAGGGGAGAGAAGTGTAGCCTGTCGCCCTCAGGAGATGAGATGGAAGGCATATTGCCCCGAGATCAGGAAGGACAAAGTGGTCCTGTTTCTGTCTCCCACTCCTCACTGACGAGCTGCATCCTGACAGCTCTCATTTACTGTCGGGCTCCTGCAGAAATTAGACGAAGAAGCACACACACACACACATCCTGCGAAACAAGAGGAAGAGGAGACATCACTGCTTATGTGGTCCCTGGATATAATGATACTCGCAGAACATAAAGGAATAGTTTCACACAAAAATGATATCATGCTCTTGCTCTGTCAGTTCAGCATACAGAGTAATAACTCCCATAAACACAGCAGAATGATGTCATCATTTCAAAAATAATTTCAAGACCAGTTCTGTGCTTGCCAAGATTAAAAATCTTAGATTTTGGAAATATTAGATCAGGTGTTTCCATCCTTTTCGACAGCACGGACCAGCCATGAGCTATAATTTTTCTGGCGGCTTTTACGTAAATAAAATCAGGTTTTTGAAAATTGAAAATTCTTTGCTTTTCCTGTGATATGTAATTAAATAGTTGCCTTTTCCAGAAAAATAAACAAAACACAGTGCAGTACATAAATGTTGATTACATCAGCCCCCTTATTTCCTAGGGTCAGTGGGTTTTCACAGCCCGGTACTGAACGACCCAAGGCAGGGTAGTTTGGAACCCCTGTAGTAGATAAACAATCTTGTTACATAAGTTATTCACCAGTTTATATATTTGAATTTGTTGTATATTCTTAAATTAATCATGAATATGACTTTTATGCCTCTACTCTTAAATCTTACATTGAGTAATTTACAGGCAAAACAAGATGTAGATGGAGTAAAGCTACTTACCATTCTCTTACACTAAAAGAAACCTGTTTAAACTAACAGCATGATCACACCCACTCACTCATTTTCAACTTAAATTTGTGTTTTTGATGTTGTTGCTCGGCCTTAATTTTTTCAGTTTGCTAAAATTAAAAATGCCAAGAAATTGAATGAAGAATCAGGATCTGATACTAAAATATATGGGTTTCAGTCTTAATGTATCTCAGCTTGTTATTGACATGTTGTCCATATTGCAGATCAAGTGTTGGAGCAGATGTATCCGTGTGACCGTGTGGTGTATTCAGTGTCATCCGAGGGTCATTTTTGTGTCGAAGCATCGGAGGTTTGCACCGAGGATCAAATGTCTTCCCCTGAGCAGCGGGCCTGCTAATAAGGCCCTATTAGAAACCCAGCTACATGGACACAGCAAAATAGGGTTAGGGATAGAGGAGATGATGAAGACATTACAGGGCTGACTGGTGTGTAGCGATGGAGACAAGGGCAAAAAAACGCTGGATCAATGTCACTGAATGTCTGGAAGACAAATGTGAAGATCGATGGGTTTTATCCAGCAGGGCCGAGGTTAAATCTGATGCAATGTACTTCAACATTATTTATGTTCAGCCAGTCAGTAATAAACATTAATCATTTTCTGGGCCTGACCTGTGAGGCTGCAGGTCAAGGTCATTCTTGCAGTAAGTATACAGTATATATGCTCATAAAGTAGCTGCATGTAGATACGACACGTCTACGTCAACCGGCTCGTCTTTCTTCTCGTTTCTTCAAGTCCATCATTGTTAAATTAAGGATTTTTGGTCACAAAAAGACTGTGAATACGACCCTTTTTTTTTTTTTTAAACATTATCATTAATTTCTCAGGGAATGATGCATGGATGAGAAAAATGAGGCATATCTAGGTGGCTGGTATCTATGAGTGAGTACAATTAGATGCAGATCTAGTGGATTTATGTTTGATTTGATAATGGGCTAGGCCTGATTAAATTTAACAGTATGGTAGAGCTACACGGTCCACCGAGTACCATTCTAGTTTTTATATTATATTGTCAATTTTATAATTAAATTGATTGCTTTTTGACTTGCAGTTCTTCTTATTTTCTGTATCTCTTATTTAAATCTTCGACTTACTGTGTTTATTGTTATTCACCAAAATACCATGTCAGTTTCTTGTATGTGAAAACCTGCTTGACATTTACAGCTCATTCACCACATTGAATGAAAAGAAGAGGCTGCATGTTGTATGTAATAATCTCTCCAGCATTGCTTACATCCAGCTGTCCTTGATGCAGAACCAAAATTGCTTCACGTAACGACTATAGCTGCCATATAACTGACAAACCTCTCAGCTCAATTTCAATGTGCGGTCAGTGGCCTTGAGGGATGTAATCTGCCAGGTTGACCTCTTGGCCTGTGACACCTCTGGCTTCGATTTGTTATCTGCCTGTCATCCTTATCCACAGCTCTCCAGCATTTCACAGTCAGGTCTGGTGCAGTGAACATAAAGGAGCCCCTCGCTCTGCTGCAGGTCAGCTGCTACTCCATCCTTACACAGTAGCTCACGTAATGGAATTAAACCCATCCGTCAGTATTTTAGCTGGACTAAGCAGCTTTTCTCTCTCCTGGTTATGCCAATGGCTCTTGGCTGAAGTCCATTTTTCTCCCGTGCATGCAGCGAGGATGGGACGCCTCAGAAACACGAGGTGCTGGTGACTGACACTGGCATGTTTTGTGAGATCTGTATCACTCCTCATTTTAATGGAACACATAGATCTCACCACTCTCTGCACCCTGACGTGTTGCCTCTGCTTTTGAATGAAGAGGCTCTTAACCTTGCCACAGCACCAGGAAATTATTGTCTTGTCAAGGTGCCTAAGTTGGGACAATATTGAGTTCCAGCATGTTAAAGAAATAGGTACATATTATACTGTAGGAATTACATATTCACCTTTTTGCCAAGAGTTAGATGAAAAGATCGATACCAATCTCATGTCTGTACAGCTAATAATAAGAAACACCAGTAGCCAGTTAGCCTTGATTAGCATCAGGACAGGAAATGGCAGGAAATAGCTTATTTAGATTCTATCTAGTTAATTGATCTAACAACTTATTAGTTATTCTAAAGATGTGATTTCATTATACAGTTAATGTAACAATTAATTGTGGTGGGGTATGCTCCCCTAGTACAGAGCAAGGTGTAATGCTGGTGGATGTAGCCTTGACTCAACTCCTCCCCCAACAAATTCCCTAATCAGGGCCAAGCTATAAGGCAGAGTGTTTTCTGTGCTTATGTCTGGTGCATGTGAGGTGAGTAGGCTTAGTTTTTAAAATGTATTTTAAGATGCAGTGAGCCTAGCTAATTTTAGTTTCCCCTTTTTCAGGTTCACCTGCACAACAACACTGCTGTTTTGCCTTTAGTTTAGGGTTTTGCCCACATTTTTACATTTAGTTTGCCTTAGCCATTTAGTTTGCATTGTCTTGCCCTTTTGCCTTTAGTTGAGTTTTGTGTTTTAAACCAGCTGGGTTACCTTACTTTACTTTGTGTTTTGCTACCTTGTTTGTTTGATTACTTGTTGTTTTTTTCTGACCATTTGTTATTTTCCTAAGCAGAGTGCCAAATTGTTGGTGGTGAGGTCCCTTCACTTTTTGTAAACACACAGGTATACAATATTGACTGCACCATTTTGCTGTGCTGCACTGAAGGTGAGTAGTGGTAGCACCCCTGGATACTACCTCTGTGTAGTCTGCCTCTCCACATATGGCCTCAGCTTAGTTTTCCTTTTTTTATATAGTTGTGGTTGGACTGAATTTTAATATAAGTACACTGATTCTTTTTAATATTTCATATTGAGGCCTTTTTAAAAAGATCATTGTAATAAAGTAATTTAATTCACCTTACTGACTTTAAGTTTTTCATGTGCTCATACCTTTCTTTTCCCCCTCAGCAGTTCCAACCCCTGTCGGTTTACATTGATTATTTTGGTTATTGTTTAAAATAAAACCTTTAATTCACTTTATAACTCGCGTCTCCGCCTATTCAGTAACGAGCCCGTGTGTCCTTTTCTATTTCCCAACCATTCTCAGAGGTTCAAATATTTCTTGGGGTTGCAAGTCCCCAGGTGGCGTTGTTCGGCTTCGTAGTGCCCCTCGCCACATAATGTAAAATTTAATTTGATGAAAACATAAGCATCAGCATCAGTTCCTCTAAAGCTCACAAATGAGCAGGATGTGTAATTTATTTAGGATGTACAAAAAGTAAAGTGTAAAAACAACATTTGGTGATTTTTACAGGGGTTTTACCATGTTGATTAGCAAGCTTTAGATGTGCTTGTTTGGGGATTTTCTTACCTTCAGAAAGAGCCAGGCTAGCTTTTCTCCCTGTTTTCAGTTATTTATGCTAAGCAAAGCTCACCATCTGCTAACTGCTTAATGCATCAATGTGAGAGTGATATCTTATCATGTAACACTTGGCAAGAAGGAGTATAAGAGTATTGCTGTGATGTGAAAAGACGGATACTTGTCATTTAAATCATATAATGCAACGACCAGGTGTGGAGGACGATGGAATGAGAACTTAATGTAGCCTGAACAGTGAGACATTTAAAGAGGGGTATTTACAGTAAATCACTGCAGCAGGTGAAGCTGTGCCGTCCTCCTTCCAAATAAAGTGACATTATGTTTATTACATGGAGTCTTCCTTTGTTATGACTCTGCAAAATAAGCAGCTTTGGGAGACCACCTTGCAGAAATCTGAAATGATCTGGGGTGTTAGAGATGGTGGCTGTAGCCCTGCCAAATGCACTCACTCACTGTAAGTGCTCTCAATTCAGTCCTCATTTCCTGACTCCTGCCAATCTTCCCATGAGAGGACAAGAGCTTTTGGCCCATCCTCACTGCTCACTGAGCCATTGCTTTAACAAAGACTGTGCACAATGACATTATTTATTGCTTATGCGGCAATAAAACACGTGATATTTTCCTCATGACATCTTCGCACACTGGGTCTGGTGCCAATTATATCTATTTTTGTCCCCCACCCATTTGTGGAAACATTAATAGGTACACTTCACAATCAGATTTGTTGATTTTCATGTGTGAGGCCCAATAACTTCACCTTGCTTGCCAAAAGCCCCTTTCTGTGACCGACATAATGTACGCAAGTGAAAATCAGCTACATTACCATTGTCATTGTATCCCAGCTGCTGGGCAAGCTCAAGCCATAAATCGTTGACTTGGTTGTTGAGGTAGTTGTTGTGGTGTTTGTCATACAGTATGTTGTAAGACCCAAGAATGTTATATTAAACCTGGACACAGTGTTGCAGGTGGAGCCCCATTCATTCCTATCAGTTATGACAGAGAAACAAGTCATTTCATGGTGATTGTGATGCTACAAAAAAAGATGTATCCACCATTTTACAGCCACGTCGTTCACAATGAAAGCTTATGGCAAAAAGTATTTTTGGTGCAGAGTGTATCACGTAACAATGAATTAAATGTGAGTTGGACAGTGGTGAATGAAAAGTGGAGGTCCATGCGAGACAGATTTAACGCGGCGTGCTCTTATTGCTTAACTTTCATGCCAACGTGACGGACACATGGAAGTATGTGGGCAGTGATGGTTGTATCATTTGAAACTTACATATATATCTTTTTAAATGAGCCTTAGGTGGGAGGGGCAAGGGGTGTGTTTGTATGTAAAGCACTTGAAATGGGCTTTGAGTATAAAAACAGCTATAGCAATAAACTTGCCTTACCTAGACACTCTTTTGTCGATTCTAACAGCATCATCGTGCAATCAACGGCAGAAAAGCATTAATTTATCTTGTTTAAGCTTAATAGACCTTGTCTTATAACAAGCATCTGTTTGATATAAATTAATTTCATATTGCCAAGATTTCGTTCAAGCTTGACAGGTAGTTAATCTTTAATCAGTGAAAGTGTTGGTTTAGCAGATTTTTTTTCTCTGAGTGTTCAGTTACATCCATCTCTTTAAAGATATTTGGGGAGTAGAAATGTGGTAAATCACCCAAAGCAAACAAACACTCCACTGAACTCACAGTCGATATACAAAACCCACATCAGCATTTTTCCCTTCTGCATGAGGATGTTTCCTTCAAACCCCTGAGGTGACAGTTTCTAGCTTGGTCAATGTCCTGTTCCATCTTGCTGCGATGCATCTCTTCGATCTGATGGATCCTGACTCTGTCATCATCCATCATAAAGTCATCAACATGCAGCCTTCTCCTCTCCGAGGGGAAGTGATGCAGTGGCCGAGTAGCTCTGATTTATCTGTGATTCACTGTTTTATCTGTTCGCCTTGCGTTTGCCTACTCGATCCGTCTCACCTGCACCTGTCCTCCATCACCAGCACCACCAGCATGATTAAGCAGCCCTCGTGTATCCAGACGTGATGGAGTGTGAGCCTATGTCAGCGAGGGAGTAAACTGGACGATGGGTCCTGATTTGTTGAAATCAGGAATTCTTCAGAATTATGGTCTGGTGATCGATCCAGGCACGCAGCCAGAGCTCCATTAGTGAACAAGCTGTTCTGAGAGCTGCATGATGAGGGACCAGTGCGTTTTCTCAGAGGGGCTTTCCCCAGATTGACATCTTTAACATTATTCATGAAAGTATGTGCAGGGTTTTAACATTAAATCATACATTAATGTAATTACACATTTATATATATAAGGGCCTCTTACTCGGGACATTAGGGACACTACTCGTTTAGGAGCATGTACCCTATTTTATCTCTGTCATATGGGGTACACTGTACAATTGTATAACTATGGGGTGTTTCATCATAATATTATGAAAAGATTTCTAAAAATAAAACAACAACAAATTAACAGCATAAAAAGTCCAAAATGCCCAAAATAACAATTATCAGTCAAATTAAAGCACAAATGATCTGGTAATGTAATGGTTTACACATCCACTTGTCATATTGATAACACATTTCTATAGACAAATCACTTAAAAAACAAACAAACACCTACAGAGCTTGTAGAAAGGTGCAGAAAAAAGTATCTCTTTTCCTTCAGCATCATTTTGCATCATCACGATTGTGAATTAATAATTTGAAGAACAAATCAAAGATTTGTTGACGTTGCTCTCACGCGGTATCTGTGTTTCATCAGCGTCAACAGTCCTGGCAGTTGCCATTTGTGGAAAAAAAAATTTAGATAGCTAGCGTTAGCCACATTTAGTGGCTGAATGTAATCAATAACAGCTTTAAGCCTCCTGAACTGCTCACACTGCTCACATCTGGGTCACCCAGATAATATCAACCATGTTTCATATTTTTGATTTGAAATCTGGATAATTAAATTAAATTTTAATGATTTAATAATTACATCAGTACTTTCCAAGCCGGACCACGAGAGTGGAATCCTGGAGCAGCTGACAGGGCTGCCAAACAACGGTAAACATTGTGGCACTTGATGCTAACGTTAGCTAGCATACTGCTGTTGACAGAAACTTAAAATTTCACCTCCAGTATCCAGACTCGTTTAAACATCTGCTTTTGTATTTTTTCTCACTACTACACATTACTACAGAAAGTGTTGCACCATGCTAATCTCCATTTGTTTAGGTCTTCTTCCCCTGAAATCACGTGAGAGGGATCACTTGTAACATTAAACGTGCTGTGGGTCCAGATTGGACCCTGTACTTCCTCAGGTCCTCGGAAACAAGCCTGACAAGTGTGAAGTAGATCAGATGTACGGTTCTCGAATTATGCAAATGACAAACAGACAGACAGTGATTCTTTGCTTTATAGTTTGATTATTAGCCTTTTTAAACATCTTCAGCCTCAAAGTTGTCTCAAAGCTAGTTAGCTGCCAGGCCCATTTGCATTTGACTTCTTGACAGGTGAGCAGATGCTGACCTGACGTCTTTTGAAAATAACAATCTTTTGGCAGATTTTAATCAATGATTACAGTTTCTGGGCAGTAGGAGGAAGCAATAACATGGTTATGGTGGTGGGTTTGGATGGCAATTCAAACACAAATGCACAAATTTCGGTTATTTCTGATGTAAATTTCGGTTTTCTGTTTTTTTTTATCTTCCATGTCTTGAATGTCTTGAATTGTTTTAAAGGATTACCCTATTTCCTGCATGTATAAGGACGTTGTTTTACTGGCCTGAATTACGACAGCAAAGTGTATGTTTGCAATATTTGGCATATCAATTTAGAATTAATGGCCTAAACATCCATTAATGTAGTCCTTTAAAATAAGGGTTAATTTTTCCTCCAGAGCCAATCTGCATATTGACTGGTTGCTCTTAGCTGAATCTCTACAGCTTAAAGTCTTTCTGAGTCAGGCCTCACCCGCCTATTTCTCTGAAGGTTTCACGTTTCAGACTACATCATTGTTGTGACTAGAGATGCTTCAATACATAAAACATGAAACGCTTCTTTCACAGAACAGAACAATACAATCGCGGCTCAGACCTGCAAACTGAGCTGTTTTCTCATCTTACTTTGGGAACATAAACGACAGTATTTCAAGGACAACAACAACTTGTTTAGAATTTACAACTTTACAGCACTTCTGGCTAAAATCAATTTAAAAAAAACCTTGAAAATCTGATAATTTGATTTTCTGATAAACCGATTTTCTCCACAAAGCCTTGGTTCATTTCTTTGTTTTGACACATTTGTATGCAGCGGTGAAGAATACACAACATAAATCTTTTAGTTACACATTATTATACACTCGATCAATAGGACCATTTTCACTGGTGCCTGGGAACAGTCTACATCAGACTTATTGTCTCCTAATGACCGCACAGAAAGCTGTTTCTCAGTCTCTGCTCGGTGGCTACATTTTGCACCCCGTGTGTTATTAGACAAGACGATCGCTCTGTCCAAGAGTGCTTTCTCTGTTTACATACTCAGGTAAACACACTGTCGCCGTTCATTACAGAGAGACTCTTGCTCAGCTCTTATTTAAATTGAACTGACAACTCCAATATCGTCCACATCTGGGCTCCAGCATAAACAATTGTGCTCATTCTCTGCAGCCATTCTCTGGATATTGGAAACATGTTATGTAATACAATATTAATGTAATGAGGAAGAAGTGTAGACTGTTCTGCACAACACCATCATCAACTGAGCTACCGTGCTGATTAAATGCAAAGCAAAGTTTATTGAATAACAATAAGAAGCAGTAGGTTGGTTGATTCAAGAAAAAAAACACAAAAATACCTCCTCGTAACAAAGAGGTTATTTTTCCTTCAGAAAAAATTCAGTGAGATTATGGGGGAAGCACAAGCCAGTCACTAGAAGAACATTTTGGCATTGTATGGCATAGTTCTGCAAACCACAGATACATTACATTTGTCCATTTCATCTATCACATCAACATTTCTACAGTATGTTTCAGCTGCAAAGCGAGAGACCACCGTTAAACCACGAAAGCGACCAGTAATTTTAGGACATTTTGCAGCCATGTTGGGTCAACAAAATTGTATATTTTATCGAGACATAATAACTTTTTGCAGCTTTCTTGGGGGCAGCAAAACCAAATAAAAACAAAGTTTCAATAAGTCTGTGTGATAGGAAACTTAAAAATGTAACACAGTGGTTTGTGGTTTGCAGAATCGCACAATGCCAAAACATTTTTTAGCCATTGGGATGGGGACACAGGGTCATCTCTGTTTGTGCTTGTGGTTTTATAATATTTTTCCGAAGTTTGAATAAAGCATGGCATGAGAAACTAAGATAAATTGATCAAATTAATCAAGAAAAAGTAAATCAATAATCTGCTGACAACACTGAAGAAGTAAGTTGCTTTCAGATTCAGGCTGCTGTATATCTTAGGAAAATGCAGGATCTCCCAAATTAACTGATTAATCACGTTGGCAAGATCCTCCAGAAATAATTTTATGGATCATCAGACCAGAACAGCAGTCCGGGGAGGTTGTGCTTATTTTAAATGACATTGCTGTTTTCAGTTTTCTTATATTTAAAGATAAAATCAAATCAAGTGAGAGCAGGTGCAAGCACTTTTTGGAAGTGCACAGACATTTACAGGATTACAGGAAGAAAGAACAAAATGCACACAGTGACTAGATGTACTTTTGCCTTTTGCAAATCAGCTTTGTAGTGGCATTAATCATACAGGAAGAAATTCACAAATCAATCATATACAAGGTCATCTCAGGCTAATCAAAGCAATCACTAGGGCACAATAAGACTCAGCAATGCAGCAGCCAATTACTCACTGAATAATGCCCTCAGAGCTTTGTTAATTGCTTCTGATCTTACAGTGCGGGGAAGTCTTTTTCCATTTTAATGTTAAATCGACGACGCAAATCAATGCCGCTTGTAACTGATACTGACACAGTGAAATCTGATACGGGCAAATCCATCTTGAGAGCTTGCTGTGTCACAAGAAGAAGAAGATGAAGAAGAAGAAGAAGAAGACGAAGACAGCAAATTAGTCAGACTGAGACAGAGATATGACCCTGTGGCCAACTTGCGACCAAACTTTAACATTAAAGAAACTTTTTTGGAGGTGTTTGAGGTAATGGAGAGCACATTTCTCCACCCACTATCATTACTGTGGTTATTTGAGAGGTGCAACAGATAGTTTGTCACCATTAAATTTGTCAAGCTCATCACTTTCTCATTGTTACTGTGTGATTTGTAGATTCTCTTTATTTTATAGTGCCACATTTATCACTCAATGACAGAAGCAGTGGCTTCATCTCAAGATTTCACACATTTTTCTAATGTCAAAGAGAGAGAGAGAGAGAGAGAGAGAGAGAGAGAGACAGACAGACAGACAGACAGACAGATAGACAGACAGACAGACAGACTGACCTCATTCATAAGTTGTCTTTAATGGGTCTCTCTTTTTCCAGTTTTAAAGCACCTCTGCGAAAATTGAGGGCATTGGTCATAATAACATCATTCAAAATTAGTTTATGAGATGGATGTTCCCATCAAGCTGTTTAATCACAAGCATCTCCTCGTTACAGCTGCCAAAAACTTTCCAGTCATTCACCAGAGGTGCTGCAGTAAAGACAATTAGCAATTAAAGCATGATGCATAAAACTAACTTAAACTACAGCCAAAATAGAGGTCAATACAGCTGCTGATTCCAATTGATTTTTAATAACAGACATTATTTGATGCTCTGAAAGGCTGACTGGACACAATTATGTAGCACATGCATTACACAGCACAGGCAGTTAACGTCAGATGACTGTAAAATCTGCAGTCGAGGTTAAAATAAGATATACTGCAGTAACTTTCAGGCTCAGCCCTGATGGGTTTTATGGATGCATGGATGCATTTTATCATTATAGGTTAAAGGTAATAAAACCATACATCCATGTACTTACTGCATTTAGGCAGAATCCAGAGCACTGCAGTGTCTTTCCAGGTTTTGACTGTAAGAGTTTGGTTTATACAAAACTAACTTTAGCTATATCATCTCTGAAATATAAATATATATATATATATATATACATATATATTTTAAAAAGTCATAAAGATGAACTATGTGCTCATAGTTGGGGCAATTTAACAAACTGTATAAACATGGACATATCACGTTATAAGGTTTTTAAGGAAAATGTCATACATGAATGTACAGCCTTGATTCCAAAAAACGCTGTGCAAAACATAAATAAAAACAGAACACAATAATTTGCAAATCCTTTTCAACCTATGTTCAGCTGAACACCGTACAAAGACTAAATCTAATTTTCAAACTGATCAGCTTTACAGTTAAAATATAAATTTAATATTTATTTTCCTTTATGCTCTCCATCGCCTCCTGAGGGACACATCTGGCTCTTTCATCCACTGTGCTCACCAGCTCGTTGCTAACTTTACCATGTATGGAAACAACACAGTAAGAAAGAACCAAAACAGTGTTGTGAACTATAAAACCGAAACAACAAGCTGAAAGATGCTAAAATGCTCCATAAAGCTGAGCCAGAAGTGACCATATTTGGACGAGAAGGTGGAACTGTGGTAACGCCAGCCGTGGTAGCAACTCAATCACAAGCCCTAAAGCATATCCAGCTTTATCTCCTTTTTTACTCTAAATGTGACCATAATTTACTAAGTTGACTTAATGCCGTATTGAAGAAGACTTGAAAATACTGATTGAGACCATAAACTCATAAGGAAACTGATCACTTAGGTAAAAAATCCAGTGAAAAGTAGGGTAATTTTCTCATAAGCTTACACACAATCAGACCTGTTTTTTGAAACCAATGGAGTCGCCTTCTGCAGGCTATTAGAAAGAATGCAGGTTTAGGGTACTTCTGCATTAGCTTTACTTTTCACTCCACCTTTCATATTGTCTATGGTTTGTCACTATGAATTTACTGCTTTTTGTGGGGAGACATTTGAATACATTTAATATCTTTGGGATTTGGAGTGTTGTTTGGACAAGACATGACATTTGAAGAGTCGCCTCAGAGTCTGAGAAACTGGGATGGACATAAAAATAATCAACAGATTAATTGATAACAGAAGTATGATTAACTGCAGTGTTTGCATTTATTGGAAGTGTGTTCAGCACATGCAGCTATATGAGGTCCGTGTCAGAGTGGTGCTTTGCAGAACATGCTGTGTTTTCGTCCTTGCGTCTTTCACTGGCCCATCCCTCCTCTGTTCAATCCTCTCTCTCCTCTCCTCCCTTCTTCTGATTCATTAGCAGAACTCGGAGCCCTCCTGCCCTCTTTTACTGCCTCCATTAAATCCTTGCTCTCTCCATTGCAACTCTCCATGGATAGCGAGTGCGTCAGTTCATCATCCAAGCTAAGAGCCGTAGCAGTGTACGCTACATTTTTCATCCTCTCCACTTTGTCTTTACTTAGGCCCGGCCCAGCCCAGCTTAGCTCGGCTTTTTGTCACTTTGAAACACATTAATGAAATGTAAATTTAATTCATATAATGCTTGTGAGCCTGTGATTAACAGTTGCAGAGCTACGGTACGTCTCTTTTAACAAGTGTATCTTTCCTTGTACTTACCACAGAGAAAAACAGGAAAAAATTATTTAATCATATTATTTATAAATACAAACTGTCTAACTACAGCTAATATAACACACCATAAACATCAGTTGAGAAGGAGTAAATTTGCATTATTACCCAATTCATTTCGACTGTTGGGAGTGACAAATGGTGGGAAATCCTTGTGCCCAGAGACGAATCCAAACTTGCAAGTAGATATCTAAAATGATGCACAACACATATAAAACATTACGCATCACATGTTTATGATCTGATTTTAATACCAGGAAGTGGAGGGGACGGTGGAGTAGTTACAGGCAAGAAGGCTGTCAGTCAGTGACCACAGTTCAGGTCTGCGTTTCAACATTTATCAGTGAAACCACTGACAATTTCCAGCTGCGTTTGTTGCAACAAAAAACAGATATTTCTAACGGCAAGTTGGGACATCTCTAGCTTTGTTTGTGGCAACAAAAGTGGGTGTTTTTAACAAGACTGGGGGATATCTCCAGCCATATCTGTGGTGACAAAAGAGGTATTCAAGCAAATAAATACAATCGAATATTTAACCTAAGAAACTTAAGGTTGCAACATAAATGAATATAAAATATCTGTGGTTTACAGAAATGTACATTACGAACATTTATTCTGGCAATTGGGTTGAAGGAAAACAAAAGGGGAAACTGTTAAATATCACTTATAACTACTACCCACAGTTTTAAATGACAAGTGCTTTTGTAAATCTGAGAACTATAGTTTCTCCTTACTGCTTATATACAGGGATGCTTTAAGCTCTGCAGCAACCTTGCAGTGTTTAAGCATTAACCTCACGTAACCTGTCAAGACAAACAGGAACTGAATCCTTCTCCAAAAACAAATACCCAGAGGAGGTGATGCTGCTGTGAGTGCTGAACTGGAGTTGTGTTGAGAGCAGAGGACTGAGGTCAGGTTATGTAGAGCCCCGAAACCCCCTCTGAGATGGATACCAGGCTACACATGGGACACTGGATTATCTGCTTATTTCTGCCCTAATAATTGCTGAGGATTGAGTGTAACGGTGGACAACAGACATGGCCACAGAGGGTAATTGAAATGCTTCAGTCTTCTCTTGTTCTTAATTGGATGAGTCACACTGCAGTGTCCAAGGTGAGGTGAAGGTGAGTTAGACCCTAGATGAATTTTTTGTTGTTGTTTTTATTGTCAGAAAGGGACAATCATGATATTTTTCACTACTAAATATAGTTTGGTTTTAGTTTTTTTTTAGTGGTTTACGCAAAGTAAATCCATAGAATACAAATTAATATAAAGATAAGAAACAAAAATGAAAATAAAAGGTGCTTGAAGTGGCTTGATCAGAGCAGTCCCGTTTTTCTAAATTCTGTTTATTCATTTTCAATATTAACAAAACATAACCCACATGATGTACTATAACATAACATGATGTACAATAACATAACACAACACAACATAACATAACATAACATAAAATACAATAAAATAACATCATGATAATTAACATAACATAACATGATAAAACATAACATAACATAACATAACGTAACATAACAAGATGTAAATTAACATAACATAATATGATGAAACATAACATAACATGGTGTGACATGATATAACATGACATGACACGACATAATATAACATAACATAACATGTAAATCAACATTATCATGTAATGTTAATAATATGATGAAACATAACATAACATGGTGTGACATAATAAACCATAACACAACACAACATAACATACCATGTAAATTAACATAATCATGTTATGTTAATAATATGATGAAACATAACATAACATGGTGTGACATAACATAACATAACATGGTGTGACATAATATAACATAACACAACACAACATAACATAACATGTAAATTAACATAATCATGTTATGTTAATATGATGAAACATAACATAACATGGTGTGACATAACATAACATAACATAGTGTGACATAATATAACATGGTGTGACATAATATAACATAACACAACACAACATAACGTACATTAACATAATCATGTTATGTTAATAATATGATGAAACATAACATAACATGGTGTGACATGATATAACAACATGACATGACACGACATGACATAATATAACATAACATGTAAATTAACATAATCATGTTATGTAACATAACATGATGAAACATAACATAACATGTGTGACATAACATAACATAACATGGTGTGACATAATATAACATAACACAACACAACATAACATAACATGGTGTGACATAACATAACATGGTGTGACATAATATAACTTAACACAACACAACATAACATAACATGTAAATTAAAATAATCATGTTATGTTAATAATATGATGAAACATAACATAACATGGTGTGACATAATAAACCATAACACAACACAACATAACATACCATGTAAATTAACATAATCATGTTATGTTAATAATATGATGAAACATAACATAACATGGTGTGACATAATAAACCATAACACAACACAACATAACATAACATGTAAATTAACATAATCATGTTATGTTAATATGATGAAACATAACATAACATGGTGTGACATAACATAACATAACATAACATAGTGTGACATAACATAACATGGTGTGACATAATATAACATAACACAACATAACATAACATGTACATTAACATAATCATGTTATGTTAATAATATGATGAAACATAATATAACATGGTGTGACATAATATAACAACATAACATAACATGTAAATCAACATTATCATGTTATGTTAATAACATGATGAAACATAACAACATGGTGTGACAACATAACATAACATGATGAAACATAACATAACATAACATGGTGTGACATAATATCACAACATAACGTAAATTAACATAATCATGTTATGTTAATAATATGATGAAACATAACATAACATGGTGTGCCATGATATAACAACATGACATGACACGTGACACGACATAATATAACATAACATGTAAATTAACATAATCATGTTATGTTAATAATATGATGAAACATAACATAACATGGTGTGACATAACATAACATAACATGGTGTGACATAACATAACATAACATGGTGTGACATAACATAACATGGTGTGACATAATATAACATAACACAACATAACATAACATGTACATTAACATAATCATGTTATGTTAATAATATGATGAAACATAACATAACATGGTGTGACATGATATAACAACATGACATGACACGACATGACATAATATAACATAACATAACATGTAAATTAACATAATCATGTTATGTAACATAACATGATGAAACATTACAACATGGTGTGACAACATAACATAACACAACATAACATAACATGATTAAACATAACATAATATGGTGTGACATAATATCACAACATAACATAAATTAACATACCATGTAAATTAACATAATCATATTATGTTAATAATATGATGAAACATAACATAACATGTGTGACATAACATAACATAACATGGTGTGACATAATATAACATAACACAACACAACATTACATAACATGGTGTGACATAACATAACATGGTGTGACATAATATAACTTAACACAACACAACATAACATAACATGTAAATTAAAATAATCATGTTATGTTAATAATATGATGAAACATAACATAACATGGTGTGACATAATAAACCATAACACAACACAACATAACATACCATGTAAATTAACATAATCATGTTATGTTAATAATATGATGAAACATAACATAACATGGTGTGACATAATAAACCATAACACAACACAACATAACATAACATGTAAATTAACATAATCATGTTATGTTAATATGATGAAACATAACATAACATGGTGTGACATAACATAACATAGTGTGACATAATAAACATGGTGTGACATAATATAACATAACACAACATAACATAACATGTACATTAACATAATCATGTTATGTTAATAATATGATGAAACATAATATAACATGGTGTGACATAATATAACAACATAACATAACATGTAAATCAACATTATCATGTTATGTTAATAACATGATGAAACATAACAACATGGTGTGACAACATAACATAACATGATGAAACATAACATAACATAACATGGTGTGACATAATATCACAACATAACGTAAATTAACATAATCATGTTATGTTAATAATATGATGAAACATAACATAACATGGTGTGCCATGATATAACAACATGACATGACACGTGACACGACATAATATAACATAACATGTAAATTAACATAATCATGTTATGTTAATAATATGATGAAACATAACATAACATGGTGTGACATAACATAACATAACATGGTGTGACATAACATAACATGGTGTGACATAATATAACATAACACAACATAACATAACATGTACATTAACATAATCATGTTATGTTAATAATATGATGAAACATAACATAACATGGTGTGACATAACATAACTACGGAAGCCCTAAAGGGCCATGCATTCATACATTTTATTTCCTCCGTTTTCCCGTTATAACGAGTTAATTTCATTTGTTTTCTCGAGATCTCGAGTTATTATCTCGAAATAACAACAGCCGTTTTCCCGAGATAACGGGATAATTAATTCGAGATCTCGATATAATGACTGTGATATGGTAGGCCCGGGACCTCGTAGCTGGTCAGCTACGTAGTTAACGACGACATCAGGCTCACCTAGATTGCGCTGCCGATATAGCTGAAGCCTTGCTAACCGTCTTTTTAGATTACGCACACTATGTGTATATTATCTGTAATAGCAAGAAATAATTCTATTTCAGCCTGTGTCAGGCCTTGATTGAACAGATATGTGACGCGGTGATCGATATGCTCCTGCTCCTACACTGAATGATGTTTCCTGCAATGATTTAATATACTACAGTATCGTTTTGTTTTCTCAAGATCTCAAATTAATTATATCGTTATCTCGGGAAAACAAAGTTTCGTTATCTCGAGATCTCGAGAAAATTATCCCGTTATCTCGGGAAACCGGCAGTTGTTGTTTCGAGATAATAACTCGAGATCGGAGGAAATAAAATGTATGAATGCATGGCCATTTAGGGCTTCTGTACATAACATAACATGGTGTGACATAATATAACATAACACAACACAACATAACATAACATGTAAATTAACATAAACATGTTATGTTAATAATATGATGAAACATAACATAACATGGTGTAACATAATATAACAACATAATATAACAACATAATATAACAACATAACATAACATGTAAATTAACATAATCATGTTATGTTAATAACATGATGAAACATAACATAACATGGTGTGACTACATAACATAACATACCATAACATAACATGATGAAACATAACATAACATGTAAATTAACATAATCATGTTATGTCAATATGATAAAACATAATATAACATGGTGTGACATAACATAACATAACATAACATAACATAACATGGTGTGACATAATATAACATAACACAACATAACATAACATGTAAATTAACATAATTATGTTATGTCAATATGATGAAACATAATATAACATGGTGTGACATAACATAACATAACATAACATGGTGTGACATAATATAACATAACACAACATAACATAACATGTAAATTAACATAATCATGTTATGTCAATATGATGAAACATAATATAACATGGTGTGACATAACATAACATAACATGGTGTGACATAATATAACATAACACAACATAACATAACATGTAAATTAACATAATCATGTTATGTTAATAATATAATGAAACATAACATAACATTGTGTGACATAACATAACATGATGAAACATAACATAACATTACATGATGAAACATAATATAACATGATATAACAACATGACATAACATAACATAACATAACACAACATTACATAACATAATGTAATATAACGTTACATAACATGGTGTGACATAACATAACACAATATGACATAGTGTGACAATAAATAAATAAATACTGTGGTGTTGTATCAAAGACAAATGTTCATTGGTTTGTAATAAAGAAATTCTGAATCTGAGATGAAGATTAGTGGGCAGGTTAAAGGACCACTACCTTAATACATGGCTTGTGCACTGTGAATAAATATGAAAAGGCTCATATTTCCAACTGAATTACAGTAGATTTATGTGGTGCCCAGCCAAAAACTCAACCTGCGTCAAAGTGATAAATAATAATGGACATGCACAATAACAATGTCCATCTAGCCTCACTGTGATGAACCTGCATGAGGGGAAAAACAGGATCCATATATAAACAAAGTGGTTTCTTTGTTATATCTGAAACCACCAAGCTCCTGGTAAAGGCTGACTGAAAGTGGTCTGACTGTACTCTGTGGTTAGCAGTACCATGTAATGACTCTGATCAAAACATTAAAATACAGAAGCTAATGGAAATATTAAAACCCTCAGCTCGGGTCTTGAAATTCTTATTCAGGAAAACAAGTATACCTCCACTTGTCCGGCTAATTAACATTTTACAAATGCAGAGACATTATTGTGTTTTCTTTGGCGAGTTGGGTCATTATCTTGCCAATTGCTAAATCATGAGCAGCTATACGAACCACCACTTCCCCCTCAGGTAACAATACATTTTGATAATTGGTCATTCACTTGCTAATGAAGCTAGAGTCAGTGAAAGCTACTTTCAATATAGCAATTTACTAAATTGGGTTCAACATAAGATGTACTTACATACTTAAGAAATGTTGCTTAAAAGCAGTTTTGAGAAATGGCCAGTTTGACATGTTCAAAAAATGTACTAAAATGATAAACAGATATACGTAAGAAGTTTGTTTGCTGTTATTTATATTATACTACTTTATGAAATTCTGTGTTTTTATTTCCTGAATCTCCATTACATTAATGAAGGGTTGAAGTTTAAATTGGTGGGTGGTGAACTGGCTCCAGCAGAATTGCACACAACATGAAACTCCCCTTTTGCCTTTTGCACATTCATCACTGCAGTGACCTTTTCCTTTTGTGTGAGGTGGAGGGATAAATGCCTCCATGGACCCTGAGGCTTTATGTAATAGGCTATGCAAGTTCATTCTCTTACCTGAAAACAAATGTCAGATTTTCAAGGTAAGATTTATGCTTTTTCCTCAAAAACTTGCACACATGGATTAGTGTGAGAGCCTGCCATGTTTCAGCTCTCTCCATCCATCCCTCTGCGGTGACTTTTGTTTAACGTCCACCAGACTCTGCCGAAGTATCCCCTCCTGTCAACACTGCAAGCTGAGAAACATCAGTGTCTCAATTCTGCACACAAACAGTTCACTTCAAATCAACATCAAAGTTCTGACCAGTGATCGTGAATATAAATCTCAAAGAGAAAAGAAGGAAGCTTAAAAAAATGTATTGATTTGTTTTTACTTCCCACACATGAAACTGACCACAGTGTTTCTGACAGGAATTCGATTATTCAGTGACACCTTTTATCCTGGTGGTTTAATGCTCCACTGCATCCAATCAGCTTGGATTAAGACTTTATCTGTACCAGCAGATGTATCTTGGTATGCAACTGCACACCAGCCTTCATGTAATATAGGTTGTTTTTTCATTTAAAGGGAAAAAAAGCCGAAAAAAAGCCGAAGTTTGAATCACTGACATTTGTGCTGACACACTCACCGTGACCTTTACAGGTAATTGGCTTTTTGTCCCCTTTACATCAACAACACGCTAACCAATGTCATTCATGTCCTGTATAACAGACACTGCGTGATTCAGTATAACAATGTATATCTTGTTGAAGAGACACATAAACCTAAATCCACTTTTTAAGTTATTAGCTTTATCACACTTTCTATTGATCCTGGTTCCATTTTGTAGTGTTTATTACATAACAACAACATAGACTTTTTTCCTCTCTCCAGGGAAAATCTAGTAATTCTGTCCACTTGTTTGGAACATACTGTTATACTGTTCACTTATTATGTTTACACTAAGTTAACTTATTATTGCCTTTTTCTGACACAGTTTGGTTAGGTTGAGGCAACAATGATACTTGGTTAGGTTTAGGCATCAAAGATACTTGGTCAGGTTTAGGCATAGAAAGGCATTATTAAACTTTCATGTCAATAAAGCCCCTTTGAATTTGAATTTGAATTTTTTTTTAAAAAACTTGTTTTTAGACAATTCTCACTTGTTCCATTTGCAGATTTTCTTACTTTTTACAAACATGATAATTGTGATTGTGATAAATGATTTTTCTTTTACAATGCCCATACAAGACACTAAAAATAAGAAAGAAGAAGCCTTTATAGGTCTTCAATAGATCAGCCGTGATCTAGTCAAGTTGTTTTTATCAGGAAGACTCTAAAAACTTTAATTCAATTCATCTCGTAAAAATACCAAACTTTTTGGAAGTCAAATGAGAGACACCCGCTGCTGTCGGATATTATGGTATAAAGATACACATCCTGTCATAAGTTCAATAAGTGAATGTATTTTTGCTGACAAAGCATTGACATCCACTTCCCTCAGTAGAAACCATGCCCAAAGCCATGCAGCTAAGAATAATGGTGAGGAACAGGAAACTATCATTATCTGTTGACAACTGTGCTGGAACGTCATCTGCGACTCCTGCAATGGATTCCTCAAAGACTGAAATCACCGTTCACACACACACACGCATTGAATACAGATTTGCCCTAAGAGTGATTGAACTCTGGTGATTAGATATCAATACTTCAAAACGTTCCTCTTTGTTTTTACCTCACATACTGTAACAGCATCAGTCAAAGTGTCAGTATAGCAGCAGTAATGCTCATTATATGCATCGATTATAATTTCATAGCAGCCATAGTTCATTTTTACACTTTTGTTTACACGTTATTGCCAATAATCCAGCCATGCCAGTATTCCCTCATTACCTCCCCTTATTTTGTTGTTGCTGTGGTTCACAACATTTCTGACTTGTGAGCCCTTAAAATAAAGCAAACACTCCGACCCCTCATTAAAGGGTATAGTCTTAGTTTCGGCGTGGGTTATGAGCAGTTCAACTAAAGAGTCATTTTTCTATGGTTCTTTAATGTTGTGTTTTTCTAAAATGTCATTGCATTTTCCAAAATGTTGTTTTCTAAAATGTTTTTGTGTTTTCTAAAATGTTGTGTTTTCTGAAATGTTGTTGTGTTTTGACCCTCTGGGCCACCGTAATTTTCTTTTCCAGATGACAAAATTTGAAGACTTTCCAGAAAGGTTGAAGTTAGCAGTATTTTCTCACAAAAAAGAAAGATTACAGAAAAACCGCACAAATAAACATAATATTCATAGAAGACAATTTCTTATCCCTGTTTTCATACAGTATCCCCTCAAGTTTTTTCTTTTTGATACGCCGCTCTAAAATCAATGCTTGTCTGTTCCAATACTCTGTTTGTCTTTACAATAAATGGCAGCTGACAAAGGCAAAAATACAAAGTGTGGATTAAGCATTATGCTAATATACTTCACCTGATACAGGAAGCCAAGTAATCGAAACTCATCTACTGGGTACAGTAATGGGCTAATGTGTTTACGTTAGACTGCAGTTAGTCTTCAAACAACCTCCCTAACTCCAAACTGACACCCATTTATTTTAAACTAAAGATTAAAGGTTTAAAGTAACTAAAGATTAAAAACCCTCTGCACTTTAGTTCCAATGTGAAAATAAATGCTTCAAGTGACATTTTGGAGTGTTTAGCTCTGAGAGCCGATGCTTCTGGTCAACACCTTCGAGCCCCCTGGAGTGGGAAGATCTTTTACATCGCTCGCTAAAGTAGGACAGCAGCTCATCCAAGTGGCAATGATAGGAGGGGACAGCAAATCAATACTTCCAGGAACAGAAAAGAAATAGAGAAAGTTTCCTCGACAGTTTAAGTGCATTTCACCACTGAAGAAACCACATTGTTGATGATTTTCATCTAGATTCTTAGACTCCAGGAGGTGTTGCATCGCAGTCTTTCGGACATATGGCCATAAATAAATGAACCTGAGCTGAAAACCCTTATGTGAATGAGTGAGTAGTACACTTTCCTGTATGCCGTGTCACAAATGAGAGGCATATTTCTTCTGATTCACTGAGTTTTATTTCATGTCAACATGAGTTACCCAGCAGGAGTCACCAAGCATGCCAAAACAAAAAAGTAATCACAGTAATCTGGCATATCAGTGCTTTTCCACAGTGTTCTGAGAGAGTTGTGCAGCCTCTCTTTATCAGCATCGATAATATTGCATAATTCTACACAACTATTTACATTACTCTCTCTCAAAATGCATCCATTGTTGTTCATGCAGACTGTGTAACATCAGTCAATTAATAGATCTATAATACCATTTCTAAACATCAAACATTGTTGTTGACATTCTAGACTTTTGCCTCCATCTGAACTTTCAGCAAGCAGACGAATCAATACAGGGCATTACTTTGAAAAACATTAACATTATGGCCTCCTACATGCATCATTGCAGTTTTCTCGAGCAGAAAATGGGCTCTCAAACCTCTGAGCAAGGTTCAGATAATTCCCTTTAGATTTCCTGGTTTTAAGCAACGCTGTATATTTAACAGGCTGTTCCCTTGTAGGTAAAAAAAGAAGTTCATGGCCACGATATTTCTCTGTCAAATTGCAGGAGGAAGACAGTGCAGGGAGGCAGAGTCAGTGGTGGAGCGCTCTGCCCTGAGAGGCACGGAGTAAATTTCAGTCGCAAAGGGGAGCGACACTCAGTGAAATGGCAAGAAATCTCATTTTGCTGCCCCATTTTCACAGGTGTCATTATCATACACCTCTATGTCCTGGAGACTGGAGGCATCTGTGTCGTCCCCTGCGCTGCTCTCACTGTTCCTGAAGGCGAAAGCTCCTATAAAGGGGTAAACACTCTCTGTGAACAGGTCTCTGATGTTATAATAAGGGAGTTCTGGGTCTTGTCTCTCAGGTTTTGTGATAGCCTGTCCCTCCATGGCTTTGTTTCTTTGATAATACTTTGAAAACTTATTGAAGATGATGGTGATGGGCAGAGCCACCACTAACAGCCCACAGATGATACACAAGGTGGCCACTATCTTCCCCGCCAACGTCACAGGATAAGTGTCGCCGTAACCGACGGTGGTCATGGTGATTGTTGCCCACCACCACCCCCAAGGGATAGTCCCCAAAACTGTGTCATCCTCCTCCTTCTCTGCAAAGTAGATGAGGGCGGAAAAGATGGATATCCCCACGGAGAGGAAAAGAAGGAGCAGGCCCACCTCATGGTAGCTGTGGCGGACGGTGGCACCCAGCGCTCGCAGCCCGATGGAGTGACGTGCAAGTTTGAGGATTCGGAGAACCCTCATGAGGCGCAGAACCTGCACCACCTTCCCTACATTTTCTAAGTCCTCGCTCTCCTCTGCGCTCACCTCGTCGGCTGTTTCCAGAGCTAGAGTGGCGTAGTATGGCAAAATTGAGGCAACATCGATGATGTTCAAGGGGTTTCCGAGGAACTTCCTGCGAGAGGGCGCAACAATCAGCCTGATGATGAACTCGGCAGAGAAGCAAGCGATGCAGATCTCTTCCAGGATGGCGAGGACAGGGTCCTCGATGGGTCTGTCATTGTCGTCCACCTGCTGAAATTCAGGCATGCTGTGGACGCACATGGCAACGATAGAGGTCAACACCAGGCTGAGGGAGGCCACGGCAATGATCTTTGAGCCTCTGGAGTGACCTGGATCCTCCAGTCGGAGCCAAACGTAGCTCCTCACCTCTGCACACCAGGCGCCTTTAAACTTGGCAAGGTCCTTATCGAGAGCAGAGAGCTCCTCGAAGGAAGAGTCGAAGCTCGGCTGCTGCTGGTCGTCACTCCTGATGTCCCAGTCTCTGTCCTCGATGTAGTCCTTCCTCTCGTGGTACCAGTTGTTACAGCAGGAACTCAGGTGGAGCTCCTGGATGCCCCAGTACTCGATCTCCTGGCTGAAGGAGAAGACGCACAGCTCCTCCATCATGTGGATACGCCCCGTGCGGTAGAAGTTGAGCACGCAGAGGAAAACCCGGGGATTCCTGTCGAAGTAGTACTCCTTCTCGGCCGGGCTGTAGTCGTCGCACAGCTCCAGGATCGCCGCCTCACTTCGGCAGTGCAGCAGACGAGCCAGGCGTGTGTGAGGGAAGCGGAGCAGCGTGTCCGGATCCACTTCATGTCGCACACCTCCCACGTTGAGGTGGACCTGGTCCTCCTCATTCCCCTGCTGGTGTAGGATTTGCCCATACCCCATGGTCCTGATGACACATGAAACATTACAATAAAGAATGAAGTCATTCACTTTTATAGATTTTTTTTATGACAAGAAAAGGCTCCATAAGCATATATAGTCAGGACTGTAAGTGGTACATTTATGTGGAGAGATGTCCACTATTTGTAGTGCACATTAGTCCTCTGAAGGAAAAAAAAAATCAATACAGCACACACAGGAAATGGCTTGAGCTGGAGTGAGTGGAGAGGCGTGAGGTACTGTCACTTCTTGGAGGGCTCAAGTAGAGGATTATCAGCAGGAGAATCAAATTACAGAGCGGACTAGACTAACTCAGAGGAAATGAGAGGCAACAAGTTGAAACTGAGCCCACACATCATTTCAAGCAATCATTAAAGCCTGCGAAAGACTGTTTCCTGCATGAACTGTATGTCCTAATATTTACTCTCCCTTGAAAATCAGAGGAAAATCAACATCTAACGTTTCCCCCGCACCAAACCTCATTTGCAATTAAGTAAATTATTTTTAATTGGACTCAAACTGAATAGAAAACGTAAGGCTTTCACGTACCTGTACTTGGAACCTTTCTTTCCATGAAAATAACTTTTATCCGGCTGGTTTAGTTTTCACATTGTGGTGTAAAGGCGCTCACAGCAGGTCGGAGGAGGGAGAAGTGCGCTGCTGCAGCTTCACGGACGGGACAAGAGGAGCTGGAGGCGGGACAGCGGCACGGCGGCAGTTTATTCCCTTATACAGGGAGCAGGGAGGGGCGAGAGAGGAGGAGAGGAGAGGGGAGGGAGAGTCGGAGACGGCATAGATGTAGGAAGAAATAACTGTGATATATGACATGGTCGTTTTGTAGCGCATTTTATTAATTATGTCACGTTTCGCGTAAAAGGAAGCTGTAGTTCTGTTTTGATATTGAATCCAATCTTCAGTTTATTTTAGTAAGAAGTGCACCTGCAGTAATTTAACACAGATTTATTTCTTTGTTTACATTGGCACTTGGTTTGTATGTTTGTGAACCTGCTGCAGCCAAATCCAGCTGACCTCAGCCTGTCTGCACCTGGAGGGAGTAAAGTAAGTAAAATCACACTGACATTTCAGTCCGCTGTGGCGAGCTGCCAAACCAGGCAGTAACACTGTATTTGGCAGCAAAGGGGAAATGCAACATACCTTTATAGTGGGAACAGATTAGGAGAGTGAAAACATCATCAGTATCTCCAAGATGTGCTGCTTGTAACATAAAACAACACCTCCTTGCAGGGTGTTGTTGGACTTTCTCTGTCCTGCTCCCTGAAAATGAATTTGCCATTTAAAATCTCACTGTCTCCTGAGGGTAAGCACATGTTTGCGGACCTTTTCAGCACATGGTTTGTGAATAAAAGTTGCATCCAGACTCAAAGGTTCACTGCTTGTCAATTGGTGTATTTTCGGTAATGTGGTGACTTGCACATTTGTTAAAAATGCTTTAAATTTGCACCATTTAAAGGGGCACTATGCAGGTTTTGGAGAAGAAATCCAAACTCAGATTTTCAATATTTACTATATTAATGAGGTAATGATACAAACTCATAAATATTTATTTTTTCCATAACTGAATAAACAAGCTGTTCTCAGAGGAAATTAAGGTCCCCAGAACACTGTTTGAAGCTAGAAAGATGGCAGGGTCCGCCACATATAAACAAAGTAAAACAGTATGAAACTGTGTTGTCCTTTTAGTTCAGTTTGTTTATTCAGTTTATTCAGTCATGAAAATGAAAAAAGTTTGTTTATTTAGTTTTTTAACATAATGTCATTATTTCTCCTCTGATTAAACTTTCTCCCCCAAAACTACATATTGCACCTTTAAGTACAATGTCAACTGAAGCAGGTCCAGATCTTGTGGCCCTGAATCATTGAAGTCATTTATCAAGAAAAAATACCAAACATGACCTCCCTCCAGCTGTTCAGGTGTCAGGACATGCTGATTTGTAGTAGCTCATATAAACAGCAAGTTTTGAGGCAGAACAGGTTAATTCAGCCTGTTTATTCAGTTACAGAAAAATATTATTATTATCTCATTAATATTGTAAATATAACAATTCTGAGTTAACATAGTGCCCCTTTAAACCTAACCAGAGCATAAGCACAGGGTTGTCACGACATAAAATTGTAAAAATGAAACATACATTTTCAACATACATCTCTGGTTTGCACAACCTTTTTTACTTAATTTAAAACGTAAGGATACGTACTTAAAACATCCTTTATTCCACAGGTCATTTTCATTCTACACACCAATAGTTTATAATCGATAAAAACATTTTCTAATTAACTATTTTGAAGAAAGCTGATTTATTTCTGCTCATCTGCATATAGATGAGCTGTGGCTGATCATGATAAAATCAATTTCTTTAAATTTAAGTCAACAAGGCCAATCCACTTCTTTGCATGTGTGTGTTGAGTCTCCGTTCAGGCCAGATTACAAGACACTGGTCCACACTAATTATCCCCATCAGGCTGTAATAGGATCCACCTGTGTGAGCAGGAACCTCTCCTCAACCTGCAGCGTTAACGCACACCACACTCTTCATTAAAACCTGTGAAAAACAAGGACTGGCCACCTTTCGTGCCATGGGTCATTTAATTGGATTGGGGTTTGTACTTTTGTTTTTGATCCATTGTTTTCAATCAAAATGTTTTTCTTGCTACTTTGAAAATGATTGAATCTCTTGCAGGTGGTTTGTTCTCCTGATAGCAGTTTTAAACATAGAGGCTCAAAAGAAACCCTCAATAAGTACGTTTTTTTTTGGGGGGGGGGGGGTTTGGTCAATTTTAGATGTTATTTTCCCTAAATGTCATCACTTCAACTGTATCATTTTAAATGTTTGATCGCAGACATCCGCTCAAAATGCCTGGGGAACGTCATGCGTGTGGATGTTGGTCCACTTGGAGGAAATCTTCTCGAAGTTGCTGTTGTCGCCAGTAAGTTGACATTTTGAAAATGTTCTGCCCCTCTCTCATTTTTCCTCTCTTAACTGTCCTCTTTTCGCCTCTCCTCAGACAACTCTGCCATCCCTCTCACACCGAGTTTAGCCTCTCAGTGTGGTTTCAGTATGAAGACAGACCAGCTGGGGAACACCATGATTTATGCCTCCCTTCAAAACTGCTTTGCTCAAAATGTGGTAACGACACTGGAGATATCATTTGGTAGTGCAGCACCAAATGTGTTTTTTAATGTGGTCATCATTTTGAGTCTTATTTCTGTGTGTTTGCAGGAAGATAAGGTGTTCACAACAACATTAAATCTCCGCCTGCACGGGAACCGGATGGTTGAAGACGAGCTGTACCAGGTGGCTGAAACCTGCCACTACACTTCCTGGGCTTCCAGGGAAATCGTCTGTGGCCGCAGCTACATGGAGGCAAGTGAATCTAACAGGACTCTCAGGGGTCATGATGCAGTCTATATGATAAGTGGCTTTATTTCCCCTATGAGCATCAGGGCTGCCTCATTTGATGTCAGTGGGGAGAGGAGAGATTGATTATCACTTATGAGTGGCCTCATTTCTAGGTGTCCGTGAAAAGGGCAGCTCCAGATGATTATGCCTTGCCTGAACATCCCATCCCAGGGGCTGAGCCAAAGTTTGGTGGTCCTCGACGAGCTGCTGAGGTTTGATGAGCCTATTTGCTCTTTTCTTAATATTCTTACATCTTTTTCTGTCTATTTGGGTGTCTGCTAGAAAATGTCATGCTTTAATGTTTTTAAAAAACGCATTTTTCTAGTGCTGTCCATCTCTGCAGCCCCTCTGCTCACGCTCTGTTTTAGTGCCTGTCTCTTTAACGCCCAGGCCTACTCTGATTGGTCAGCTCTCACAGGTCTGAACAGGCATTCCTCACCATGTTTCCGCCTCAATTCTGCCGATGTTTTTGCAACCACGGCTGTGCTGAGGACATGTATAGTTGGGCCATCACAACAGCTTCTAATTTGCCAATTTTGTGCCTCCTCTCTCCTCCCTCCTTCCACATGTAACTCAGAAATTAATCTCTGCGTGACGTATTGAAGGATGTCTCAATTCCTAAAATGCACTAAGAGGAGGGAGGAGAGGGAGGCTTGCCAAAGGAGCAATGAGCCATGACGGACAGTTGTCTCCTTGCAGAAATTGTTTGGCACCCATCACAAAAATCAGACGGGAGCACGCATTGACAAATGTTCCTTTTCATAAGTTGTATTAGTAATTTAAGATGATCAAACTTTGTCCTTAACTGTTCATCTGTTCAAACCACATTTCTTAAATTAAATTTCATCTTTATTACTCAGTTGTCACATTATGCTACAATACGACTTGAATTCAAGTCAATTTTATTTATAAAGCCCACGATCACATTGCCTCAGTGGGCTTTACAATCTGTACAGTGAAGGATATCCCCTGTTCTTAGACATTCAAATTAAAAGTAAATCAAGTTGTCATGACAGATGATCAAAATACTGCTGTAACAAAAGAATGGACAGCTGCTGCAACTGCTAAACTTCATATTTTTCATTGCTTTAAAATAAAGGTCCGACGCACAGACATCTCATTTCGTTAAATGCCTGTTAATATATAAAATTAACTATTTTAAATGGCACATTTTTTAATAATGGTCTACAAAGTGCTTTGACAAACAAGTAAAAGCAAGACAATATTCCAGAGTAAACACTCGACAGTCAAGCCAAACACAAAGAAGCCCAGTGTAAGGTGAGTTAAAACAAAAAGACAATGAGTCATTACAAGTAAGAGGAATAAAAGCCATAAAACGGGCAAAATCCCAGAAAGAGGAAAAAGTGATGCAAAAATGGAGATAATAAAATCAATAATGGACAATAAAGACGACACCACATCAGAGGAATTGAGAACAGATAAATGGAGGAAGCGCAGTAAAACGAATAAAGGATAATAAATAGAATAACAATAAACAAATGAACGGCAAAGGCTGGTTAGAAAAAGACATCACATGAGAGGAATTAAAAACAGAAATGGACTAAGAGCAGTAAAAAAGGATGAAGTCAGTTTTAAAGGGTGACGAGTTACTGTTGCCTCGACTTGTCTGTCTCTTCCTTGCCTCCTGCTTGAATCTCTTATGAGCGACTAAAACATGAGAGAAAAGTGTTGAGGATATACAAACTGAGAAGAGGGAATAGTCTCTGAATCTTTAATGACTTCACTTTGCAATCGTTTTTTCAGAAACCGCCCGTAGACGCAGGATTCAGAATCACAACACTGGTGTTCTTCACTCCTGTGGAGAAGGTGATGAAGGTGGCTGAGGCCCAGAGGAGTGGTTATGGGATTGCAAACACCGCTACAAGACTGCTTCTGAGAAGTCCACATGCTTCACCTGAGATGTACACCCAGAATGTGAGTGTGCCGCTGTTCTCTACATTTCAAACAAGCCTGACGTGATATCTCACCCCTCCAGGCAGCCGCTGGTTAAATTACTCGCAGCCCATTAGATAACTCACTTCTTGCTTACACTTGCAGCCAGTAAACTATTGAATTTGGATCAAATAATGTAATCAAAGTGCCTCTAAATTGATTATTTTGTCTGAAATCCAATTGGCACAGTTAAATCCATTGGTAAGCTACTTTCATTTTATTTACTTCCCCCATTACGTTGAATTACCCACATCCTGAGGAACTGAACTATCTTTGCTTCCAGCTGTATGCATCAATACATTTATACGCAATGTTATGTATCTCCGCTCCACAGGTAGCAGGGGTGCCCATGACGGTGCTAAAAACCTCAATAATATTTGAGAAGAAGTGGCTGGCGACTCAAATCGATGCAGCAGCTGCTTGTCCGTCACTGGAGGGTAAGGAGCATGTTTGGAGGCAGGGTTGTAGCCACGACTGAGGTCATGTCTGGAGTATTTACCCTGGGAATTTGTTTTTTTTTTTTTTGGCAACTGGGAAGGAGTTCAGTCAACAGTCAATCTATAGAGTTGTATGTTTAGACTTAATATATTCAGATTTGACCACTGAGGTTGATCCTGGCAGTGTGGACTCATGACTTCAGTATCTAACATTTTGGCTATGGCCCTTTTTTATACTATAGATAAATGTTTCCATGTTTTCTTTCCCTTTCTACCTGCTGTCATTTGTGTACAGGTAGCGTTTCCTTCACCCCAAACACAATCAGCTGGTTCCTGCCGATGCACATCGACCCTCTGATTTCCTCCGGCCAGTTCAGGCTGTTGGAGGTGCACATGGGCGTCGACGGTCAGCGGCTCGACCCTGCTGAGATGGCTGCCAGGGGATACACGTTGTCTGTCAATGACATGCACATCGTGGTTGAAATTCCTGTCGGGGCTGTCGGTGGCTACTTTAAGGTCAGTGGCACTGAGATTAGAACGATTTCTCCTCCTGATTTCTAGCCTCCATGATACCTTGCGTGAATTATGGTGTGTCTTGTCACTTAACCAGAACCAGGACGCTAATCCTTTTCTTGGCGCGATTGGTACTGCGTATCATTCATTCATGAAGACCTAGGTTAGCGACTTTATCGAGTGAACAGTGCAGGCCCGCTGCACAGCAACTGATTCGTAAGCTATAAACTTGCATCCACCCTGTCCTGTTGGTTTAGACGATCAACTATGATACAATTATCAGTTTAACTTAAACTGGTTACACACACGCACAGCTGTTGACAAAGTTGTTAGTGCTGCAGCTTGATTCCCTGTCTTAACGAGCACTGTCAATATTTTCCCCCGATGTGTCACCCATAAGAGTCCCCCAGAAAAACCACAGTGACCTCCCAGGAAACTTGTGGATATATGAATCGATGAGGATTGTGTCATGCAAACAACTAATCCACCGCCTGCATGGGTTTACAAGATATCATACATTTATATAAGCCAGACATGCACATACATTTTGAAAAAATACTACAAAGTCGAAAAACAAGATTTTCTACAAGTCGCTGATTGTAAAGCACTTTGTTTTTAAAAAAGGTGCCATTTACATGTATAATATAGCACCTTTTTTAAAAACAAAGTTGTTAGATAATTATAGGAAGTTCAGTTCAAAAGTTTGAATATTCTTGAATTCGACTTTAGTATCGAGCAAGAATAACAGGTCAGTAACGACTCGGGATCTTTGGCTTTAGATATGCATACAGTCTTTAAAATGTGGGTTTGATGATGCCATTAAAGGAAGGCCTTACTGAGGATATTTTAATTTTGCAGAGTCATGTTCAGGATGATCATTACTACACTTATTATGCCATTGAGCCGATGCTTGAGGTTCTATGGACTGAAGAAACGACTCATGAGGACACAAGATACAAAGTCCTCCTCCCCATCACGACGCCTTTACTGTCTCGACCTCCGCAAGTCATCGACAGTGAGTCTTATTTTTACACTCTGTGCTTTTTTTAAATGAATATTACAAGCTGCCTTCATTCCTCTTTATTTCGCCCCACAGACACGGTTCCAGAGGAGCGGATATTTAAAGTGCTGCTTGGGCCTTTCGGCGCCGATGTGGCACTGATGAACATTACCTTCCCCTCTGAGGTTTTGTCCGTGGCAGACTGCAATGTCAGAGGCTTTAACGTGCTGGAGCACATGTCCCCGAACAGCAGCACCAAGGTCTTTACACTTGACGTGCCTTTCACGGACCGTGTTGTACTACAAATGGTGAGCTTCACTCTCAACTGGGGAAATTGAATGTTATGTTTTTGTTTTTTAGATGTTTGCTTCTAATCTCCGTCTATATTTCCCAACAGAGAGAAATGGGGGTAACGGTCTACTCTCTTCACCTGACTGTTGGCTTGCTGGTCCTGCCGGAGTTTGCTCCATTTTCTCACACTGCGTATCTGGAAACTAAATTAATGGACGTTGGTATGTAAACATGGAAATGGGCAATCATCCATATTAATCTTGCGGTCATGTAACTGACACACAAAAGGGCAAAATGAAATGGGCTGGAAACGAGTAGCTAAATTTCTTTCTTTCAAATCTGGTTTCTTCCTCTTTGCAGTTCCTCCCTCTGTCTCTGGTGGCTGCGACTATCAGGCCTTCCATGTCCTTGTGAAATACGGGACCTTTAACTTTCAGACCGTAGTGGGAAAACAGATGTTGACCCCAGTTCTGGCTCGGCAGTACGGCTTCATGGAGAACGGAACACACTCAAGTTTTGCGGTGCCGTTTACAGCCCCAGATGTTGTGTTTGAGGTACGATCGGGATCAATTTTTCTTCACCCGAGTGATAAACGTTCAGGAACATTGCTGTAAGAGTTTGTCCTCCTCCTCTGCAGGCTGTTCAGGGGTCATCCATCAGGAGCAGACTCGACGTGGTTCTGAGGAATCCGGAAACCAATAAAAATATCAAAGAGTTCTCTGTGGCTTGCACTTTCTACTCAACCCTGACTGGTTTGTTTTGAGAAAATAAATGTTTTCTTTTTTTTTATATCTGACGATACACCAAATGCATGCTAATGTCTGATCCTCATCTTTGATTTCAGAGTGTTTTCCTAATGGCACAATGACGGCTCTGGCTGTAAAACTAGAGTCTGTTCCCAGTTTGAACCCCAGTCAGCTCACCCTCAGAGACCCCACCTGCGGTCCCTCCTACAGCGACGACCGCTACGCCTATTTCGTCTTCACTGGGAGCTCCTGCGGGACGACCAGAAAGGTGTAAAAAGTTATTTTCCTGATACAGATATTGAAGTTTGACCTGTAAAATAAGCTTTCCTCTCTTATTCCCTCAGTTTTTGCAAAATATGATGCTGTACGAAAATGAAATCTCTCTGCCAGACGAACTTGAGATGAGAAGGGAATCAAAGACAGACGAGCCGGAGTACGAGTGAGTGATTTCAACACGTAGAACTGAAATGATAAGTCGATCATCAGAAGATGAAATGATCATCAAAACAGTTGCCGATTAAAGGGTTACCCCACCAATTTTACACATCAGAGTGTGTGTACAGGTCTTGGGGAGAACTACAGCATATGTGAAAGAAGTAGTTAAAAAATATTTTGTGGCTCCAGAGGAAGCTGCATGTAATCTAATGAACTGCAGTGGCTAAATTGCATTGTGGGTAATATAGGCACCAGGTTTTAAAAAGGAAGACTAGGAAGAATAAAAAAAAAAGATCCCTGGCTCTGCTGTTTTTGTTTTGTTTTTGTTGTTTTTTTTTTTGTTTATAAGCTTAAACATACAGCCTACATTACCCACAATGCAATTTAGCCCCTGGGTGACATCATTGGAGGCAGTGTATCAGATTACATACATCCTCTGGAGCCACAAAATGCTTAGTACTACCGCTTTTTCACATATGCAGTAGTACTCTGAGACCTGTAAACACACTTTAATGTGAAAAAACTCCTGGAGCAAAAATATCAAACACTCCCTTGTAGCAGCTTCTCTAATGTGGGCATTTGCTGCTTTTCTTGGCACAACCACAAAGAAATTCATTTCAGACATTTCCTACTCAACTATAAATTGGGGGGGGGGGGGGGGGACTATATGCAGAGTCATTTATTATAAATAATTATTTGCAGCCCTTAAAGCACATTTTGTTTCCTAAGTCTTCTCTCATGGGTTGTTCCTTTTCTTCAGGTTAAAGGTTTCTTGTTATTACGACATCAACAAAACCCACGCTGTGGCCTTCCACCCCAGACCTCGCAGGAGTGAACCGTACGCTGAAAATGCAAGAGGCGAGCTGCAAGTCACAATGAGACTTGCTTTGGGTAAGAAGTTCTGAACGCATTGTAGTCTCTCACATTATTTCAACATTTATTTCCCAACGATGGGAATCATTTTCATCTCCCATATTTTACAATGCTTCTTGCTACATTCACAAGAATGACAAGTGGGACAATCATGGCAATGTACTTTCAAGTTAAATTCAGTCGCTTATCTGTATTTTACACCTGAAAGTTGTGTGAAGACCTTCCATGCATCAATTCAGCTCAACAAGCCCCGTCTCTCTTCACTTAGACTCCTCCTACAGCGCGTTTCACAGCATTGACGATGAGCCCATCGCAAAGTACCTACAACAGCCGCTGTATTTCGAGGTGGAACTGATGAGGTCGACAAACCCCCAAGTGTCCCTGGAGCTGGAGAACTGCTGGGCAACGCTCAATGACGACAGGACAACCCAACCCAGATGGAACCTCCTCATTAATGGGTAACTTCTTTATCTTGGCCTACTGGGACGTCATGGGCATCAGTCTACTCCCTCATAATGGACAGGGTGACCAATGAGGCATGAGCAGGAGAAAACGTCCAATCTGGTGGATGAGATGAGAATTTGGCCAACAGGTGTCAGAGGTTTAACCTTTTTTTTCCTTTTGTTTCCTTTCAGCTGTGTGAACCCAGTGGACCCGGACCAGGTGATCTTCCATCCTGTTTGGACTGATGACAGAGTTCAGTATCCTTCTCACTTCAAGAGATTTGAAGTCCGCATGTTTGCTTTCGCTGAAGACCAAGATAACTTGAGTCGACAGGTAATTTCAGCTATAAGAATACTCTTCTCACTTCAGATTTGAAAACTAATGTACAAAGCTGTAAATGTCAGTAATACTCAAATGTATTTCCTCTAGCTGTTTGTCCACTGTGACGTGGTGATCTGCGATGCCAAGAATCCACTGGGTGGAGTTTGTAATGGGCAGTGTTCAAACCAGGAAAACAGGATAAAAGGTACGACATGTCATTCTGTCTGGAGAAACAAATGTTGTTGTTTTTTTTTTGTTTTTTTTAATGGCTAGGCTAAGATTTGTCTGCTCTCCCCACAGGTCAAAGACGAGCGGTTTCAGACGGCCAGAGTTTCAAACATGTATCATCAGGACCCATATTTGTAAATTAACCACAAAATAAAAAAGGAATAAATGTGAATTTTTTTAACAATTCGGTTGCATTATTTTCTTGATGGATCTAAATTGTGCTTAGATGTTGTTTCTCCAACTGTGTTTGTTTTCTGTTAAGCATTTTAGTTGAGAGCTCATCTTACTTTTAAAAAAGTATTGGCTGGAGAAGGGCATGTCTGACTGAGCATTATTAACTAGGGCTGTCACAACATCTGATTTTCATCATAATAATAATAATAATAATAATAATAATAATAATAATAATAATAATAAAAATCTTTCTGCCAAATTACCCTCAGTAAGAGTATAGGGAGGTGGAGAGTATTTTGCACAAGGTTGAACAATTTCACTGGATTATTCAGACGATGTTAGTCGTATCAATATTTTTTTTTTTTAATATCGTGGTTCTTGTGACTCACATTATTGCAACCCCTATTCTAAACTAATTTGAATCAGTGCTGACATTTACAAGAGATGGCAGATTACTTGTCAAACTGTTTAACTTTAAACTTGAGCTAAACTTAACATTTGATGACGATGCAGTTGAAATCATTCTTAATGATGTAATTAAATGTTAAATTCCTTTGATACACAAGTTAGCTAATTAAAAATTGATTAAAGCAAGTTTTGTTTGGGAACAAAGTTTACATTTTAATGTGCTCAAACCTCAAAGAATAAGGCTGATTTTAACATTAGGCAGCAAACAAGTATTTTTATGGATGTGCAGATTGTTTCATGGAATAAAGTCTGGACCAGACTGCATCTGTTATTCCAAAGAGCTGCTGCTCCCCTTTTCAGTTAATATAGTTGAATGCGTCCTATAACTGTGGCACAAAATGAAATTGCTTATTATACAGGCCACTAAATGAAAATGTATAGTGTGAGATGTGTACAGCAGTGGTTTCATTTTAAACATTTTTCATAGATCATGACCACTTTCAGTCTTGCACACACACACGTGTTCTATGGAATTTCATTGTGTTTCTGATAATGTAAACAAAAAAAACAAAAAGTAAGGAAATTTGTGTTTGGTAGATGATTTCTTTGTTGTAACGATGCTTCTTGGCAATAAATCTTATACCGTTGGAAAGCCTGTATATTTCCCTTTTAAATGGTGCCATATTTGTAGGGAACATGCATTTGTTGGATGAGCAGCAGAGCTGAGTATCTGGGTTGCGCCCATGAAAAATTTGCCAAATCTTCTCTGCCAAACAGCTTATTCTGGTGTTGACTCTTGTTTGGTGGATTGGATGATTGAAGTCTGAAGAAACAACATATTGGCAATTTAACAATTTATTAATTTAACGAACCGGAGCCTCAGTAGCGTGTGGAAGAACCACACACAGCCACAACAGCCTGGCACCTCCTCCTCATGCTGGTCACCAGGCTGGTCACACACTGCTGTGGTATGGCATCCCATTCTTCAACCAGCATTTGTCGCAAGTCAGCCAACGTGGTTGTGTTGGTCAGTCTGGCACGAACAGCACGCCCAAGCTGATCCCACAAGTGTTCAATGGGGTTGAGGTCAGGACTGCTGGCAGGCCATCCCATCCTCTCCACTCTCAAAGTCTGTGTGTGACAGGTGCCAGGCGGTTGTGGCTGTGTGTGGTTCTTCCACACGCTACCGAGGCTCCGGTTTGTTAAATTAATAAATTGTTAAATTGCCAATATGTCTTGTTTCTTCAGACTTCAATCATCCAATCCACCAAACAAGAGTCATTAGCAGAATAAGCTGTTAGGCAGAGAAGATTTGGCAAATTTTTCATGGGCGCAACCCAGATACTCAGCTCTGCTGCTCATCCCACAAATGCATGTTCCCTACAAATGTGGCACCATTTTAAAAGGGAAATAAACAGGCTTTCCAACAGTATAACATTTATTGGCAAGAAGCTTTAAAACAAAGAAATCTACCAAACACTAATCTCCTTTTTGTGCTATGTTTACATTTATTTCTAACAACTAAAATGACACATTATGCATCCAAACTCAATAAGGTTTAAACTATTTGTTTTACGTTTTGAGAGTGAGGACAAAGAAATGATGGATCTGTTCCAAGTATATGAACCACTGATAAAGAGCCTTAGAAACTAATGACAAGTTGTACATTGAGGTATAATTATACAACTTAAACTAAAATGTTGGTGTAATCATGGGTCCATTTTGTGACCTCAATACCCCTGTGAGAAAAACCAGGGGCAAAAACCTACATCTTTTTCCTTATTTACACCAACTTTATGCATATAAAAGTCAGAGCTTAGGCGGACAAATGGCCAATTGAAAGAGCAAAACACAAAACTACGTAAACTTGCATAATTTCCAAGTTTATGGCTTTAAACACAAACTTATTGCCGATTTTAAATCTGCTACATGATGCAATCATCCAGAGGCTTCAGTGCAAGTGACTCGAAGGAGTCACTTGTCTACATGATCACTCATTGGCTGTTGTAGGCTCCAGGGTGGGCATAGAAGCTTCCATCTGCTCAATTGATCTGCCAAGTGTCAACATAACCCTGTGCACAGCTGGATAAGTGAGTGTGTTTCTCTTTTGAAGGTCCATAAACGAGTTTCTGCAATGTAGTCCATCTCACATCAATGAGATTTTACAAGGCCATATTTCAGATTAAAATGTCAAAGCAGTGATGTACTTTAGGACTCCTTTAAAGAGGAGACATTAAATTAAAGGCAGGGTTTACAAGTGTGCATGGGCTCTGCTCTCGCTACTGAAGAGACAATATGATGGCAACATTAGTCCTCTGAACAATTTATCAAATTGCTTCTTGTAGCTGTGAGCGCGTTGTCTGTATACAACAGTCGCCTATTGTTGATGCAGCCAATCTGCAACAGGAACACTAGTTACAAGAGGTCATGCAGGCCCCGAGTATGCCAGGATTCACTGCAGTAACCACAGTACAGCTTCTCAGGTTGAAAGCAAAGGGAATTAAAACACAGATCGACAAAATGTTTTAAGAAACTTTGTTTATTCAGAGGTTTGACTGAGGGTTTAGAAGAATCGGTCCAGAGGAGATCTGCCTTTGATGGGTGGAGTCTGTACTTCTTCGCTCTGGAAACAAAGTATAGATCAAACTGAATATAAAGTAGATGCCGCTTAACTTTGATTACATGTTTGAGTCCATACAGTTTATATTCAGTCACTTACCCATTTTTATTTCTTTTATCCCATGATGTCTCAAGTTACTCATGCCCGTAGGATCCACACACTGGCCTCTGCAGGCTCCATCTGCCTGGTTGTTTGTGTCACAAATCACTGCGTCGCAGTGGACATAAATCTGTGGACAGAAGGATTTGTTATGCAGGGCTACACACACTCCCATGAGCATAAAGCCAATAGATGCCTCATTTGGATGCGCAAGCCTTTTACCTCATCTTTCAAAACCTCTTCATCTCTGGTGAAGGTGAACATCTTTATAGAGAAGCGCTTGATGTGTGATGGGACTGCAACCCTGGTGTCGCTCATAACAGGATGAAAGATGGTAGCGTAGCTGTCGTCACGGTTCTGGCAACTAGTGAGGGAATAAAAACATGCATTGTAGCATCCTTTAAACCTTGTCTTGTGACTGATGTGGCACAAATACTCACTCTGTCAAGAGACAAATAAGCCGTTAAAAACAATTAGAAATAAACCTGAATTTTGCTTTCAAAATTTTAGGTTGTGTTAGATCATGCTGTGCACTACCTGTCCACAATGATGTCCCAGCTGGGCAAAGATGCTCTGTCCTCTTGAAGGGTGGCCCAACAGTTCTCCAAGATGAGCTCCAACTGTGGGTCAGTTGACTGCATCAGCTCCACCTCAAAGTACAGAGGCTGCCGCAAGTATTTCACGACTGGGTAATCTTCTGCTTGGTAGAAGAGGTCGTAGGATGCATCTGAAGAATTCAGGTAAGGGGGTGGTATGGAAAAAAAAAAAAAAAAAAAAAAAATTATGAATGGTGAATTCCAGTATTTTATAACCTGGGCCCTGTATTCCCATGTTATGGGGTGTAAATGACTTGCTTGAAATTTGCAGTAAACAAGTTTTCTGTTCATGAATAATTGAACCATCAGCATTTAGAGGGCTCCTTTAAACCTTACTATCACTATAAAATTTGTCTGCCAAGAGGCTGGATAACTGGTGACTCACTCCTAGAAATGATTGAACAAACCCACATTTTCAGTTTATTCAAATGTTTGAAGGAGTTCTTTGTGACTGAGGAAAACCAAAATTGTCTTTGCAACAGCGGTGCAAACAATACTTTGAAAACCCTAGGGGGGAAAGTAGTCTGTTGTCACTTCAAGTTTGGAAAATGCTCCAGTAAATTGCCTCAGCTGGCAGCAGCAACACAGCTGCAATGTAATCCTTTGGCGCAACTACAACTGTCGAAGTTACGTTCACTAAAAGTGCTCATTTTGGCCACTCGCAGGCTGAGGGTATTCTGCAAAGTGTCTAACAAGAGTGTTATCGAGTTGCAATATGCAAGTTTGTTAGAGTCCATCTCCAAACATCTCCTCAGCTCGTTTAGTGGATGCATCTTCAGTCAGAGTTGCCAAAAAGCAATTACATTGCAGTCATGTTGCAGCTGTGGTGATCTATTGGACTGGTTCCAAAACTTTTGGTAAGAAGATAGTATGAATCACTTGCAGACCAAAACATGTAAATGTACTGCTGCCAAATTAACTCTGTATGGGAGTTGAGGGCACTGGGGAAATGTGTTTACATCACTAGAGCAGGAGCTTTGGCCTTGGATGGGCCAGGGGGTAGCCGTTAGCATGCTAACTTCAGTAGATGTCACTGCAACATATTGACATCAAGTCAAAACTGTCATTTCTCCACATTCTGTTTAAAACTGGCACCTTTAAAATGTCCTTCAATGCAGTTTCAAGGCAAAAGATAAGTGATGTCCATTTAGTAAAGTACAATCTTACCTTGAGCTAGCCTCATTTGCACCATCAGCTGTCCTGAACCGATCTCTGCGGAGGGCTCAATGCTTCTTGGTTTGTAGCTGAAGGAAATGGTCTGAGTGTCGTTGACCACATAGTAGCAGGAAATGGTTTGCCTGAAGAGATAAAATAAAAACAAAAGCTCTCACTGACCAGATGGCACATCGGGATAAAAGACTGGACGAGCCCCTCTACCTGTAATCCGGGTCAACAGGTGATGTGTAGGCTGCTCCCTTGCGGTTGTCGTGATAGAGGGCGATCTCATTTTCATACAGCATGTAGTGGTCAAAGAACTGGAAAAAAAAAAAGTGGCATTAAAACATTTAACATAGGAACACTTGAATTTCTAGAACTAAGGTGACATTAAACATACTGTTCTTGTGGTCCCACAGGAGTCAACACTGAAAGAGAAATATGCAAAGCGGTCGTCGCTGAACACAGGTTTGCAGGACTGGTCATTTAGTGTCAGCCAACTAGGGTTGAGATTAGGCACAGATTCCACCTTCACAGCCCAAGCTGCCATTGTTCCATTGGCGTAGCACTCTGAAGGTAGAGGAGGCAAGGGATGAAAAATCTTTCCTATAATCCGAACAGTAGAAATACTACAAGTTCTTATATCTTACGAGTTGTTGTCAGGGGGAAGTTGCAGGCCAGGTAGAGATCAGCCAGCACCCAGTTGTTGTTTGGCTCGTATAGAAGCAGGTCAAGTCTGGCTTTGACGGAGTCTGAGGTTATCAGCTGTAAGACAAAGTCAAATTGTCCAGTTCAGATCAAAAGTTAACACTTTAGCTGAAAAATGACCTACCAACATGAATTTTTTAAACAGAATTTGTTTAGCATTTTTTGACGCCTTGGCATCTACTGAAGTTAGCATGCCAACCAGCGAGCCCAGCCCATTCTAAAGCTCCTATACAGTTACGAGTACATGTAAAATGTTTATTTAAGTGTTCAATAAAGACTGAAAAACTTTGCAAGAAAAAAAAAAAGTTATTCAGTACGGATGTTTCAGTTTCTTGACAAACCTCGAAGGCCGTGTCTATGGAATTGTATGGCACTATGAGGCTGAAGTGTGTGGCATTTTCTTGGAAACTGTAGCCCTCGGCCATTTCAGGAGAGAGCGGTCGAGGGCCAACCATGGTCTTGAAATTGCTGCCTTGATTCCCGTATGTCACGCTGACGTAAAACTGGTTCTGGTCGCAGGTGCCTGTGACAGTGGGTAGCACTGAAAGCAGAGAAGAACATACCATTACTCGGCCATGTCGGTTTCACATTCAATTCTGGAAAAAAAAGCAGCCATAATAAAAACAGTATTGTCAAAAGCAAAGATGATCTCACCAACGTCCTGCAGAGAAATGTCCACATCCACTGGGTGGGCAAACGGAGTCTCTTCAGGCAGGATGATGAACCCAAAGATCAGAGGGAGGAAGTAGGTTGTAACCAAGGGTTCAGGGTTCTGCAGGTACAGAAAAACAAAGTTCAGGTCATGTCAATGAAAACGCCACAGTTATATTTTGCAGAGACAATCAGGTCACATACATGTTTCAGGACAACGTCCTCATCAATTGGCACTTGCAGAGAGAAGCTCTTTGTGCCGTTGGGGAAGCTATGCTCCTGGACAGTGAAACCTCTGGTTCTGCTCTCCTCAACAGTGAGAACCCCGGTGGAGAAGGTGATGTTCCTCAGCGCCACATCATGAAGGAAGGTTCCCACAAGAACACTGAACACCCGCTCCTCTGGGACAGTATCTGAGGAACACAGTGGCAGGTTTTTAACCATTTTCCAACAAGCCTGAATTGAGTCCAACAGAAAACAGGTCTTACGGTCTTGGTTGTGGGGAGGTCGAGGCATCAGAGGGGTGGTAATGGGAAACAAAACCTTGTATCTGGTGTCTTCCTGGGAGTTATCCACCCTCCACAGTAACTCAAGCATGGGCTCCACAGAGTATGTGATGTGGTACTGGTAATCTGGGGCATGGCTCTGCAATTATTCATAACATTTCAATAAAACATGCAAATGGACCAGTGACCAGAGTGTTGCATATCAAATCTAGAGGCTTCCCAACCTTGAAGTAGCCATCAGGTGAGCCCACTGGGATCTCAATGACGATGTGGAAGTCTGTGGTAGTGAGTGTGTACCCCCGTGTGGCCATCTGAGATTTATCCAGCTTCTGCCCGTTGATGCCCATGTGCATTTCTGTGATTTTATAGCCACCGTCCAGCAGAGGTGTCACACGGCGAGGTACGTGCCACGAGATTACATCCTCGGTGAAGAGGACACCACCTGTTAATGAGAACGAGACAAACAACTTAGACACTTTAAAAGTACAAATCGTTGTAGGTTTGAAACTCTGTATAAGGCAAGAATGCTTTAGTATCTCAAAAGATTAAGTACAAACCAAATACTTCTGTATACTTGCCAGTGCAAACCAACTAAACTTGAGTATCTGATGATTACATAAGCAACTTATTTTTAGTGTTTAAGTATACCAAGTGTATTGTGTTCACTGAAATCCACAGATTGGCTGAGACTCACCTGTGGGACATGCAGCTGCCAAGTTCACCATACTCAGACCATGTGGCGCCTTGTAATAAGCGCTCACCTTGAAAACTTCCATTGGGATTCCAGCCACCTAAAGGGGATGAATTAATGTCATTTACGAGCAGGAACATAAATGGACACTGGAGATGTGGGTGTGTTGCTTACGTCCTCTGTATAAGACTCTGCTGTATTATACGGGCTTCTCATAACCAGGCGACTTGAAGTCATCATGGCACCGTAGCCAGCCTGTTCAGCCTCCCTCAGCACCATTGACACTGGCTCTGGACTGTAAAATGTCATCTTCCAGATACCATGTGCGTCACCAGATGCCTGTATGGAAGAAAAAAGTAATCCTGCTCATTTCTTCTATTGCAGGGGATGGCAAATTGTGCAGGGTGTCGACTGTAATATGAATGATAAACAGACGTCAGGAACGGCATTGAGCTTTGCGTCTTCTTCCTGAGTCTGCCCCTTAGCTTCAGCTTGTGCAACAGGTTTAGCCATGTGGTTTGACACCTAAAAAACCGGAAATGATTGCTTTATTATTTTCCAGGACCACACACACACACACGATGGTAGGATCAATGTAAAGTGACCTACTTCCATGTAGTTCCTGTCGCAGAGAATCTCCTTGGAGGCCCACCGAGTGTAGCTGCATGTCTGCGTCACGTCATGACTAACCACGTCTGATGGACTCTGGCCGTGCATTTTGAGTCTCAGGCCAATATTAAATGTTGTATCGTCCTAGCAAAGAAAGAGATGCTCGAGGACATTACATTTTGCAGTATTAAAAAAGGGTAGCAATGTTTGTTTTAAGTGTGATTTGTTTAAAAACAGTTTCTTTGGTTTGAGCTTCTCCAGTTTGTGGATATACCGCTTTTGTTTGTTTTATCATTAAATACATAAGCTTGGGTTTAGAAAATCATTTTGAAGACCTCACTCTGGACATTTTTCACAAGACACTGTACCATCAATGATTTTAAGGTAAAAAGTTACATAATGTTGCTCTAAAATAAGTCTGAAGAATAAAAAAGGGACTGTAACAGGTGTTTCATCACTGGAAAAGTACAATAAAATGGCATCAAATACTTTCAACATACTTTGTTGTCCACGTAGCAGGACATCAGAGACGTGTAGATTCTGGTGTTACCCCACGGGTCAGACTCCATGCTGTATCCACACTGAGCAGCCAAGCTGGGTGTTAGCACAATGTGCTGGGTGCCATCTGGAGGAGGGAAAAAAAGGCAAACATGACAGGGATCACATCTCCTAGGGATGAACCACAATCTGCTCATCATTCGCAGTTTTCATACTCACTGATTGCTTCCACCTCAAGCTGGTTCCCCACTGCTAGAGCCTTGTCTAACGACAGCCTCATGAGATTACCCGCACAGTGTGACTTTAAACCACTGCCTGTTTTTAAAGAAAAGGCTTGTGAGGAGGTGAAGCAAATTCAAAAGTCATATAAAAGTGATTTGAATGAATGACGGCTTACTTGACTGCGAATTGAGCTTCCCATTTGGCCTTGCTTGACCCAAGATGATTACTGCAGCCATCAAGTTCCATAACAAACTTAAAGAAACACACACTTTAGAAACGTTCAAGTAGGCAAACAGCACATATTACAAACAAGAAAACTAACTTACACGTTCTCAAGTCTCCTCATGTTGAAATCTGAGTGCAGCCAAACAGAAAACGACAGGAATCCAATCACTATCAGAACTTGGCAGTGAAACCCCAGCAAGCCCCTACCAACAAAAAAAAAGCCCAACTCTGAAGTGACAGGGCTGACTGATTAACCGAGCCATCACCAGCTGATTTATACATCAGTTAATGACAATGAACAGGTGAGGCACATTAGTGATACTACACCCACCTCGGATGAAGTTTGTAATGAAAAGACTCGGAAATTAAAAGACTTTAATCAGTTTTTATGATAATAAAATGGAATTTAATGAATGACTAATGAATCTTAAGACATTTTAAAATAGAAGAGAAAAATCTTAATTGATTGATATTCATGCTTAAACAAACTAAATTAACTGTTTTCATGACTGAATAAACAATCTGACCTTAAAGTTCAACACAATTTCATACTGTTTTACTTTGTTTATATGTGGCGGACCCTGCCACCGTTCTAGCTTCAAACAGTGTTCTGGACCTTATTTTCCTCTGAGAACAGCTTGTTTGTTCAATTATGGAAATTGTAAAATATCTGAGTTTGTATTATTACCTTATCAATATTGTAAATATTACCTTTCAGAGTTTCTTTACCAAAACTACATAGTGCACCTTTAAGCTGTGACTGAGCTTCAATTCAAGAAACCTGTTCTTCCTTTGCAGCTGAGAGACTCATTACTGTATATGCTAACCCTTAATTATGGCCTGTTTATAGTCACAAGCCTCTTCCCAGTGTCTTTATTGCTGACAGTAAAATCCAAGTTCATCCTTTCACCTGGTGCTCCTGGGCTGAACTGGGCTCATACAATGATATACTTTCATTTATGAGGCCATTAAAAATTTTCCAACTGGTATTGAGTCACTGCAGGAAAGAAATTATCGCTGCCCTGCTGAACAAAAATATCAAGGTAAAGGTCTTTTCACACCAACTCACTAAGGCACTCCCATTGCACATCATGGATTTTATTAAAAAATACTCAAGTAAAAACTTTGAAACTCCCAAAACTTTCACTTGTTCAAAGTCCCTCTTGGCATCATTGAAAAAACCCAGTTGCTAAAGAAAGAAGTGTGTAAGCTTATGATTGTAACGTGCTGCCACACTGGCTTGTTAGGAGTCAGCAGTTATTTTCTGGGCAGCATGGGAACAAGCGAACACACAGCTCCATCTAGTGTCTTTGAGAAAACACACCAGACTGAGGTTATGGAAAGAAAAATGCACCTAAAATTGTTCTAAAAGAAAATCAGAATGATTTATAGGTTGGTCCCCTAACGGTTCTTGTAAAGAAAGACAAGGTTCTGTAGACGTTATAGGAACGTCATTTAGAGACCTAGAAGGGACATCCTATAGTATCACCTAATTGTTCCCAGAGTGTCCTGAATATTCCTTGATAGCCACCAGATAACATCACCCTACCCTTTGAAGAACTCCAAATCATGACCGTCTGGGAACGTTCTGGTTTACAAGCAACGTTTTTTTAATGTTCTCAGAATAAACAATTTCTAGCTGGAGACGTTATTGGAATGTGGTGTAGAGAGCTAGAAGGAATGTTTTATAGTAATGGTCCCCTAAACGCTCCCAGAACGTCCTGAATGTTGCCAATTAATGTCCCCCTAACCTTTCAAGAACTCCACATCATGACTTAGTGGGAACATTATAAGAACGTAGTCTAGAAACCTAGACCTAGACCAAGAACTCCACATTGTGGCTGCGTTCTGGAAATGTTCCAAGGTGGTGTCTTTTACACCAGCAGGGACATTCTCAGAACATTCTTGGGATGTACAATTTCTAGCTGCAGACGTTATAGGAACAAAGTGTAGAGAACATTGTATAGTAATGGTCCCTTGAGTGTTCCCAGAATATCCTGAATGTCCCTTGAAAGTAGCCAAATAACTTCTTCCTTACTTTTAAAGAATTCCACATTGTGACCACGAGACTCCTTTTAATTTATTTATTGATTATAGTTTATTTATAGTCACAAATGTCCTCACAGTGTCTTAATTACAACCCAAACTCTGTGCTGTCCACTAACAGACGTATACAATGATATACTTTCATTTCTCAGCCCATTAAATTAGATTTTCCAGTCATGAGTCAGTGCAGAAAAGAAATTCATCAACGCTCTGCTTAACAAAAATCCAGATAGGTGAGGCGCCTAATGCAGTGGAACATTTCTTGTACTGATTGCTTTGTTATTTGTGTTTCACTTTTAGATTTAACTTCACTCTTAATTTATTATAATACAGCTGTACAGAAATGTATGCACAAGTTAAATTAAATTAAATTAAAAGCTCTCAGATTTTAGGACATATAAAACATGTTCTCTACAGCTGATGAGCTTGTCAGTATCCCCTGTTTATCTTGTGCTGCTGGTCCAGAAGTGTCTGTTGCAGGCTCACTTTGGCATCTTCAAAATCTGGATTGAGCTTTAATGCCTGTTGGAAGTCCCTCTTGGCATCATCGAAAAAACCTAGACGATAAAGAAAGACGTGTATAAGTTTATGAGTAATGTGCTGCCAAACTGGCTTGTTAGGAGTCCGCAGTTTTATTTTCTGGGCAGCATGGGAACAAGTGAATACACAACTCCATCTAGTGTCTTGGGAAGGAACATACCGGACTGGCTCCACATACAGAATCATCCAGCCTAATCAATAGCAGACTTTGGGTCACTCCATGTAAACTTTGGCGATTGGTCCTTGAAATTTCAAGACTTTTGATCATTACCAAACATAGAATATGTTAGACCTAGAATAAAACATATCTTTGCAAGCTCCCCCTGACCCTAACCCAAACACCCTGTGATGGAGTGGAAGGATTCTAACTAACATGGCAGGAACTCTCTCTCTGGTTAAAATGAATAAATACAAATACATTTTGAAAATGTAATAAAACATTATTGTGTTTGATAAAAGTGCAGACAGCGATCTTCCACTGTAATCCATAATTTGTTGTTATTTCAGATATCTCAGTGCTAATCGGCTATTAATCGTGACATCAGATAGTGTTGCGGACACTGAGACCACAGAGTGGTGACCACTAACAGAGAAAGGATGCTGCATCAGAGCCAAAGTACTGCATGTTCACGTCCGAGAATTTGTCTTTGCACTGTGAAAATTAGAATTTTATGAAGTCTTGACTGGACTTAACCGACCTACCACAGACTAGATTTAAAGTTAGGTGACAAATAAAAAGTAACAACAACTTGAAGTGTCTTCATAAGGTGTTGATAGACCAGATGTGCAGCCTCTAAACACAACTCTTCCAGGTCTCCTTCCCCTTCCCCTCTCATTATATCTTTGCATCAAACAGCTATCATCGTATTTACTATAGATCTCTCACTTGAATACATTATTTAATTTCACTTTGGACCTAGATTAATAATGAAACAAAAAGGACAAAATATTAAACACAATATAATTTTGACTTTTATTGTGAAGCCTGAACGGAAGTCATTTCGCTGCTCGGTGAGGCTTGACGATGACGGACAGCTGTCTAAACTGTGTGTGGCTGAGTGGTTCAGATATTATTGTGTGTGAATATCTTTACCAAGTCTGTAGTGGATGAGTCCTCTGTTGTAGAAAGGTGTTTCAGTGCAGCTATCAGTTTGTATCGCTGCGGTGAAGTCCTCTACTGCTTCAGTAAAATCCACCCGGAAGTACTTTATCTGTCCGCGGTTGTTATAAGCAGTGGCCAAATGACCAGCTTCACACCCCCTGTGGAAACAAGACACATTTAATGCCACTATCTAAAACAATTAATGACACTGAAGAGAAAGAGACAGGATCGACGTTAGCTAACAGCTAGCGAAAACCGGGTCACAGACTTTCACGGGTCACACAATGTGGCGTAACACCAGTTCGACTACAGCGGCTAACTGTTTGCTCGTTTGACTTCAACAGAGAGCACAAACAGCACCTGGACTGTAAGCAGGACGAGATGAACTCCGTGTACATTTCCTCTGCCTGTTTGAAATTCTGCCTTTTAAACTCAGAGTGAGCATGTTCGAGTATTTGTGTGTTATCGTCCGCCATTGTTCGTTTCCGTGTTTGTTTACTCTTCAATTGCGGATATGACGTCACTCAAGAGAAAGGCGGGGCTTACCGTCAGCAGGCTATGAGGGAATTATTAGAAATATTTACATGAGTTTAAAATAAATATCAACATTTCTCTGAAATTAATGATTTAATATTGATTAATATCAATAAAGGAAAACAAATTCAATTAAATCTCATTTAACTTATCGCTTAATTTTCCTGACTAATTATCATGTACGATTAACATCCACTTGTGAAGCATTTTCCTCCATATTATTAATATTGTGTATACCCTCCTATATTTCTATGGTTGTCATTCTTAACATTTGTAAAATAGCAAAACACTGAAGCTTTCTACACAGCTTTCTAATTATGTAACATATAGATGCATATTTCTCAATTGTTTTTTGTTATTAAATAAAAACAAAAAACAGAAATGTCTTTGTTTATATGTATTTCCTCCTTTTATTTCATTTTGAATGTGTGTTTTGTACTTTACTGTGCACTCATACATATATAATATACCATGTAAATATTACTTATATTTACTGTGCATAGTGAGCATATTTAGTACAAAACTTCCTCTGAAAATCATAAAGCACCAGTATATTTAATTAAAAGTCATATAGAGAGGAAAATGTTAGTCTACATATTCTACAAATACAAAAGGTGGATAATTGTCCCACAATGTTATTTCCCCATTAGAAAGCCCAAAATACCATGTGGTGATTGAAATCCATACCATACCAAACCATGTGTATAAGTGATTTCTGATGTCTAAAATGAATGTGTTTTGTAACAGCAGGGGGCAGACTTGACTCATATCTCATTGAAACATGGCAGCAAAGTAATCAGTGCAAGTACTCAAATCAATTAAAGAGGAAATTTTAGTCTGTGGCTTACTTTTCCACCAGTGTTATCTGAATAATGTAGCAATGGGGGTGTTTTTCATTTTAAAGACAGGACTGTGACTCCATCTCTGTCGCACCAGTCTCCGGACAATGTGGACACTCGCTGCAGTAAATACACAACAAGGAGGCAACCCATAAGCAAACTGGTGAGAAATTCTCAGACGATCACCCGGGTGAAGATGTCAACTGTCCTGGTGAAAAATGACACCTTAAGGAAGTAGAGGTCACTCACCAGGCGTGCACTTCCCTTTAGCGGCCCATTTATCTCCAGACCGTGTGGACGAGTTGAAACAGATCAAACGGAGACCAGTTTGACCCAGTGGAAGAAGATGTAGTCCACCGGCTGTTGACACTGCTGAGAAAATGGCAAAAACATACAACCTGTGGATTACATCACATGATTAAAGGGGTTTTCTGCATCCAAAAACATTCAGGAAGTCACAAACTAAGGCCACATCTTAAAACTCATTCCTTAAGAACACTCTAGGGTTTTCATTGTGACAAAATGACCTGATTGCACTGTGTCAAGAGATCAGGTTTGTTTATCCGAGGCCACTTAAAACTCCTCGTAGCTATGGAAAGTCTCAAAAGGAATCTGTGCACCTGATGCAAATACTGTTATGTACACCATCCCGGGGAGTTGGCACTTCCTCTTGAGCCCTAAATGTTGCTGTTTGCTGAGAGAATTAACACAAAGTATCAAAGTCCACTTTGGTCTGGCAGAACCAGAACAGACATCCATCACACACGTTCATCCATCCAGCTCACCTTTCACTGCCGTTTTAATGTCTCAAAGCTATAAGTCAAGTCAGGTTTATATTTTATAAAGCCCAAAATCACAAATCACATCGTCTCAATGGTCGTTTTTCAGTTAAACCACAAACTGTTGCAAGCGGTGATGGAGTGTATCTAAATCCGTTCACTCAAGTACTGTACTTAAATACAATTTTAAAGGCACTTGTACTTTGCTTGAGTATTTAAATTTTATGCTGCTTTATACGTCCACTCCACTACAGTTTGGAGGAAAACATTGTAGTTTTTAATTCACTGCATTTATTTGGTAACATAAGCAACTAGTTATTTTGCAGATTGCAGGATGCACAGTGTTTACCCGATGTCAAACTTTTAATCTGAGGATGATCATCATCACCATCTTGTTGCTGCTGACTTCATTCTCCCCGATGCAAATTTAAGACTTTAGACATTTGTGAGGATTGCTAAAATATTCAAATGTTTGAAACATGCCCTTTATGACGCTTACAAAAACACAATTATCAAAGCACCAGAGGACCGTTAAACTGTTTTGAGATATTGTTGACAATTCAGCTCTGAAACCTTCTGACCAGGGAACTTTATATGTCTTTCCCACTTCTCAGAGGTGTGTGAGACCCATTCATCTTCTTCCTCTGAAACACTGGTGGGCTCACCTCTCTGACCGCCTTGTGTGTGTGTGTGTGTGTGTTAACCATGAAAGCCTGCGCAATAGCAAACAAACATAAAACAGCTGTCTGGTTAAAGGAAGGAGGGAGAGGATCCAAACCAGACTAGAGGTAAACGTTGGCGTGTTGACTCTCTTCCTCACACAGAAGCAGCAGACAGAGACGCTCTGTTGTCACGGCTGTTTCAGGCAAATAGGCCAACTCATTCCAGAGGTCACACGATGACCCCTGTTATGTTTTCTTGGCAGTGCTGAAGGTGTAAAAAAGACATGATGGTGATAACGGTGCAGAAACAGATTGCGGTGCGGGAGAGGTGTTACAATAATTACTCAGAAAATTGATTTAGTCAGTCAAATGAAAAGAAATCCAGATTTATTTTGCATGTATAGTGTTTGAATATGTGTTAGGGATGAGGAAGTGATTGTCCCCTGACCTCAGGTATCACAACAGTTTGACTGCCAAAGTAAATGATCACACATTGTTAATAGAAATGTCAGAGCTCGCCCGTCATGTTTACCTTTCTATATTGACACAGAAATACACTTACAGTTATATAAGAGAGGTAGATATAATGCCTCCTTTGTATCCACAGACACATTTTAGTGTGATATGTCAGATCTTCTGAATACCCACTGAAACTACGTCTTCAATGAGGGGCACAGCTAATGTACAAAGTGGGATTTGCAATAACGATATTTTATTGAAGGGAATCTGACTTGAAAGATCAGAACTCATCATACTCGTGGGTCATAAATAATTTTGTCCTCCTCACAAGAAAAGGCATGTTTACAGTGCTTGTTAGTATTTAATGTATTCAGAGGATAATGTGATTAAAGATGCTAGAAGTTGTTTAACTGGTTATGAAACAGCCTCAATTTAACACTGATGCCTCTGACCTACATAGGCAAATGAGACCATCAGCGAGAAGATGACCTATTACACCGATAATTTTATTTTTGACATTAAATTTTGCCTCCAAAATCAGCAAAATATCAAAGTTCCTTGCTGTAGCTTTAAAGTTACCTTAAGTTATCTTTTTCCCTCATTTTCATGAAACTAAATCACATGGTGTGTTATAGGTAATGCTTTTAAAGCAATAGTCATTCAGTGTATTCATTATATAGTAGTTTGCACTGTTGGTGGCGGACTCCACCATTTCCATGTTAGATTCAAATTGCTTTGCACGATAGATTTCAGGGCGTAAGGCAGAATTACTTTGTTAAATTTACTTTTATTGTTATTATTATTATTATTATTATTATTATACTTTATACATTTTATTAGATATTTACTATATATACTACATATTATTTTACATATATTTACGTATCATATTTTAATCATGTTATATATCAGTCTGTATATGTTTCCTCATGTAAAGACAATGTACATAAAAGATATCCTTCATATTTATCGCGTTCTATTCCTTTTTGTATCCTGTGCAGTTCAGTAGCTTTGTGCGATTATGTTTACATTTTTATACTTTTTGTTTTTTTAGTATATTATGACACAGAGTGCAGCTTTTGCACACCTTAGGGTCGACAGGTGTGTAGGAGAAGACCGAGGGCCAACAAAATCAGGAAAAAGACTCCTGACAGTGTGCGGGAGTCTTTTTCCTGAGTATATTATGACATACCATGTGTGTATTACACAACTATGGTTGCAATCATCTTGTGCAATTGTCCGCCCTGTTCATATCTCTATCCGAATTAGTGAATTAGTTAATAGTGTATATAGTCTTTATTATTATTTCAACTTTTTTCTACTGTTCCATTTTTGGCTTGTTCGATTTTAACTATCATTCAATGACCCTCTGTTCTTGAATCTCAATGAGTGAATTTCCCCCTGTGAGGGATCAATAACGTCTTATATTATTTTTTATTATTATCAATATTAAATGTGATTAATAGATTTTCATGCTACTGATGTCAGCTCAGTTTAGCCTTTATTAAGAAAAAGAGTATGCGCAACAACTTCCTTTCTTGTCTTTTATTGTTTCACTTTCCAGTTTGCTACATTTATAAATCTTGTATGTCATCTCATAACATTCACAGACACAGAAGATGAACATTTATCATCCACGAAACATCATACAACTTGTAACAAACAATAAGACTTTTGATGATTAAACTATATATGACAAAAAAAATTTATTTTAATGTTGAATGCTTCAGAGCATAAAGTCATTTTTTATTCAAATCTGTTACTAAGTAAATCCAATAAAAACCTCTATATACAATATGCAACTTTGTACAAACAGGATAAATGATACACATAATACAGTACAGGAGAAACACTGAAAATAATACTTGATTTCTTTGGTTATCACACGTCACACTATGTTGGTGTGACATGTGAGATAATAGTGTGACTAGCTTTTACAACAGTTTCAAAACACTGCATCTAATATTCATAAAAATCCCAGCTCAAATGTAGATATTGTGACTCAACGGTCCAAAACAGTCTGAAACTTGAGGAAAGTGAGTTCATGAATCACAGCTTCACTCCATGTGTGGTTGAAATCCACGCAGCAGCTATGGGAGGGTGGAAGACAGGAAGCACATGTCCAAACCAGTGAGCTGTCTCTGCGAAAAGTAAATAAACAAAAGGTCAAACTGTGCGGTGGGTGGGAGACTACAAATCACCCTGGGAAAAAAGAAAAAAAAGCTGTCAACACCTACCACTGTGTCCAGCTTCAGGCGGGGCCCACCATGTTCTCCAGACGCTCTATTCTCCCAGACACATCGGCTAGTGAGGCCAGTCAAGGAAACTCAAGAAAACAGAAAATTAAACATACACAAGACACGCTTTTAAATTATATGCCAGCAGGTTGAAATAAGCAGCTTCCGCCTCAGTGAGACGTGCTGCGGAGAATGTTTATAATAAATCGTCTTCCATCTGAAACAACAGGAAGGATATTCTTGGCCGTGAGCTGCTGGATGGCGGCCTGCGTCTGCTTCTGGAAAACCAGCCTGGCTTCACATTTACACGGATCCTCCACCACCTCCACCTTCACCTCTTCGCCGGGAGAGAGCAAATTTCACATCAGCGTAACAGATCATGTAGAGAGTGAAAAAGCACACAAAATACCACCCACTCCACTTTTTACAACTAGGCCGCTGAATCTCAAACAAATAAAACACGCATCTAAAGATAAACACTTTTCAAAATATTCTACATTACTACTTTGCAGAAATATTTGACCTAATTCTGTAATATTACCTGATAAATGTCCAACAAATGCTACAGTCAATTACAGAAATTATCCACCAGTTGGTTGTGAAGTTGTGAAGCCAAACACAAACTGCACATTTCCTTTTTAATCTTTTACACAAATACTTTTAGCATCAATGTCATGACAAAAAAGTCACATTTGCTGCAGGAATCCATCCAGGTTGTTCTTACGTTTCAGGGAACATGTTTTCTTGTCCGCATTCAAGATATAACCATTCCGGCACTTGCAGTAATAGGAGGCATTGCTGTTGACACATATGTGTTCGCACTCATGTCCCATGGCACAGGGGTCCAGACCTAGAACAAGCAGGGATTAAAGGATGGTGCTGTCAAGATGGCGGCATGGATACATGTTCATGTGCAAGCATAGGTTAGATTGTGTTAGGTAAGGAATGGCTCTGCATGTATGCTGACAAAAAGAAGAACAGTAAATTATTTATATACAGCAATTTCGATTCAATTTGTGATTCAATAAAATGACATTTGCAAGCTTTTTCTCAGGTGTTACTACTTGACCACGTCACTTGTGGTGGAAAACGTGGTCCATTCTTACGCCTTCACCACATCTCAGCCAAGATTTGCCAACTGCTTAGGTTCACTGTGTGTTGGACAACACAGGTTAAAGTCAGAACCCTGAGGTGCAACAGTAACAGCACATTAGTTACGTGGATAAATGATTTCATAAGTAATATGAGGACAAGACAAACAGACAGTCACATGGGAAAAGTACAAGTTCACAGCAGAACCTCATTTGTCCAAATCTTTAATTAACAACTGGCTTCAGGTCAGTGAAATTTTCACGCATTTCACCAGCAGCAAAGAGTGCTTTTTGGGATTCATGTCCGTACAATGTGTGGGATTTAGAGGGATCTGTCTGCATAAGAGAGATAGCCTAAATCTTTCACACTGGCCCTTTAGTTTCCAGATTGCTTTGAAAAAGTGAAGTTCTACTGTGTATTTCAATCACTTCAAATCAAAGGGATACATTCAAAGCAATCACCATAATGACGCTTTGTTTGCAAAACAAATTACTAATGATCGCGATACACATTTTTGCTTTTAAAAAAGGAAGCTGAAAGTTTAGGGCTGCATTGCCCCAAGACTTTACACTGTTTTTACTTGGCAGCTGCAAGCGGGTTCTAGTGCCGACATCTGCAGTCCATGTGGGGGTTGAGAGCATCTGTTATTTTTCCTCATGATGTCAGAGTTTATAATTCACTAATAACACAGTAAATGATCCACAATCTGCAACAAAACCCCCTGTAGACTGTAGGTGCCCCTTACTGAGGAACTAGAACCAGGGTTAATGGTGGGAAAAACCTCTCGCAGGTCGCTTTGTCCTACCGCACAGGGTCTCCCTGAACTTGGAGGTGAGCTTCTCGATAACGCCATACGTCTCCACATAAAAGACGTGGTCGTCCAGAGGGATGCTGGCCATCAGCTGCAGGGAGCGCATGTCAGCACGATCCACTCCGACAGCGTAGATCTCAATGCCTGAGGCCCGAGCTGCAGCAGACACTTCCTCCACCTGGTCTTGAGGTCTCCCGTCTGTGACAATGATGGCCACCTTGGAGATGTTCCTGGAGCGAGGCCGGGCTCCGGACTGCTCGGTGAAGGCTTCATTCACTGCAGTCTTGATGGCAAGGCCAGTCATGGTGCCGGCCGCCAAGGGCTCGATGCGGGAGATGGCTTTCTTCATGTCAGGTTTATTGAAGTGGTCTTTGAGCAGGAACTCGATCTTGACTGTGCTGGCGTAGTTGACCACAGCCACTCTGGTGGCGTCCGTGCCCACGTCCAATGTGTCGACCATGTCAGCCAGGAATATTTTCACCTTCTCAAACTCACCGGGACGCACGCTGCGAGAGCTGTCAATGATGAAGACCAGGTCGAGAGGACGGCTCCTGCACTGAGAGTCTGTCTCTGGTGATCAACCAAACCATGGCAGGGTTAAGTCCATTTAACACTAAAAAAACAGTTCATTATTCAGAGAAACAGTCAAGTTTGCTGGTGAGAGTGATACAGTTAACAATCAAGGACAAAACACAGGGCACTTTGGGATGCACAATACACGTTACCATAGTAACATAAGGAAGCTGTTGTGCATCACTGCAGTGGTGAAATGATATAGTATGCCAACATTCATACTGTATTATTTCAGCGTTTCAACTGTACATCAGAGACGTATCACAGGACATATCCTTTTATCTCATTTCCCTGAATGAAAAGGATGCTTGAAGCGCACACATAAAAAGTGACATCACACCTAAACATGGAGACAGTGGGAGCCCTGCCTGTCCAATCTCAGTGTGCTCCTCCTCACATTTCAAACTTTAAATGCACATTTAGGTTATCTCTTCCAGACATCTTAAATTATTGTCCACATCTCCCATTTCTTAGTAAATTCAAATGGGATAAAAAAAAACAAACAACATGATGCCAATTCAGGCTGCTCCCTTCGTCTCTTGCCACTAAAATATATCACCATTAAAAATGAAAAGACATTACTTTTAAATAAAATGACATCTGCTTTAAAGGAACAGGTGGATAGTTTGGGACCTTTGCTTATTCGCTTTCTCGCAGGGAGTTAGATGAACAGAGACATACCCCTTTTCCGTCTGTATAGTAGGTATCGAGCTTTAGCCAGCAGATGCTAGCTTAGCTTATCTTGGCATAAGGACTGAAATCAGAGGAAACCTCTAGGTTGTATCCCAACCCATCAAGTACTGACGCGTTGGGATGACAGCCGACCCGCTGAGCTTCAGAGGTGCTGGTAGGTGGATTTTACCTCTGGACAGAACCAGACTAATTGTCTCCCCGCTGTTCCCAGTCTTTATGCTATGCTAAACTAGCCGTCTGCTTGCTGTAGCTTTATACTTAATGGACAGAAATGAGAGTGGTATCGATTTTCTCATCTCACTCTTAGAAAGAGAACAACCAAAACCCATTTACTCCTTTAAATAAAATGATATCTACGCTTATATATTTATCTGACTTCAACAGATCTGACCTGGAAAGCACTGAGGAGCATTGTTTGGGTTGGAAAGCAAACCTTACTGGTAATATTCTACCTGTCTCCACAGGACTGATGGTGGTGATGAAGCCGCTTTGGGTACTGACCGGTAGCGTCACAGGAGCGGTGGTCTCCACTGGCGCCACAGTGGTCACCACCACTGGCATGATGGTTGTCATTGGTGCCACGGTAGTTGCTGGCAGCGTTGGCAGCACTGTTGGCTCTGGTGGAGGTGGAAGGGTAGGGAGGTGTACCACAGGGGTTGTTGGCACTGTTGGGTCTGGCTTTGTTGGGCATGGACCTTTCAGTTTGTAAGGGAATGGGCCTTTGAATCTTTGTTGAGGATGGTGAGCTACTGGTGGGGACAGACCTTTGTAAATGTGGTGCATATGCGGTGCCACTGGCCCTTTGAATCTGTGGTGATAGGGCGGCATGGGTACTGAGTGTCTGTGGTAAGTCACTGGAGGAGATAGAGGAATAGGTTGATACACTACCGGTGGAGGGATCCTTGGTGGCTGGTAGTGGTAGTGAAACCCTCCTCTATACGTGTAATCACTTCTGTGAACTACAGGGCCACCAGAAAGGAGAAGTGATAGAGAACATTAGTGGGTTGAAAGCAGGTAAACAGGAAAGTTGTGTAAGTTGACATTGTGGTGACAACAGACAAATTATTAGTTGAAGCATGAGTGTAAGTTCAGCCATCTCTGTTGTTTGCAACAAGCTGGGATTATTCTTGTCAAACACCCAGTGAGAATTTCAGATTTCATGCATGTTGTGTTTGAGAAAAGTCTAAAATCCTGATGTTATATTTGTGGTTCAGTTGCATCATTGAAAGATAAACTACCTCGTCTTAAAAAATTGTATTTTTATTTTTGACTTTCAAAAGTAATAAAACATGTGATGTGCAAAAATAAATGATTATCAGACTATTTTTATTAATTTTGTGTAAACAAATCATAACTGGTGGCAAGAGATCCAAAACGTCTAATGTGGCTAGAAAGCAGTGATGGCATGTAAAATGTTTGCACATTGTCAGCTTTACTTCTGTTTTATGCATTCATGCTTCTATTTCACTACATTTCAGAAATATTGTACTTTTTACTCCACTATAATGATTATAGTTGCTAGTTACTTTAAAATCAGCATTTTACACACAAAACCACTGATGAGCTTTAAGTTAAAGTGAGCTGCACCTTGACCGACAACTAAAATAATGCACATACTGCAAAAACTCCAATTATCTGATATACTATATAATAATACAATACTTATAAGATCTATTTTTCTGCATAAATAAGTATATTTTATTTTGCTGACAAAAATTCTGAATGCACATGCATGAAACAGTGTTTCTCAGTTTGGAGGAAGTATTTATATCTTGTGCTGAAGTACAAGTACGAGTACAACAATGTTAAAATACTCCATTACTGTAAAAGTCCTGCATTCAAATTATTTTTATGTAAACAAATCATTACTGAACAGTCAAAACATCTATTGTGACTTTACTTTAGCACTTTTGTTTTTTTGCATTTATGTTTCTATTTCACTACATCTGAGAGGGACAGACTGTACTCTTTACTCCACTACATTGATTATAGTAACTTGTTAAAAAACAGCATTTTACACTTAAAAACCACTGATGAGCTTGAAGTTAAAGTGAGCTTCACCTTGACCGACAACTACATTAAAATAACCGTTGACGTTTAATCCATTAGCAATTATTATTATCTGATTGGTTAAATCATCTGTCTATATTACTTGGAAACTCCTGCTCTGCTCTGCTCAGTGGTCATGATCACATCTCCAAACGTGGGCCTGCTGTAGATTTTGTGGTTTTTGTCCAGATGTCAGAGTTTTCATTGGCCCGTTTTTTGATCAGATAGTTTTATTGAGTACAAAAATGCAGATGAAATGTTTGGATATTAATTCAAATTGTTCTTAGTATTCAATTATTATTTTTAAAGTAACTGAGTAGTTTACATGATGTAATGCATACCTATGAGTGTAATTACAAACTTGGGAGGAAAAAAAACAAGTTCCCAAAAAAATGACCTGTTTACAGTAATTTGAGTTGATGTAATTAATTACTTCCATCCCTGATATTTGTTGCCAGAAAATTACTTTGGATTCTTACGTACATTTAATATCAGATACTTCAGGACTTTTACTTAAGTACTATTTATATGGCAGAGTTTTACTTTTAACAAAGAAATATTTTAACACAATATCTGTACTTTTACTCAGGTGTGATTTTTGGGTACTTTTTAAAATGATGCTCATCACATAAGTAAGTAACAAGTAGACACTGTACAGACACTCTCTAGTAGCCTTATCATATATGTTGTTCTTAAAGGTAATAATGATTTGAGTAACTAGCTGTCAAAGTAAAAAGTAGACTAAATTGCCCACTGAGATGAAGTAACACAGAGGTATTAAGTAACTCACACCAAAACTGTACTTAATTGAGTGAATGTAATTAAGTACTTTCCATCAATAGTAGATTTTTTTAAATTTCATTTACAATTTTAAATTGTTGTATTGCTACTTTTACTCAGCCAAAGTAAAATCTACTTCTTCCACCACTGCTATGATTTACAAAAAGTCAGAAAAGATAACAAGTGACACTTACTTGCTGGGTTCAGGGTCCTGAACGGTGGTCGGCCATTGTGTCTGCTCTGTGCGTAGCTCTGTGCGGCTGTGAGCTGAGGGTCCCCCGCACTGAGGTGGTATGTGGCCAGTACATCTGCCAGCAGCAGTGAGGCGCAGTACAGCAGGCTCCAGAGCTCGCGCTTCATCGTGTCTGCCTGCACAGGGTCCTCTGGTGGTCTGTCCGGGGTCCTGCTCTCAGTGTCTGAGGGTCCAGCTCTGCTCGGCGGGGCTCCGACCGCCTCCACATATGAGGGGCTTCTCAGGCCAACGCGTCAAACCAGCTGCCCAATCCAAACGTGGGACACGACCTCCAGGACGCGGTACATGACGGTATGTATGGAGGACGGTATAGAAAACGACACACATATCCGTGTGAGAGTGAGTACAGGATGTTTTTTTCAGTGCCAGGTATTCGGACCGGAAAGGAAAACTATTTGGTGGATAAAGTGTCGTAAAAATATAGGCCACCCAAAAGTCATCCCTACTTGATTAAAAGTAAAGACACCGTCTCAAAAAACTACTTTGATAAAAATTAAAGTCACCTATACACGACTTGAGTAAAAGTCTAAAAACGAGGAAAACCCGGAAATCAGTTAGCATTTTGCACTTCCGGTTCCCTCGTGTCAAAGTCAATGGGCTTTTTGAATGGGTATTTGGTTAAATGCCTGAAACAACATCTGTGGTTGCCACAGGCTTGAGATATTTACACGTTTTGTTCTACGACATAAAATACATCAGTAAATGTCCCACGATTTAATTAAAAAGCGCTTACATGTCTGAAAAACTGCAGTTGCTAACAAGTGGCTAAACAAGACTATAGAAGTTGTCGGGGACATTAAATGTCATCACACCAAACACGGAGACTCGTCTACTCACTAGTTGTATTATTTACAGGTGAACTTCAGTTTTAATTATTCTAACTAACTTTACAACTTGTAGAACTTGTAGTACTGTGTACAGTAATTGTTTAGTAAGATGCTTAATGGTAGTGACCTTAGCTTTTTACTTCTAGCTATTTAATTTATGCTTTGAAAATCACAAAAGTGGTGTTCAGATGTGAGGATTATCTTGCTGAACAAAAACATAAACTTGTGTTTTCCATAGAGCTTATTTTACTGTAAAACAGCAATAATCCTAAATCTGATTGAAAAATCTGTTTAGGTGGAGAAAAAAGCCTATTCAAAGAGCAAACTGCATAAAACTACATAAACTTGAATAATTTCCAAGTTAAATCGTAGTAAACTATATATTGCTGGATCTGAAATCTCATTGTCTACATGATGCATCAATCATCCAGAGGTTGGCTTAACTGGTTCAGGAGAAAGAAGAGTGGGCCACTGAACTACACAATCCCTCATTGGCTGTTGTAGGCTCTAGGGCGGGCGTTATTGTCATTTTTCCAGCTTGTATTATTTTTATTAGTTTAACTCTCCATATTTATTGCCGTCTTGGTGTGCGTTGGTCTCTAAAGCCATTTTTGATTTCTTCATTTTCTTTTACAGTCACTTGTACAGCACTTTGAATTCACTGCATCAGTGCTTGTTTGAATTTACCTCAGCGTATCTGACATGTATGAAAGCAGAGGATGGCGCTGTTTGCAAGTGCATTTTTAAGCAGTAATCGAGATCACAAGTTATTTGTTTTATTATTTTTATTTGCAAACACAGCCGTTCTTGGCTTCCGTAGAATATGAACAAAAGAGTCAAGATGAAATAAATGTTCTGAAACTTTTATTGAAGTCAAATGTTTTTCCACTAGGATAAAATCATATTACCATTAAAGTAACAAGGGGGGGGGGGTTGTTGATAAGCATGCAACTACTAATGATCACAAGACTAGCTGTTTGCTCCAGATGTCAGGTGAGAAAGAAGCAGAGAAAATGATCCATCATCAGTGCCCTCTGCTGTCTGGAAAACTATTCACTAGCTTTGCCAACAAATAAGAGCAGCGGCAAGTGATGGAAATGTCAGGGGTGGTGGTGAACTGAACCACAGCGAAGCTAAATAAATAACAGACAAAAAGTGCTACAGACTCCATCAAGACTGAGCTGGAATAGTCTAGATCTTAATAATCAGGAGGGGAAAAGTAACACAATTCAACAATAAGAGCTATAATAATAAGTGGATTGTCATAATAGCTTTTTTTACACTTCATATATCAATCTATAGATAGGATGGTGCTGGATTGATGATAGCATTTCAAGCAATTTAATTTTCACATGTATCCCTTTTACTAAGACATAAAAAAGGCCAGAGAGGGGGGCTGGTAGTTTCTGTTGCAATTCAAACATCACATTCATTCATTCAGATTTCAGTCTTTCCCACCTTTCTCCTCTCACACCTCCAGGATGCTCTACAGAAACACAGAGGGAAGGGTTGAACAAAACATTTTCAGTGGCCTTACATATACACAGTAGGTCAGAGAGGGAGAGTAGGAGGGAGGATAAGGGCATAGTGGTGTTCAGAAAGGGTTAGTGAGGGAAGGTAGGAATGCATATGGTGGTGTGTGTGCATGTGCATGTGTTTTGGCAACAGGGCTGGTGTTTAAGCGGGCATGTAAGGGGGAGGTGGCTCCTTCTCTGGCATCTTCATCGCCATCTCGTAAGTGGGCAGGATGTACTGAAGAAGAAAGGAAAAAACAAAGCGTCAACGTACAGAAAAACAGACATTTCATATAAAACAGTGATGTTTCTGAAAAAATGCAGATCATAAGAGAGAGTGCTGCAACTAACCACTGTTACCGCCGCCAAAGAGGTTTATGTTTACACCCGTGTCCAGTTGTTTGTTTGTAGAAAGATTAAACAAAAACTACTGAATGGATTGCCACAAAACTTGGATGGAGGATGTGTTTTGGCCCAGAACAGACCCCATTAACTTTTGGTGCAGATCTGGATAAAGGCACGAATCCAGGCATTTCTTTTCTTCACTTTAAAATTGTGAGCTGTTTTTCAAAATGGGAATAATGCATGGCTCTTGATGAAAAAAAAATGGCGAAGGTAGGCGCTCTACTGAGTTTTCATTATCGATTAACCTGATGATTCATTTCTGGGTTCACTGGTCTGCAGAATATTAGAAAATAGTTTTAAAAAATAGTAATCCTCATCATAATTTCACAGGCAATTTTTAAACATGTCAACTTGGTCTTTGGGGAACTGTGTGACATTTTCCATAATTTTATACACCAAACAATTCATCAATTTATTGAGAAAATAATTTGCAGATTAATCTATAACGAAAATAATCATCAGTTTTACCATGAGAGCACTCGTTTGGTGTAAACATTTGTAAAGCATGTGCTCCTGGATCAAGAAAACAACTTTTTGATGCATGAATTTTTTGGTGAAAGTCTGTTAAAGCTGGAGATAATGAGTCTTAAATTGTGCATTATAATTACTTGTAAATGTAGCAAGAATGAATGTTTTCTTCCCGACAAGGTAAAATCCTATGAACAGATACCTTCTCGCTTCTTTTTTTTTGACTGACCTCGTGTGGATGAGATGCCACCTTCTGGTTTAACTTCAGCATTACATATTAGTGCCCAGTGTGTTTTTCTGAATGAAGACATAGTGTATATCTCAGGCAGCTTGCATACCTGAGGAGGGGTCTCAAAGGCAGGGTAGACGGCGATCTCTGGCATGTTCCTGTTGTTGATGTACTTGTAGCAGTTCCACACACAGTTGATCAAATAGGCCTGGAAAGCAAAGTTGAGATTGTGTTTGGAATGGAGTCACCTCTTTACTAAACCCACAGACAGGAAAAAAATCCCTATCATACCATATTAGATTTATTTTTAGATATTTTTTTTTTTAAAGCAACCAGATTTAACTGTGAATAACCAATAATTTCACCTTGAGGATGATGAGGAAGGCAAAGAAGACGAGCACAAAGAGCAGCAGGCAGCTGGAGTCCATAGAGAGGAGGTTGTCCTTGTATGGGAAGTCGGGCTGAGGACGTAAAGAGCAGAAAATAAAAATAAAACCTTTTTGAAAACGTATTCAACTTACGTTGAAAAGTAATCTCAAAATAATTTCATGCAGCTGAATTGATTTTTCAGTTCAGTTTCTATGAACGTGGAATCATATTCTAAATGTCAACAGTGTCCTCTTGTGGGGCAATACATCGTTAATGTTTGCGAATATAAGATTGACTTTAAGCTCAGAATAGCTGTGTGGTTTTTTTGGTTGTATTTGGTAAAAATGAAAACGGTGAGTGTGCTGTCAGGATCCTCTGTTGGTCAGACTGTGGACTATTGGTGGGTCTATTGGCACTGACCAGCTGGTCCAGGTAGTCCTTGATCCTTGGTAGGTAGGTGAGAGAGCTGATGGCCACCAGGCAGCTCAGAGCAAAGTCAAACAGCTGGTAGCAGAAGAATGGGATGAGCCAGCCGTCACGATGCTGAGGAACACAGGTCAAATCATGTTAAGAACAATCATCAAGAAGAGAGATCTTCTATCTGAAACCATTGTGTAAAAGGAACATGTTGCCTCTTTTCAACCTCTTCTCCACACACGTTTCTGTTGATCTCTACAAACTCAACAGATGAGGATGCATTCACAGCCTGAGCAGCAAACAGAAACAAAACACTGTTTTTTTGGTTTTATAGGGGTAGTTTAAAATTCTAACCTTGGTTTTCTTGGTTTTAAATGTCTGACTAGAATTTTCCTGGATTTTTCTGCTTCATGAGGGTTGGGAAGGGGGGGACCTACTGGCTTGTTTGTATTTCTTCTAATCAATCACAATCTTGAGTTTTGCATGTGGGAAGACGACTGCGAGCATTAAAATTCCTAAATTCACACAAAATGAAAGTCAACAACAAGTAATTTGATTAGGTTTGAGCAGTTTGCAACCAGGTTGGAGTTGGGGTAATGTGCCATTTTCAGCATGTAGGTGGTTTGGTTGGAGGTTGTTGGTGCCATTAAGTAGAAAACTTAAGCACGCATACAGCAGAGGGATGAGGAGAATGCTGACTGAAAAAGTCGGGCGATGGCAGGCTTATACCAGCAGTGAACATAGGGCGAGTCAGACTACACAGGCTGTGGCTGCATCATCAGATGTGGTTTGGGATAAATGACAAGAGCCTGCCTACAGAGACAGGGAGTGCTGACATTGTAATTGCAAACACAAACATGTCTGACTGTAACAAATACACAGAGAAGGTTGAAAATCAGCAAAATGGTCCTTTGACTGAGTCACTTAACGAGAATCTGTGAAGCACGGTATACTCTGACCCTGACAAAAATATCCACTTCGATCTCCAGTCCTACATTCTGTTGCTAAGTACTACATATCTTTGGTGTATGATGATGATGTAGGGTAGTCCTCTGGGAAACTAAAGCGCTAACGGGGCTGCCACACTGTATTGGACGTAGGGTATCTACTACAGTTTTGGGAGAGTGTGCTTGCACAGCTAAAGCATAACTTTTGCACTAACTGTGTGTCATACTTTAACTGTGCAATCATCCTAACTAGCAGCTCAATGCAGGGCCACGTCAGAAGGCTATCAAACCTGTCAGTCCTGATGCAATCAGAAAGGCCTGTGAGATAAAAATGACAGGCAGTGAGAACATAGCATCGAGAGCTACACTCCCACTGTCTAGGTATTTTCTGTTGCGTCTTCCTTACCTCTCGACTGTGGAGAAATTATGACACAACTTGAAAGCATTTACAGGATTACATATTTGCATAAGAAGCCGGCACAGCGTGTCAAATAAATTGTATGCTGTCAAAAGAGAATTTTAAAACAGGTGACGTCTCCTCTGTGCACACTTACGGTAATGGCTCCATACACCATCATGGCACTGATAGTGAGCATCAGCAGAGAGATGGCAAATCCAACACAGGCGTTCTCTGTATTAAGACAAAGTGAGAATAAATAAATTAAACAAACGCAGGGAAAGATTTATTAACATTCTAGTCCAGCTTTAGTCCTGATGTATATATCAGTGAGTGTATATTTGCCTGTTCTCTTTGAAGCAGCAGTGATTTGCATACAGTATAAGTGAACTGTCTCCAGGGCTTCTCTCTTCCCAGCTCACTCAATTTTAAAAGGCCAGCTCTGGGGAGCATTAAGCCTCTCCCTCTCAGCTGAGTAGCATTGGTAACGATACAGTGAAACTCGGTCTGGGGTAATTAAAAGGTCTGCATTTCATATCCTCTTTTCCCTCCATCACTCAGACTCTCGCTTCCTCAAACTGTTCAGCCTGTTGCACTGGGGAGAAGATGCTTGTGTGAGAGCTACCGCAGCAATGCGGTCCAGAGATGTTTTTTTTTTGTTATTCAGTAGCCATTGCTCTTGTACAACAACGAAAATACGAAAAGGGTCCTGTATGTTTGTCTTTTTAATGTGTGCGAAACTTATCCTTGTGGATCTTTGTCAGATCTAAATGGGTCACTTTCTTTGGATTTATGTCAGTTTTTTGTTTTACCCGTATTTAATTAAAGGTTTATGATTGGGCAGGGCCAGATGTGTCAAAGTATTTGCTATTTTATATGACGTGTCCAAAATAAGTGAGCTTGAAGACTCTTAACATTTAATCCCCTAATTATTTTCCCTTATAAGTGATGTTTACTGTACTAAATGCCAGCAAATTGTGCATTTTATTACAATTAGTTTTCTTAAGCCAAATGTGACCCTTCAAATAGCTCAAAACTCAAAGATATTTTCTTTACTATCACAAAAGATAAAGACGAGCAGAAAATTGGAGATCTGAAAAACCTGCAACCAGAGAATATTTAACATTTTGTACTGCGTTGCACTGAAACAACAAACTTCACTGGAAATTTAACACTTATAATTACAACACGCATATAAAAATATTAGGTTACGTTCTCACATGTTCTTTTCAACAGTTAAAATAATTTTTAACCGTGGCCTGAATAAAATGGGTGCCGCCTGATGAGCTGCACTAATATGCCAACATGGCCTCTGCGGGCTGTGGACAACCTCCACTGCCCCTGCTGTGTGCTGGCATGAGCCTGCTGTGGGAAGGTCAACCCACCATGGTTGTTTCCCCTCATCTCCCGCTGAGTCACTGTTTCGGAAAAATGAAGAGGCCTTCACCAAGCCAACCAACAAAACGACCGCCAGCGAGAAATAAAAGGCTCTCTGATGGTCCTGGCAGCCCTGCCCTGGCACACATAAACACAAACAGCCTGGACCAACATGAATCCTTGAGGATAAACAAAGCAACGACACCAGTGACACTACACCAATGACAACATTTTCTCTCAACACAGCAGTGCTCTGTTGTCCTCATGAGCTGTTTTGTTTTGCAGTCTGTGGGGAGTTGTGCTCCCTGTGGAAGATGAATCACATGTTCAACCTCGGCATACAGAATACAACACATGGGCTCAGGAAAAAGCAGCTTTACACTAAATCCAATGCAGCGAATATTCAGCGATGCTTCACAGGGGATTCAAAGGGCCCACCATAACAGATGGTGTTTGATGTGTGAACGCTTGTTTTTATAATGACTTTGTTAGCCCTTACAGCAGTTCTTATGGAGATTTGACCGCTTACCAGACATCCTGTCTGAGGCAAAGTAATGGTCGATGACCTCATACTGCAAGTCAATAGTGGGGACGTTCTCTGGGTGGGTCACAGCCACAGTCAGCAGGATGCCCATCAACAGGTTGACGACCTGAGGAGAGGAGGGAGACGAAGAAAGGTTTTTGAAATAGATCCTAGCAGTACTTTCTCATGTCTTACCACATTACTTTTGTATCCTTTACATGAGTAATATTTTCTGAATGTGTTTTAGATTGAATTCCTCCCTCAAAGGTAGCCTTTGGTTTCAGTTCATATCAATTTTGTTGGGAAAAATCAAACAGCTGGGTCATCCACGAGACATGCATGATCACAGTGAACAATTCTTCTCCCGTTTTTGTCAAGGTTACTTCATTGTCATGTGGCGATGCCGTCGTGAGGAGGATCCTTTCAAGCACGAACAGTTGGCCTCTGAGAGATTACATTCACAAGATACAGTGTCGTTGAACTATAAATTTCACAAGACAAGCAAGCAAATGTAAAAAAAAGAAATTTCACATACTGACATGAACTGAAACTGATGGTTATCTGGAAGAGCGGAAAATCTGACTTATTACGTGCTATAAAAAATGGTTGGCAATGTTGGAAAAAGTATGAATTTTAAGTTGACGATGAGTGAGACTGCTTTTTCATTGAGAAAAACTAAAACAAACTGGACCAGAAGTGCACTAAATGAAACAAAAAAATCGATGTCAGGTTTAACACAAACGACAACTTCTTATCTAACATTCATCCAACTTACAAGAGCACAAAACTGAAACTCCTGCAAAGCATGTCTGTCGATGTAGGACAGCCTTAAGTGCAGAAATGTCTTGTGTTGTGGGCAGTCCACTTGTGTTAAACTATTTATGTGTTCTGACAACTTCGAGGAGGGGGGAGCTGGAAAAGCATAAGATAACATTTTCCGGAGAAATTCAATCCTGATGGTTTCAGTGAAACGAACATAATAATAAGAGTTTAACTGGTAGTTAAATGGGTTTCAGCATGTTTCACCTGTACAACCCTAAACGAGTATGGGCAGACTAGACCTAGGAGGAAGCAGCCTCATCTGCCTGACCATCATGAACCATAATTAAAACACTAAAATAAGCTCTCTAGGTCTCAATTTCAAAAACTTTCTTGCACAACATGAAGTCCTTGTGACAGGTGCGTAGGATCAAAAACTCTTGACTGGGAAGCAAACAAAGTGTCCTGCAGTATCCCACTGCTCATCACTGGTACTCGCTTCATTTACAATGTTTCAGTCCTCAAAGCATTGTTAAAGACCGACACGTTGTAAATACAATGAGTACAGAGTGATACACACACGTGGTGTATTCTTTGATTGCTCTGCAGCACTGTTTTCTTTGCAGCTGTCTTAACACCAACCCAACAGGTCTAAAAAGGAAGTGATGCATGAAACTTATATTAACCGCTATAAATCCTATCAGTGGAATTATGGCTGATAAATGGAGGCAATAATATGAAGCCAAATTGCGTTCATCGACTTAACATGTGCAGCTTGCAATATACACAGAGAAGAAAAAGAAGAAGAAGTACAGCGGTTGAAGTTAGGAACTTATTTCTAAAATTAAGGGGAGAAAAAAATTTATTGTCATAAAAAAAAAATCCATATCAGGCATCCATACTTCAAGTTTTAGAAAGTGTCTTTCCTGCAACTGGTCACTTTTCCTGATTGCTGCTTCAAGAGGCTTTAACCATAAAAACCAACACAATGGCAATAATAAATATTCAAAAGGTAAGATGAAAATGTTCAGTGATTTCCCCACGGGGCTCTCCAGGGACTCCACTGGCTGCATTTACAATGGAGCTTTTTAATCATTATTATTATTTCAATAGGCTAAATGTTGTTTTTGAGTTATTCACTTTAATGGTTGGCAGCCTCCACCAGATTTGGGTTGAGGGTCCTATATATAAATATAATTACTTTTGCTGACGGGATGCAATATTTTTAACATAAAACACGTGAGCCGTGTTCCTTTTATTAAAAATATTGCATCCCGTCAGCAAAACTAAAAGGATTTTGTGATGAAACCAAAACCGGGAACTGATGCCGACTCCAGCTGAAAGTAGACTAACTGCCTGACCGAAATGCACAGAGGGCAACGACAGCTACCGTTAGCAACCATTAGCTACTTCACCGCTCCTGTGGAAAACAGCTCCTTTATTTAAACTATAACGACAATCTAAGTGACCGTTTACTGCAAAAGTAAGATTTAGCTGGAAGTAGGCTCCATTTATCAAATGTTACTAACTGTGGATGCCTTTATAGTCGAGCTTGTTATAATTTGACAACCGCTACGCCGAGGAATGTCGCCTAGCTTGCGCTAATGGGCTAACTTTTACCAAACGCTAAGTCAAAATGTCACACATGTTGAAGCTTTGGATAACACACAGGTGCTGGTAACTCGCAGTCACATGTTGCCTGTGGTCGTCTTCGGAGTTTTTCTAACCGCATTTTCAAGGTTGGGCGAGTTGTACCGACCAAAACATTTGGCTAGTCAAAACCTGACGTGAAAGCAGGCTAACGCTAGCGCTCTCAGCATGAAGAGCTAACGGTTATTTTAAAATAGCCAAAACACCTAGCTAACACGGGGATAGCTCACTATAATCAGAATCACTAAATTCACAGGAACTGCTAACACATGCCAAGTTGACATTCTTTACATAACTTTGTACTTAATCGACCTACACACACCAGAAAGCGATGCTAGCTAACGTTAGCCTGCTAGCAGCAATCAACCATTTTACGTACCATGTACCATGTTCCCAGGATGATGGTCCCCGTCCGGACATGGCAACATCCACAACACCTGGTGGTGTACAATCTGTCTCGACTGGGTTTAAAGTGATGCATGTCCTCTACAAGCGTAGGAAGAAACATCGGGAGAGCTGGTTGTGGAGGAGAAAGATCTTCTCGGCATCAACAGACAGCGATCGGACACGGAGGAACGCCCACCACTTCCCTGACTACCTGCGTGACACCGCGGATAAAAACAAACGCTCTGACGGGCCGGAAGAGGCGGGGCCCGGAGGCTTCACTTTGACTGACAGGGAGTTGAGCCAATAGCCGTGAAGAAATTATAATTACGACCAATAGGCTTCGACTCCGGTTGAAGCAAGCTAGATGAAACTTCTCCAGTAAATAAATGAGTTTAGCTTTTAAAACAAAGTCTGAAGCAGTGATGGGATGTAAACTAAGTGTATTTACTCAAGTACAATTTTGAGGTACATGTACTTTACATAAGTATTTCCATTTTCTGCTACTTTACACTTGCACTCTACATTTTGAAGGCACATACTGTACTTTATACTCTGCTACATTTATTCGTCACAGTGGTTAATAGTTACTTTGCAGATTACATGCTGTATCAGAGCCAAACAAGTACATTTTTACACCAATTCTCTTTTTCAGCAATCAGATTTAAAAAACAAAACAAAACACTGATTCTGATAATGACAAAAATGCCGGACCTCGGATCTGATCAATGGTCGACCTGTGGTATGCAGTATATACAGTACATACATGTAAATATATGTATAATTTACTTTTACTTTTTGTACTCAAGTATACTGATATACTGATTTTTATTATTTCACTTTATATGGTGTTAATGGTATATTTGACCAAATAACATTGTATCTAATTAATGACTAATAAAAACATACATGCATCAAGAATGACAGAAACAGGTAAGTAGTATATTACAGCATGCAAATAGCATGTACATGATATCCTCAGTTAAAATTGTGATAAAGCTCGTTTATAAACAATTACAAAGTACAAAAATATTTCATTGCACATATCTAGACCATAAAACATGCTACACTGCAACAGCTGATCATTACCTCATCATTTTCATTTCTTTATTCATTTATTATGGATTATTTAGCCAACTGTAATAGGGTATAACACTAAGGTTTCCCTACTTAACATACAGAATCAAATCATTTTGGTACAACAAAAAATTGAGGTCATTAGTCATGCATGAATCTTTGAAAGGCCCCGTTACACCTGTGTGGAACAGAAGGGAAAAGTCAAGAGGTCTTTTCACAGCAGACACTCTGACTAGCCACAGTAGGAAATGCAAAGGTGTGACTAATAACATTAATTATCTCTGTTCTATTCAAAGCATGCACAATATCAGTGCCCTGAAACGGAGGTAGCTAAATGGTATTCAGCCATCATTTATTTATTTGTCCACCATTAAAAGGGCTATAAAGCATTTTCTGTATGCTCACACTACCCAGAGAGGCGATCTAAACAGGCATAAGCCAAACAAAGTAGGCTCTGTAAAAGATACGGAAGAAACGGAATAGTTTTTTAATCATAAATATAAATAAGTTATCAATGAAGGACAGCAGAGATGTTTGCATTGATAGATAATTACTGTCGTTCCCCATGATGCCCTTACCACCCCCCCAAAAATACAGTATTTCCCATGGTACAGAAATGAGAAAACATTGATTTTAAAACGTGTGGACAGCTAAATGACAATAACTTCATCCCTGTTGTGTCTGTAATAATCTTCGTCTGAAGCCCTCTGCTGACCCAGAACGTATCCTTCATCAGATTTCTTCTGCCATTTGTAGATTAATAATCCTGCCAGTCCAGCTGCGAATATCACTCCTGCGACTCCTCCTGCAATAACACCTGTAAACAATAAAACAACTGACAGTTAGGATACAAATTTATAGTGAATCGCTCTCTTAAATTTAGTGTACCATTATACTGCAAAGCACCTGCAAGGATTTCCTTTCTCTCCAAGAAACCCTTACTGTTTGCCATAACGACAAATCCGCTGTCTTTTGGAGACCAGTGTGAGTTGTCAAAGGTCCGGTCTGAAGAACCCTGAAGACGAAAGAACGAACAGTTGCAAAACTTTATTTCCTGCTCTGTCATCCACATTATAAGGCGAAGAAATAGTGAGATTGTGGAAAAGAAGTCATGTGCCGTACATGGGCAGTATTCTGGGTTCCACCTCCGGCATTTACAGCAAATATTCTGACATCTTTGCTGCTGGAGTCGACCGTGATGTTTTTAATTTCACCTGGTGAGATGCAGAAAAGAGAAACATATTCAGAGGTGGGCAGCGACAGAGACAGCGTCATGGATGAAACTGAACCAGGCAACAATGTCGTCAATCACAGAGCAGATTACAGACATTTCTTATTTCTTCTTATTTATTTATTGACAGCTTAATATCCCTAACCCTGTATGGATGTGATATGATCGGTGTATGGCCTGGCTCTGATTGAACCTTTCGTAACAAGACCAAATATGAAACCAGACTGGCTGCCATATCTAGTTGGACAGTCATAACTGATAAAGAACACACATCAATAAAGTTCGCTGACATGCTTGAAGTCACATACTTTCCTTTTCCTTCAGAGTCGCAGACAGCAACAACACAGGACAAAACGATCGCCAGTTACCTTTCCTTTTCCCAGGTGACCACGTGCCCAGTGGCAGACAAAATTGTGTAGTGATTGGGTTTCATTATTCTGTATCCATTACATTGTGCCATCAATATTTACTCCATAATTATACGCTGAAGTCAGGATACGCTGAAGTCAGTTTAAGTTGCAAACAGCTGTACAGGACACTACAGGGAAGTAGTAGGGCCCTGCTTTGGGGCCAAAAAATTACATATTTTTGGCTGTATCAGAGGAATGTCTGATACTGGTATCAGTGTCTGAACCTAATCACTTTTTGGTACTCAACATTACCTTCTTCTGACCAATCCCCTGAACCAGAACTCTCCAGGTCATATCCTGATCCCTCCAAGTCTTCAGGAAGGCCATAAACCTGTTATCATGGAGAAAAAGCAATATGAATGTTTAAAGAGGCTGAATAACAGCACTGCAATACTGTTCCCTTTTTTTCTATTATCAGGGATATGAAAACAGACAAGAGGTGAATCCAGCCTGTAAAGGTACTTTCTTTAAGAGGGCAATAAAGAAATGAATCATGTCTCAGATACAAAGTCCCACTGAAGAAATACATGCACACAATGCATACTGTGGCTGACAAACCCACAATGACGCAGGTGATCACAGTGTTATCAACAATAAAGTGTAATGAGTAGAGAATACAGCCTGCATTAAATGGTATTATCACTCCACCCATTTGGCAAAGCGGTACAGAAACACAGAACCTTTTGTTAGACATTTGCATTCGTCATGTTCAGAGCGAGTGTTTATAGTTTAGTGTTTGAACAGAACTGTAGCAAAGTTCTCTTCAAGTAAAAAGTCCATATTCTACTTATCAACTTGTATTTGCAGTTTAATATTGTCTTACACATGAGGCATTTAAATTGAGAACTGGATTTTTAGTTGTTCAAAGGTGACAACTATAGATGTTTTACAGCCGGTTTTAAGGCTGGGAGTGAATATTTGATACTCCAAAGATTGTTTAGAGGGCGGTGGAGGAATAAAAATATTTGTTTTGTCAGATAGAGTACTGCTGATTACCCAGAGGGAGGAACAATCTGTCACGAACAGTTATACTGTAAAAGTCCCTGCCAGAAGATAAAATGTGCCTGAGGTACTTCCTGGATCAGGGATATTGGTGTTTGTGCTGCCCAGCTGTGCGCTCCGATAAAGTTTCCCGCTGGAAACAAGCTATCAGGCAGTACGGATCCAGCAAACCTTGTGTTAACTTGTAATTGAACCTAATGAACTAAACTAAACTAACTAAACCAAACTAAACATTTCCATTAATTTATAGATTTAAATGGGAATTCTGTTATTTTTAACCTGGGCTCTTTGTTTTCATTATTTTGTATTTGTATTTTTTTTGTATTTTGTGTAAATGACAAATAACAACAAAATGTTTTGGAGTCCAATAGATCATCTCAGAGGGCAGCCATGACACGAGCTGCGGTGGTTGCAGAGATAATCTTGTGGGCAACTTCGACCATTAAAGTCCCCGTTTTTATCACCGACAGGCTGAGATTGTTATTTCTATTATGGAACATTATGGAAAAGATCCCTTCAAGTTAAAGTTTTGGTTTTTGCATTGCTGATCAGATAAAATAAGCGATTCAAAGACATTACCTGGTATCTGGGAAACTGTGATATCAACTTTTGAGTATTTTCTTCCATTTGTTAGACAAAACAAATGCTAAATAAATATAACAGTTAGCTGCAATCCTAAAAGGATGGACGTTTTAGAGTTAAATCCATTCTGCTGTGGTGGGAAAGGAGGATTCAGCAGATGGAGGTGGCTGCAGCAGACCTGCAGCTGGCCAAAATACAGTGATGGAAAGTAATTAAGTACTGCACTTAAATGTAATTTAGAAGTATTTGTACTTTACATTAGTAGTTCCATTTCACGTTATGTTATACTTCTACCCCACCGCATTTCAGAGGTAAATCTAATACTTTTCATTTCACTACATTTATTTGATATTTAGACCTATTTGACGGCTGTAGTTACTAGTTACTTTAATGATTACGTTTTCACTTTCAAAACACGTTTTAGATTACTTTTTTAGATTACTTATAAAAAGGGAGTACAAAGGGAATGAGGGCATTCTGCATAACGAGTACTTGCAGCCAACTTATTTATGAACTTTCATCAAAGTAAACTTTCGATCGAGTACTTTTACTTGTAATGGAGTATATTTTATATTTTAGTGTGTCAACAGTAGGTCTAATAATGAAATATATTTAATGCTGGAACTACATCTACTTCTATAAAATAAAAATGCTTAAACAATATAAGTAATTTCTAGTAGAAACCCAAAACGCCATTCAGTGATTGATGTCCTCTGCTGAAACACACTGGCTACATCAGTAATGCAATGTCAAGTACTATACTTAAGTACAATTTTGAGGTACTTGTACTTTTCTGCTACTTTATACTTCCACTCCTCTACATTTTGGAGCCAAATACTGTACGTACTCCACTACATTTATTTAATAACTTTAGTTACAGATTGCACACCTCGTCAGAACCAGAGTAGTGCATTTTTAAATTGATTTATTTTATCAGCAACTGGATTAAAAAAAACTGATTACGATAATCAGAAAAATATATTTACAGTTTACAGTCATGTACATACACGTATAAGTTTACTTTTACTTTTGACACAAGTAAATTTATTGCCAGAAAGGTGCTTTAAATACTTTGTGAATTTTATTTCTGAGACTTAAAGACTTTAATAAGTAATATTCTAACATCATATCTATACTTTTTCTCAAGTAGCACCTTGAGGTACTTTCTATAACATTGTTCATAATATCTACAATTCTCTGGAGTTAATATTTTGTCTGAAACTCGAGGTGGGAACAAAAATGTGAGGGCAAGTAGCCATTATTGACCTAAAATAGACATGAAGAAGCAAATGAACATGCAAAATATTCGACTTCTGTAAATTAATTATAGGCAGCTGTACCTGACACTAATTCAGGTTTCAATTAATAAACAAAAACACAAAAGTTAGTAAACAACCAGGTCGTAGATAAACACACCTTGACATGTCTTGGCTAACTTCAGGAAGTGAGAAAGGTGAGTGCAGATTGAGTAACGTCTACACTGTAAAAAAAATGTACGTGTGACAGACTGTAAAATGACTTACCGTCGTGTAAACTGGACGTATTAACACAAAAGTAAAGAATAACGAGGTGATTAAAGGTTTCCTCATGTTTCAGTGGAGTTGGTGTCCGGTTTATTTTGTCCTCTTCCTCTTCACGGACCTTCGCAGGTGCTCTGATTGAACCTCGAGCCTCCGCGGTGCTTCCCAAACCACGCCCACCAATAAATCATGCCGATGACGTGATTACAAGAGACACTGGAGTAAAGTTTTTTTAAATTTCATTATTTATTCTTTTAAATGACGTCTAACCGTATTGTATTTTTTTCTATTTCATTTTTAATCTTACTTTGTTTTGTACATATGTTTTATGTATTATCCGTGTTTCATGTCCTTCATGTAGCTTTATTTTCACTTACATGTGTTTTGTTCGTGCTGCTGTTCTGTTCACCTTACTTCTTTGTAAACTCTTTCCTCTTTTTAATTTTTTTTTTCTTATGAAAGATACTGAAACCACTTCATAAGGTCTCAAGGGTCCACAAAACTTCAATAAATCTCTTGAAATCAAGAACTAAACTGAGTTGCAAGATATTATATGAAGGATTATCAGAAAAATACAACTCGGATCATTTTCTTAACTCAACATAGACATACCACAATATATAGAATAAAGCTACAAAAGTGTGAAAGTATTAAAAACAAAAGTATGTTATGCAAATGGCTCCTCTTACAAATCTTATATTCATTTATATCTTTTCAAGTATTATTATTGATGCATTATGTGTACTGAAGCAGTATGAAGGTGGAGCCGGGAACTACTTTATATTCCTTGTGGTCAGTAATGTAATGTAAGCAGCCTACAGGTACTCAAGTGCTGTACTTGTACTTTAAGTATTTCCATTTTCTGCTACTTTATACGTCCACTCGACTGTACTTTAGAGGCAAATATTACACTTTTACTCCACTACATGTATTTTGATAACTTCAAAATTATTTTATTATGTATAATTTACTTTTACTTGGTTAGATAATGTAGGGCATTTACTTAGGTACTATCCATATGGATGACTTTCACTTAATCTAATTAGCTAAAAACAGCTTAAAGAACAAAAAACTAACAAAAAAAAGACCAAAACATGGGAAAAACCACTACAATGCTGGTCAAATGTTAGAAGAACAGTTTAATCATACATAGTCACAATTCTGCTTCCAAAAATGAGTTTTTTTTTTCTTCATCTAACATCTGGAAATGTACATAAGGCCACCTGAAAATGTACATGACTTTGACAGTGTGACAAAACTCATATGTTCATATTTATATAATTGACAATATTTTACATTGCGTTTGCTTACAAGGTAGTAGCTGTTCCAAAATACAGCACTCTTCTGTACAAAAATAATTCTTGTCATATCCTGTGAAGTTTCCATGGTAGCAGAGAGGACTAAATGCAGCCTCAGTTTTAGTACAGAGTGTTTGTTTTTTTTATCTATTTTTTTTAAACTGTCACACATCAGAAAGACTATCAACAGTGGATGTTACAGCTCTGGTACAAATAGAGGCTGGCCTTTCCCATAGCGGATTAAAAACAAAAATCATGCCGGATTGTGAAGCCGTAAAGTTTTTTTTCTTTAAAATAACACTTGATCAAATAAAACTGTATACATTATATTCAAGGGGAAAGGAGTGATGAATATACACACATCAAAATGCACATTTTTGCCTTTTTCTCCCCAAAAAAGTGTAAAAGACATCCCATTTACAGCATAAACGTTTACAAATGTACAACTGTACAGACGAAATAAAAGCATCACTACAAATTTAGAGCAAGGCCTGTCAAACACCACGACTAGACATTTTTTTTTTTCAATTAAACTAATAATCTTACACTTATTAACTGCACATATACTACATGTATTCTACAATTATTCATATGAAGCAAAGAAGCCATCACTACGAGCATTACAGGTGAATTGTATAGCTTTCGATGGCCCCACCAGCCTCCACCAATGCACTTGCATATCCACCCGAAGGAAAAGAAGAAACTTATAAAACAAAACAAAAACAGAACCATAAAAAAGGTTCTCTCAGCATCCCTTTCTTCAACTCATCCCACTAGTTCTAGTTCATTTCACCTCAGATGTACAAAGCTGGGATAAGCTCCACTTCACAACAGTTTTTTTTTTTTTAAATCAACTACTCTGACCTTCAGGCGGTGGGGGTCCCATCAATGCTGCAAAGCCCCCTACCCAAAAGCAACAAGTTACTCATACATAAAGATGCTATACATCGCTAAACTACTTCTACGCAAGAGATGATTATTCAGTACATAAAGATACCGTTTTCTAGGGCAGTGTTCATCTCAAAACTACAAGACAGATAAGATGTTACACAAAACATGATAAAGAAAAAAATTCATTCCAAGGATTAAAACCTGTCACAGCATGCCAACACATAGCCCACTCCCACCCCCACTATCCCCACAAAAAGCCCGCCCCCCCCCCCCCACTACGGTCAATTCATGTTAAGATTATACCAGGTTACACGCCCGCTGTACAACCCAAACTCATGCTCTGTCTGCATCTATAAGTTAATGGTAGCTTTTATCTTGCATAAACTCCGAGTGATCACCTGGATGAGGGAACGACGGCTCGAATGGGGCTCAGAGGATGCAGCAGCTCAGGTTGGTCAGTCTGTAATAATTAGTACCGAAAACATCAGGTAGGCAAGAAAAAGCCACCACTGGAAAACACCACCCTAGACTGAAGCACCAATCCCCGAAGCCAAGCTCGTAGAAAGCGGTCTCGAAGACCTCTGGGTGACTGTGGCACGTGATACATAGTACTCTCTGTGGACGGAGGGGTTTATATCCATCCATACTATGTAGTGCTATTTGAAAACTAATCCATCAGCTGCTTTGGCATGGGAAAACACTTTTACTGTGCATGAGATAATATATAAATATAATATTCAATTGCCTAGACTTAATTAGAACAGCTGACATAATAAGTCTGGTTACAAAAACAAATGGAATTGTTTCTTTTGTTTAAAAAGGATCACTCAGTTTAGCCTTATAAAATCACTTGCTGGTGTTAATTGTAGGAATTGTAAATTTCAGCAAATGTGTATAAGTTTTTTTTTTCTACAGAGAATTTACAAGGTAAAAAACTAAATGTACAAGATAATATGAAAACCAGTCAAATACATCAATTACATCATTAACAATGGGCTTGTGCTTTACCCAGGAAAAGTCGGCCTGCTGACTGTGCGTCCCCTGGGGTCCACGCTGGGGACCGGCACCAGGGGTGGCAGAGTGGCAGGGCTCAGTTGTCACAGCGTTCTTAGGTGAAGTTGACTTGTCTTTTTTATTTTTTTTTATTTTTGGTAATTCCCCCCAAAAAAAGGGACGACAGAGGGTGTCAAAGGCTAACCCCTATGGCTAAGGAGCGTCTCTCACAGAACAGGGGGTTTGGGGCTCCAACTCCTCCACTTCTTCAGGGGACTGAGGACGTTGATATCACTACATGAGGCCGTTCGTGGGGCCACCGATGGGACCCAGTTCAGATCCGCTCTTCATGTAGTACTTTTCTAGCTTGGCCAGAATGTGCTTCCCGTAGGTGTACTTGCGTAAAGTGGCAATGTGAGGCCGGATCTGAAAAAGGGAGAGACGGCAAAGGTCAGCAAATTCAAACTAGCTTAAGTGATTTTTATTTAAATCAATTACTTGATCTACAACAATGCTGATAGACAAGTTAAGTCATTTTTCAAGCTGCCACACAAGGAGGATTAAAAACACTATCAGGTTAGGACGTGGACATTTTATTGTAATAATGTGACAAGTTTCACGTGATAACGTTACATTAAACATGTAAGAAAGTTACAAAAGAACATTAGACACTCAGATGTACCAACTGAAACCTTCCATCACTTAAATATTGGTTAACAGGTCTTATCGAGTCCGTGTCAGTAAAATGTTCTGATGTTGGAGAATAAAAAGGTTATATTTAATCTTTGGTATAGTGTTTTTATCTCTTCAAACCTTTAGTCCAAATATGAATTCACTAAGACAAAGGTTTAACTCTGACCAGCTGTTTCATAAAAAGGCCCCTAATTTAATATCCTTTTATGATCACAGGGATTTAGAGGTGTACCAACCTTGTGCATGATGATTTTGCGCTGAGCAGGTTCTGCCATGTCAATCATTCTTTGGACAACGTAGTTGGCGTACTGGTCCTTCATCATGGTGTACAGGGCGCTGTGGGGCCCGTCTTTCTGGCAGCACACTTCATCGATCAGCAGAGCTCTCTCTGCACGTGAGGAGTGGATCACACACTTCTCCACGACATTACTGAGGACAGAGAGAGAAAAGCTTTTATCACACAAATTAATTCATAACCGAGTTGAAGGAGTTGCAGCACCGGTCATGGTCATGTCCTGCTGGATGCTTTTTATATCTCCATTTAGAAGAGTTTGAATCAGTTTCCTTGTATGTCAATGTTCTAATTGTGATACATAATTAAGAGGCCTGTTGAATTGATGTTTAAAAAATGAACCAGTGGGTGGTGTTTTGAAAATGTGCCATTAGAAACAAAGAATTTCACAATTTTCTAACAATTTACAGACCAAACAACCAACCAATTAATCGAGAAACTAATCAACAATGAAAATAACCATTAGTTGCAGGCCTAAGACATAGCTTACCTTGCAAATTTGTGTTGGCTAAGGACGAGAACCTTCCCACGAACCTCTGCGACTATCTTGCTCTTATCCTCTGGCCTGCCGTGCTCCAAAACATGCTGAATGACGTAGTTACCGTACTGATCCTGCAGGAGGCAGTGGAGGACGTGAGTTCAAGGTAAACAGCCAGTACAATAGTAATTAATCACAAAAGGACTCCGTGCGACACCCTTTATTCTGATTGATACTCATGCACTACTTTTCACCATTGGTCTTAATGGGTGTGAGATAATCATGCATCTCTAGATAGATAGACGAATGAGTGACACCCCCATCAGTAGTCTAACAAATAACCCTTACGTCATCACTGCGGAAGGTCAGACAAAGCAGATGCTGCTGGTTTGGAGTGCTGCTGACCAGACAACACAACCAATAGCATCTTTGCCCCTTCAGAAATGGGTGATAGACAGTTATGGGTGTGGTTTTAGTGTGACAAGATGGAGACAAGAACTCACCTGACCAAGCAACAAATAATACCACTCTGACTTGATCTTTTTTTAAGTAGTAATTTGTTGGGTAGGTAACGTAATCTCCACCTTTAATTTAGAAGTATTTGCCTTCAAATCCATTTCCTGTCAATCTGTTTTACCAAGAACCTGCATTCTTTAGCTCTTAAACTTCAAAGTACTCAAGGTGAAGTGATTTACAAACACTTTAGTTGCCCAAAGAGTTTCAAACTCCCAGAAATCTTCTATCAAATAATTACATGGAAATCAAGAAGGAAAACAGAAAAACAGATTGATCAAGAGATGCTGGAGGCAAAAGAGAGGGATCATCAGACAGCAGGGAAGCATGTGCCTTGTAATTTCCTCTGTGGCATAAAGCAAGAGAGGGAAGAAGGTGAGAAAAAGGCGGCTCAGTGGGTTAGGAGAAGGCCTGTAAAAGAAGTTGGGAGTTGGAGAACTATCTAAATGTTAAATTAGATTGTTTATAAGAGAAAAGATTAAAAAAAAGGGAAAGAGGAAGGGAGAACGGGGACATCCGCGAGAGAGAGGCAAATTGCTCTGACCTTGAACAGTGCATCACGGGACACTGTATAATATGTTTTGGGTGTCATCTCCAATGATACGCCTTGATATTTCTAGATGGAATAAGTGAGGGGGCAGGGTGGATGTTTAAATAATCACATATGTCAGATGTAATGACAGCTAACAGCACAATTACATTCATCCTTACACTTTACACTTAGCAAGACCACAAACTACACAGGACCAATGACAGGCTGAAAATATGAAATGCTCAAACATGAAGGAGACATGCGAATACATGAGACAAGCACATTTCTCAACAACCATCTGTCACATCTAGCAAACGTAAAAAAAAAAAAAAAAGACTTTTGCAAACAACGTGGGCTTAGAAAGGAGACAAGACTGGAGACAGATGTGCTCACCTGGCCCAGCTGTTCAGAGTGCTGATGCAGCTCTTCCAGGATGGGCAGAGTCTGCTCCTGGGTGCAGTGCTCCAAAATCCTTTGGATAACTCTGCAGCCATAAGGGTGTGTGGAGAGCACAAACACCTGCGAAAGGAAGTAAAAATAAGAGTTGATTAATATAGAGGTAGTTTAACAAAAATTGAGCTGTTACCTAATTTGCGTTCAATAATTTGACATTCCTTAATGTTCATGTGATGGATCTATAAGTTATGTTTCTGTGGTTTGGTTTTGGTCAGAGGAAATAAACATTTGGATTTATGAAGGTCTTTTAAAACAATTAACATTTCCATCCCCACCAACTTAAAATGTAGATTATAAGAGGAATGTCTGGCAGCTGAGTTATTGCTTAAAATAATAAACCCACCTGTCCCTGGAAGGCATCAATAATGAACTGCAGGGCCTGCGGCTGGACACACTCAATACACTTCTGCACCACATGGTTTCCATTCTGGTCCTTGACACACTTCAAGACGTGGCCATCAAGCTCTCGGACGATGTCGCTCTGAAGTGAAGTAAATAGGGACAATTTTTACAGATGTCAGTGTTTGAATTGAAAATTAAAGACAAAAAGACGTTAAGAAGATCAATACAACATCATTAGCAGAAACTTTGTGAAAAACAAGTGAAATCTCACTTACAATTACCTGCTGGTCTGAGGAAATCGACTCCAGGGCTTTCTGAATGACCCTGCAACCATACATCTGCAAAGCCAGGGGCAGGACGTGTCCACGGATACGTGTTGCCAAAGCCAGCTTCTGGTCTGCACTTCCAAACTGACCGACACAAAACAAACTCCATTTTCCACAGATGAAACAGAACGAGAGTCTCTGTTCTAAAAAAACAGAAATGACACCAAGGCAAACTTTAAACAGTCCCAACCTCAAAGAACTTTTGGATGACGTAATTCCCAAACACATCAGTCATCAGTTGGTATGCTGCTTGCAGAATCTCTCCGAACACCATCTGCCTCTCAGCAGGAGTGGCTCTTTCAAGCTTCTGCTGGATAAATCTAGACAGACAAGATTGGAAAAAGAGTCGAGATGGAAAATTAAGACACCAACGCAGTGCACTCCTAGTGTTTAGGTTTACAGTTCAAATAGCTGAATCAAGTAGCATTTTTATGCCAAAAAGCACATCTGAGGCACCTGGATCCATGCTGGTCTTGAGAGAACTCCACCATGTGTCCAGGCAGATCACGGAGTTGGAGGTTTGGGAAGCGATTGTTCCTGAAGTCCTCCAGTAGGCGGCTACGTCCGGACGGCATGACATCGGAGCGACTGTAGCGGGGTCGAGATGGAGGGAACAGCTGGCTGCTGGAATTGAAGAGACTGGACGTCCCGCCGGCGCTTCGGTACTTTGCCTCAGCTCCAGGCGCTGCGGAAATGTAACGCCCGCTGCCATTGGTCAGGCCACCTAGGATGACAGGCAGTTGACCACGATCATTGTAGTTGTTATGCATAGTGACAGAACTTAATATGAATTCACCATTTACATGAATATTAGGCTTACCTAGGTGAAGGCTAGAGGAAGATCCATGAGAGGAGGGCAGAGAGGGGGGAGGAGTGAGTGGGGAGTGACCTGGTGTGAGGCCAATAGGACTGGGTGAAGACGAATAACCCAGGCTGTTGTAAAAGGGCTGGCCGATGGGGGTTAAACTGCTGCCGCCGCGTTTGTATAAGTCAGAGCTTGCCAACAGGGAGTCCCTGCGAGATACACTGCTACTGGTAGAGCTGGATACTGCAAGAAAAAACAAGAAAAAAAAGACCGATGTAAGTAAACAGATCCTTTACAATAAACACTTTCTTTAATCGTCATGTAGCTTGTGGCAGAGTCACTGACCAGAGGAGCCAAAGCCTCCAAGAGCAGAGCCCAGACCAACACCAAGGGAGCCGCCGGTACTGCTGAAGCCCAGAGAGGAGCTTGGTGGTGCAGCAGAGGTGTGTGAGAAAAGGGAGCTGCTCTGAGACGTGTTGGGGACTGATCCAGATCCGTAGAAAGAGCTGGAGGGCAGGCCACTGCTGGGTGGGGGAGCCTGCTGCTGCTGCGGCTGGGGCTGAGGTTGAGGCATTGAGCGGTACAGTCCGTTGGCTGGAGGACCAGACATGTTGTTACCGGAGCCAGATGCTGACACCGCAGCTGCTGGTGGAGGCAGAGAGGAAGAGTGTGAAGGATAAAAAGAGAGCCAAGGTCAGAATGGCTGCGAGTGGTACTAATTAAATAAGCTCAGAGAGGAGTGGATCCACACATTGATAAGTATACGGACAGGTGGACTAGTAATTACCAGCTTGTGCTGCTGCAGGGTTGATGAGGAGAGGGGTCTGGACTAGACGGACTGGCCCACCTAGACTAGTTCGGGCACCAGGGCCCATTACCAGGGCCCCGGTCTGGTCATAATAGGCTGCAGGGGCCAACACCTGATAACCTGAGAAATAAGGAGCAGAAAAATTACTCAGCAATTATACATTTCAACATATACACAACAGTTCAAAACAATTCAATAACAAGGTAGATGTTTCTAGTGTCAGACCAATTACTAAGTCATGCACATCACTACAAAATATACTCAAAGAGCTGTTCAAATGACATCAAGCAGTAAAGATAACTGTTTGGCTGTTAGTTAGTTTGTTAGGTGGTCTACCTACCAGGCATTCCTGCGTAGGCCAGTGCTGGGTTTGCAGCAGCTGCTGCAGCTAGAGATTCTTGCTGGCTCTGTTGGCCTTGACCCGGTGTAAGAGGTCGCTGGTTGCTTCCTGTACGCATCACCTGGAGGAAAAGGTAAGGACACAGTCACACCTACAAGCTCCTGAAAACGTGCCTTCAAATATTAGGTATTTCTATGTTGCATTAAACAAATAAAACTAGTCAGAGCTTCATCTGGACTGAGTGGGTTCAGCTTGATCAGATTAGATTGACAGTTGCCTAGCAACATAAACATCACTCTGAAGTGAACTGAGCCACACCCACTTTTAAACCCAAGCACAGCAGGACAAATATAGAAACCCCTCATTTGAAAAAACACACAAACAAGTAATTTTCTATTAAATTTAGAACTGGATTATTTTGTGTTTGTTTAACTGTGTGTGCTCATACCATGAGATGATTGAGCCTTTAAATCTGAAGAACACAGACGCTTAATATTTAGAAACAAGGGGGCTCTTTAGTTGAATCAGGCTTATTTATATAACATTTCCTTAAGCAGGTTAAAATAAGTTATCATGTGAATGTATCCATCCTGGTGAGTTTGATCAGGTCACATTAGCTTCACCTCAAGTTTAACCAGCGTTACAGTTTTCTCACTTGTTCCTCTTTGCTGCTCGACTGTGAACTCCAGTCAATTTGCAGTTAATTTTAATGAACCACATATTGACACAGACTGCTCTTAAAGTCTGAGTTCATATCCTTTTCAGTTTAAAGGATCTGCACAACATTCAGGTCAACATGTCTGCTGTGAAGAGACTGCACTTGAAATCAAGTAACCAACTTTTACCCATGGCTGTTATAGTAAAAATCACTTTTACTACTCGTTCCCTCTTTCAAAGTCACAAAGTAAACAAAATTAAACAAACACACCAGAAACCTGTCTATTAAAACACAACGGGGACAGAAAGCCAATCTGATGAGATTTTAACAATGGTGTTTTTCGTTGTAGTTTTGTACGTACAAAAGCAGTTTTCTTCACAATGAAGTGATGAACTCATCTGGCCACATTAGCTCAGAGTTGTTTTTATGAAATAGCTTAATCCAGTTTAATTTTTAGGCTTGTTCATAATGAGCCCTGCTTTTTATAAAACACCTTTCAGATCATAGACAGTCCATCCTACCTGAGGTTGGCCAGGCCCTGGTCCCTGATTGGATGCTTGCTGATTAGCTGAGTGATTGGCATTTGATGCAGCCTGTTGCTGGAAAAGATTGGCCGGGTACACGCCCCAAGGAACACCATAGTACTGTGGTGGAACCACTGTGGGACCTGAGGAAGACATTTGGATGTTACACGCACATCAAATACATCTGATCATGGCAGCACTTCAAAAACAAACAAACAAACAAACTCAGGGGTATGAAAATGTGCTCTATGCTCACCTGCGAGCGTGGCTGCTGCTGCCAGCCCAGCAGCAGTGTAGGGATCGGTTCCAGGGGGGGCAGCATTGATGATGTAAGGGTTTGGCACAAATGCAGGAGCAAGGCCAGCTGGGTAATAACGGTAATGTAATTCATTATTTCCATATCAAATCTCATTCAAATGAGTATGCAATAGATCACTCGACAATTTGAGACAAACTGTATTACAGGACACATTGAGCGAGACAAAGAGCTGACTTACCAAGATGCTGCTGCTGGGCTGCAGCCAGGGCGTACTGTTGCTGCTGCGCTGCAGTGAGTTGTTGAACGGTCAGGGGATTTGATCTCTGGAACAACTGGGGAAAAAAATAAAAATAATAATTACAAACTGTTGAGCAAACTCACAGTTAGAGCTCTTGATAGATATGTTTTAAACAAACCTGCTGCTGAGAGCTGTAGTCAAACAATCCAACTGGAGTCCCCGATGAGTCCACCTGAATCTGATTTCCCGCATAGTCGAACTGGAGGGACTCCACACCAGCTTGCTGCTCCATTCCTCCCATGTTCTGGGCCTCCTGGTTCTGGAAGTCCTCAGCTGGGGCCTTGTTTTGAGCGGGGTTGTGCTGTTGGAGGGCATGTGGGTGGTGCTGTCCCATCATCTCCAAACCCGTCTGACTGGGACCCATCCGCTCCACGGCCTCAGTGGGGGAGGCTTGACGGCTTCCTGGGGTTGGACTGAGAAGGAAAAGACGTTAATGACCAGCGCACAAGCCAAGTACAAAACTTTGCCTCGTACAAGAAGCCACTACTTTTAACTTCACTCACTCATTTGGACATTTTGATCATGTTTGGGATTCTGTGCTTTGAAATGCAAACATTAGAGGAACTTCAATGAGACTTGTTAAAACAGCTTTGGGAGCTCTGAAATAGGATTATTTAGAAAGAGCCATCGTTATAAAGCATCAAACAATATGTAGCTGTTTACTTCGTTACTGTAAAAAAAGGAAAAACCTACTTAAAATCTTTGCAATCTCTGTCCATGCCATTTAGTAGGCCTCTTCCGTTGGCTTTGGTGGGATCGCTCTCCTCTCCCACCTTCATCTCTGGGCTCTTGTCCTCTTCAAAGGGGGACACTTTCTCTTGGGCATCGTTCTTCTCTCTCCCATCCTGGTCAACATCTCCTCCACCCTGTATTCATACAAAGATTAGGTATGAATGTGTGCCACCCTTGGTTGTTTGAAGCCCTTTCTTTTTGAGTTAGATGTGATACAGAAGCTTGACTTACATATCCACCGTTCCTGTAGCGACCATCCATCTTGTCACCAGGAGAGGAGCTCAGGACGTACTCCACCATGCTCACCCCGAGGCCTCCACCTTCTGAGCGAGGTGAAAGCACAGAATTGGCATCACCATTCCCATGGAAACTCTGGCCTGGTCGCCGCTGCACCATGATTGGCTGAGACACTGAATGATCTGAATGAAAAGCTGCGATCAAATATCTAAACAGTTGTGTGTATATAAACTATAGCTGGGTAAAAGCCCTACGTGGAAGAAAGAAACGCTGCATGAAAATAGGAGACAAAGACAACAAAGGAGCCACTCACGAGATGATCCCCATGCATTGTCCCTCCACTCCTCGCCAAGAAGCATCCCTTTCCTTCCATCCTTGGCCAACTCATCAGAATCCCACAGCTTCTTTGCTGGCAGAAGCTAAAAAGAAATTTCACATATTTTCTAAGCATCTGCAAGATCACCACATGTCTACACGCAATGTAATAATTGAAATACGCCGCTATCAACAACATCTCATTTAAAATCAGATGTATGGTGGTTAGTTTAAGTTTGAACATTAGATTTTAATACAGTAGACAGCTGAGAATTTTTTCACTTCAACAAAAATCTACAATGAACACAGATTTCTGAAGACTTAAGGGGCTGTCAGGATTGTAGTTTGCTCCTTCATGGAGGAAACTTGTGTTTTTTGTCCTTATGCTCATACACAAAACTAACTACTGAACTACTTTTTTGTCAATCCTGAGGTGTAATTAAGGATTGGTTACTGAGACCCGTTATTAAATGGGCCAAAAGCAGGGATGAAAGGGGTGGAAGCTTCTTCTGTAACCAACTGTGTAAAACGGGGATATGATATTGTCTCATATAGTCGCAGGCCCCTGAATTTAAACCTATCAAAAGCGTAACCTGGCAGACTTTGAAATATCGGAAAATATATTATTGTCCATAGATTGATATAATATTGTATCTGATGAAACGAGTGATTTAGACCCCTAATCTTAAAACACAACCCTGCCGAGCTTGCAAGCATGAGAGGGAGTTGGTTTGTGTCTCCTGCTCTTTCACTGGTCACAACTGCCCTCTCCTCGCGTAATCTGATGTACAATAAAAAGGAGCAAACTAAAGATGTCTGAAGGTACCTTTCAAACCTAGACAAGCTGGTGTTTTCTTCTTAAGTCATTACTGTACGAGAACGAAGAACAAGGACTCAATGTTAGGACCAAAAACTACTTACTTCTCCCATTCCCCTCGACTCCAAAGCAAGAGCTTGGAAGTCATAGTTCATTTCATCCACAGCACGGACCTGAGACAAGAGGAAGAAAAGCTGGATTGTAAACAGAATATTTTCCTCAATTTTGTGGCCTTCCATTTAATGTTTATCAGCTATCAGCTTCTGCTTTGAAATAAGCAATTATTGTACTTAATTAGCTTCCCGTTATTTAATTACCAAAAGTATAACATTGTCGAGAATGACATTCACACAACAGATGTTCAAAGGTCACCAACACATGACGGATTAAAATCATCAAGCAGATCGAGCACTGTGACATTACAGAAGGGAAAAACACGGTAGTGCTGCGACGACTTTCACAAAAAGTGAAATCCACAAGTATAGATGACTTACTACAAAAAACCAAAACTTCACCCTGGCCTGATCGTTACGCCTTTGTCACCTCAAATGGAAATCCTTAGCATACAGCAATACATGTCAGAGCGTATAAATATTTAATGGGGTAAAAAGAAAACAAGCAAAGCGCAGCAGTGCAACATGAACCTGGATCGTATCTCTGGTAAAGAAAAGAGACGGCCAAAAGATAGCATCTTTCTTTTCATCAGGCTGAGTGATAACCCCACGCCGACTCCACTGTATGTAAACACAGAGCGGCCTGTTGAACAAAAGGTTTCAGACATGATGGAAAATGTGGACTCAAACTAAAGGAGGGACTTTTGCCCAATTATTGGATTGAGGCAGATTAAGAGGCCATGTGACTCCACGATTCAATCATTACAAGGCTGGCCCCAAACAAGGAAATTAAAAATGTACAATTTTCACAAATCCCAACTGATGATTGGTAAAGAGAGGGGGGATGAGCACAGAAAAGCTATTTTAACCAGAGTTTATTTGCTGAGGGGCCCAAATATCAGTAACCAAACAGTCAGGTCTGGTGGAGGCTCAATAAAACTACATAGAAAACAAAGAATAGCTTTAACTTTTCCAACATTATTGCAGAACAAAGTCTGTTTGTCCAGCCTTTATAGTGTTACCTGTATTAATCAAAGCTCTATTATGTTCTATCAAATACTTTCTATCCAGCCTCCAGTAAGGTGGAGCTCCAGTATCCAATAGTAAGACTGGCCAATTGTCACGGCATAGGTCACACCCCTGCTGTGCCAGTGCAGTCGCCAGAGGCCTGGTCTCACACATTTTATTCTTTGCAGCGGAGACTAACAAGAAAATAATAAAAAGGGACATGGAGATGTAACATTAGTGCGCTGAGCAGTAGGCTCGGGGCGATATCCAAAATACACACATACATATAAATACATACATAATACAGCTTTGATTAAATAGAATACTTGATCTATATACATGTAAATATACGTTTATATTAATATTTTATTGGAATTTTATGTTGATTAGTAGAATGGACAGTATGAATAAATAAAAGGACTGAGAGGTTGATTTGCTGTTCACTTCTCAGCAACACATTCAACACTTTGACATGACAAAATAACATTGAAACTATTAAACTATACAAATATAGAACAATAACCTACAATATTAGGTGCAGCTGGTCTGTCACTGATTCCCTTCCCGCTTAACTCACCAGCCAGATGAGAAATAATACGAATACATTTCAACTACAAAATAAAAACAGTCAGAAAATGTTAGTGTTGTCAAAAATATCCACTTATATTATTACTGAACATTTGAAACAGCCTCAATATTCATTTTCTGCAGTATCGATACACCTGCACCAGCTGCACTCTACAGCGACTTCACACACACTATTTTTAAAACGTTTCTTACAAAAAGGTGATATTAAATATTTACTAGTCCGTTCTATGCTACTAGCCAAGTGAAGGGTTATCTGGTCATGTTTTATTTATCTTTTCATAAAATTCTTAAATGTTTTACCCTCAGTGTTATGTCAATCTTTCCCCTTGGTATTGAACATGAATGTAAATATTTTCAGGAATCGTTAAATAGTCCAGTTTCATGACACCCGACATTTTTTTTACCACTCAGGCTCGAACGGGAGGCTGAGTTCAAATTAATTACTGGCATCAACACATAAAAAGGACCAACTCAGGTTAAACAAATAACAGACTCACCTTTGATTTATCATATAAATTAATCTAGCTGGAGTAAATTATAGACTTTAATTATTACAGCGTTTAGTTTGGGCCTTTTCTCTGCAACGAACATCAAAATAAACTTAATAACACAATTTTATTTTGTTGCTTCAATGCGATTACTAAATTATTTGTACACTTTGTACAGGAAACCTTACACACTCCCATTTTTCTATGAGAGATTCATTTGTCATTGTAAAGACACGTCCTTGTACTGCTGCACCCCCGGGCAGCTCTATTCATTTGCTCCAACTGCAATAAACATTGCCTAGAAGAAAATGGTAATTGATGAATGGCTGGCAGCTGATAGATCAACTGAACATGTGACACAGACGATGTCAGTGGTGACAAACGGGTCTTACTGTTCACATTATGCGTTCAAACACCGACTCTGAGGCAGCACGACGCTACAGAGATTAGCTACAAACTGACTGATCAATTATCAAGCCGAGTTTCTTGCAATTAGCTTCAGTGTTTCCTCATTTTGTTGCGTTCTGGGGTCAGCGTGAGTGAACCACATGTCTGACGGGCGTCTCTACGACTTGTGAAAGACGGGGGTGTTGCTCTAGTAACATTGCAATCACCGGACACTTTACCTGATCAACATGATTGGCGTCTCCGGTTGGCCAACGGTGCTTGCTGGGTGTGCAACCTCCGAGCTGCTCTCCAGGCTGCCTCTGGAAGAAGTACCCGACTGTGGCGTCATCCTGAGATCGTCCACTCAGCGGGGGCTGCGGGGTACCTGGGGTGGGGTTGACAACCCTGTCCATGCCCTGTAAATGTGGGACTCCGGGAGCCTGTCCAGCTACTCCAACTGTGGCTAAGGGCCCTCCACCGTGAACTCTGACACCTCCGGTCTCAGGAGCACCATTTGCATGCAGCATCCCACCTCTCGTCTCCTGCCAGGCCACGTCATTCATACCTAGGATGCTGCATGGAACGCTCATTCCACGGGAAAGCCTGAAGAAGACAGGACATCGTGATTTTGTCAATAAACGATAGTCATCATTGAAGTTTAGAGATACAAACATGAGTGGTTTGTTAACATGAAAATGAGTACAGGCCCTTTTTTTTTGCTATTCTGCACATCATACTGTACTTTGTAGTCACCACAGTGGCTGCCTGACACAAATAACTCAAGTGGTTTAAGTTACTTTTAATAACAGAGTCAATGAAGCACCCATTGTGACATGACAGGCTCCTGTATTCTGCTTTTAAGTGATGAAAGCTGTAAATTACTGTGTGTATCATTGCGACAAACCAACATTTTTAGGTAAAAGTCAAGTAAATTCTCCACCGACAAGAAAACGAGCTACATGGTGAGTGTCACAACTTCATTTTGCACGCAGGGACATGACTATTTCCTGAGTTGCTAATTTCATGCCATGACTGTTCCTCATGTTAAAGATTGAACCGTTGGTTATTGTTGCCCTGAATGTCCAAATTTGCTCACGTGGCTTTCGTTAACATCTGCCTAATGTGGTGGTTTTCTAAGTTACGAATGAAAAAAAGTGCCTGACAAGATCGCTGGTGGCTTGCAGTACCTAGAATGCTAGCTAACGTTGGTAGCCGAGTCTGAGCTAGCTGTTGATAACAGCTAACCTATAATGTAATGATTAAAAAGAAACTCGAAGTCATTAAATGACGTTACTGAAATTTTAGCCACGATTGGAGCTGTCGCTGGCGTGTATAAATATGCGACTAGCTACAACGAGAGATCCAACATTATTGATAATTGTGGCAAACCGACGTGCAAACCTTTCAGCAAAGTGGCTAGCTAACCTAGCCAGCGAGTCCGCTGCTAACAAGGAAGCTAACTCAGCGGCTTTCAGTGGTCATTTACGCAAATTACGGTTTTAATGGATCAGAGTTAGCGGTTCATATCCAGCATGACTGTCATTATTCTATAAGTCAAATCATTTGGTGGCACTAGCGGAAATCGACCATGTTTCTCTTTAGCTAGTCAGCTAATATTACAACATCGGGGGTTGAGCATTAGCAACATCCTTAGCTAACGAGCTAATGCTAACCGCTGCGGGCCTGCTCTGTTTATTATTGGTTGGCGACGCTAGACATCAAAGTTTAAGTCGTGAATTTACCATTGTGTCACAGTAAACTAGTGGGGGGCCGTGTGGTGCGGAAAACAAACTGTTTTCTCGCCTCGAAACGCCTCACTGGCTTGTGCGCTGCGAGCACCAAAATGCACCAAAAAATAGCTAGCGTGGTGGGGGGAAGCTAGCCGACGCTAATTGCCAAGTTGGTGTTGTGTGAGCTAAAACATCAACCTAAAAAAACACCCAGTGGCTAAACAACATGGCCCCCCTTCAAGTCCCAAACAGAGGGGCCTTAACCGCTAAACAAAAGGGGAAATACTCGCACCACGGCGGCCGCGTTCAGATCGTACGTGGTGCGGATCTTTTAGCCGCCGACGTGAAGGAATAAAGAGGAGATACTCACGCGTTGTCGTGTCGAGAGAGGGTCTCTGCTTGTTGCACGCCGTCAAGCCAATTTCTATATTGTTTTGTTTCCTTGGAGAGAGAGCGGTGATTTAGCAAAGGCTTGATAGTCACAGCTAAGAGTTTGCCTACGCTAGTGCCCCCTCCCTGTAAATAGCGTGAACTACGTAGACATGCGTATAACAATGTCAGTGAACGTCTCTCTGGCTCACATATACCTTTTGTACACAATGTGAAGGCAACGCAACGCGTGTTTAATCCGCTCTGACACCTTATTGTTCACTTTAAATCATCACTGTGGCGGATCACGTGTTGGAATATAGTTTGAATGAATGTTTATTTCCATCTAGATAATTCAGTGTTATGGTAAAAAAAATAAAAAAATTTAAAAAAAGGTTGATTCAGGAACAAAGAGAAAAGAAAGATGTATAAAATCATGTTTCTGGTGTTGGATGTGTGTTTTAATGACAACAGGAGTCCGTTATAAACACAAAATGCATCATCATGCAGTTAGATTCGGGTAGTTTGGGCTGATCCTGGGTCGGGTGGGTCCTCGTGGTCCATGACCCTCCTCAACATAAGGAAACCTCGATGAGATCCAATCACCTCCTCCTTCACGCGCTGTGATCTCACCTCCCTATTTCCGATTGGATTGCTATATTTAGGAAACCACCCTGCGCTTTATAAAGAGATCGCACTGGTTACTGGTAATATTTTCTGGAGTTGGGGAAACGGGAGCGGCTCGCGGAAGACGTCTGCGCCGTCTTTTGTCAAGTATAAAAGCCGCGGAGGGAGCGAGTGTACCGGGGGGGACATCTGTGCTGCGGACGGGAAGCGAGAGCTCGGACCAGAGGCAGGAATGGCAGACAACCGCAAGAAACTTGTCGTGGTGGGGGACGGCGCATGTGGGAAGACATGTCTGCTGATCCTGTTCAGCAAAGACGAGTTCCCCGAGGTGTATGTTCCCACTGTGTTTGAGACGTACGTGGCGGACATAGAGGTGGACAACAAGCAGGTCCAGCTGGCTCTGTGGGACACGGCCGGACAGGAGGACTACGACCGGCTGCGCCCGCTCTCCTATCCGGACACGGACGTCATTCTGATGTGCTTCTCCGTGGACAGCCCGGACTCGTTGGAAAACATCCCGGAAAAGTGGGTCCCCGAGGTGAAACACTTTTGTCCCAACGTGCCCATCATACTGGTGGCCAACAAGAAAGATCTGCGCAACGACGAGAACGTGAAGAACGAGCTGTCCCGGCTGAAGCTGGAGCCCGTGAAGGCGGAGGACGGCCGCGCCATGGCCATGCGCATTGGCGCATATGACTATTTGGAGTGCTCTGCCAAAACCAAGGAGGGGATCTGGGAGGTATTTGAAACTGCAACACGGGCAGCCTTACAGAAACGAAAAACACCATCAGGAAGTTGTCTCAAATGCTGTGTTCTGATGTGAATTGACGCTTTTTTTTTGTCTTGGAGAGCAGTGACGCACAGACGAGACGTTTTGGGATCCGTGTCAGAACATGTACGGGCAGTGACCACGGTTTGGGGGATACTCCCTTGTAAAAAAAAAAAAAAAAAAAGAAAATCACACGACCTTGCTTGAACCATGACTGCAAACAAGTTGTTTTAAAACACACCTGATATCTTTGTGTGTGTGTGTGTGGTTACAGCATGTTGTCTGTGGGTCCCACCACATGATCCCAGTCTGACAGGTGGAGGACGAGAAGCCTCCTCTGATGTGGACATGACTCTTTCCAAAGGTCTGCTTTCGAGCCAAGATTTTAAATTGCTCACTTTTTTTTGTGTGTGTGTTTCAAAGTGTTTGCATAGGCCACTGCCTCACTGCCAAGGTTAAGCAAAGCAGTAAAAAAAGAAGAAGATTGCACTGGTTATTTAAGTCCACTTTGTATTGTACGATGACTGTATTTAATTTGGCAAGTTGCACAGCACCTGAACACTACAGCGACTCACAGGCAGGTTTTTATAGAAAGTACACGTTAGTGCAAGGACGCACTTGTTGTGTTCACTGTACAGTTTAGTTTGTTCTGATGTTTGACGCCGTTTTGAATAAAGACACACAGCTTACGTTTACAGTTGAGGACATCAAGTCGTCTCAGGTTCGTTAGTCGGTACCACATCCAAAAAAGTATTGAATAGTTTTCACCCAGCTGGCCAAATACCATTGAGGGTCTGCGAGGCCACACGTTGGCCGGTCTTGAAAAGGGCTAACCACATTGTCCGGTGTACTTTCTGCACGTTTTTCAAGTGGTTGTTCAGTTACAGACGAGCGTACAAACAGTTACTGCAATATATCCTTTTTTTAAAGGTGCAATATGTAAGAATTGGCCACCACAAATAGGGGGGAGCATATCACCAGAGGGTCCTCTAACCGTAGCTGACGTTAGCTCGGTTAGCTGTGCAGCTAGTGGGGTTGGTATTAGGAGGATGGAGAGGCTGTGGCTAGCTGGTTAGCATGCTAACTGCAGTAGATACATAAAGGTCTACACATTTTCTTTCCTTCACTTTCTTTCTGTGTTTTCACTTGAGTGTTTTAAAGTTCTTACGTACTGCACCTTTAAACGTTGCTCAGCATGCTTCTACCCCACATGTTATGCTTGCTAATGTCTACAATGGCACATTCATGAGAAAGGAGTGTTTTGAACATTTTTATATAATAATGAAGAAGGAAGTTACAGAGAGTAGCTTGTAAATAGTACAACCAGCAAAAGAAATGTTTTTTTTCCTTACAGATCACCCTTATCTAATCATTTGAAGCACATAACGGTATCTCACCATGTTTCTGAACTCTGACAGCCAGATGTAGTTTTTCTCTGAAGCAAAGACTTAGACGACGTGCTTGACATTTTCCAGTTACGTGGTTGATGTTTCAACGAGAGGACGGAGCATCTGAGTGCTTCGCTTACAGAGTTTTCTTACAAAGCGTCACATAAGGAAGAGCGGGCTAGCACACTCTCATTTTTTGGGATTAAGCCATCTGATGGCAATTGAACATTTCAACTGTGTTTATATGTTTTGTTTTTAAAAACCCACAATCTTAAGCAAACATTAGGGTATTCGTTTGACTAAAATACTTGACAAAAACTAAATGTAAAGGTTTTTTACAGCAGTGAAACTCAATTGTGATTGATTGAGAGATGACAAACACACTCGATGTCTTCCATTTTGACTGTGAATGTACCTCCAGATTTATTTGGTCGAAAACATTGTCGGGAGCTTTTGAAGTTCGCAACAGAAAGCAGCGTATTTGAGTTTGATTTTTCCAGCTCATGTCTGATCTGTGTCTCCACAGAAGTGTTGTGTTACTGCCCTCTTGCACAATGGTGGGAGAGCTTGTTCAAATGACAGCTATGAACATCGATTACAGAGACTGTTGCTACACTGGGAGTCCAGGGGAAAACCCGTTTGGATTCGCTCTGCTAGTTGGTCTTTGAGAAGAAAAAGCTTACATTTCCCTTAAAATGTTTCTCTTGTTCAGTAAGTAACCATATAGTCGAGATAAATCAGAGTTTAAAAGAGTATCTTTTCTAAATCCAACCAGAGTTACAGTGGTGTAAAAGTCACATTCCTCCATGCCTTCTGTTGCCGGGCTTTTTGCTGACTTACAGGACAGGAATGCATTGTGCTGGACTGGTTAATTTTCCCACACTGGCCCCCCTCATGTGCCTCTGATTTCCAGTGTTGTTAGGTTATTATTCAATGGTCAGACTGAGCAGTTTTTCCTCCTTTTTTCTTTATTTGACTTTTTTTTAAAAAGAGGAGAATATGAGAGAAACATGCTGAAAATGTGCCAAAATGTGTTTTTGTTTTGTAAGAGTTCATCAAATTATGACTACGTTAATGTGATGACATAATTTCAAGGCTTGAACGGGAGATTGGGAAACAATGGAAATTTCTGTGAGGCAAAACAATACAGAATGTAAGGGAACAAGTGGTACTGTTTTGAGAAAGTCAATAAAAGGATCAATGTGTCACCACCTCTACTTTTCCATGCGTTTGTTTGATTGTCTCACTCTAAAGACAAATAGCATTAGTTACGATTTGAAAGAAAAAATAGTGTATATACTGACAATTAAATTAAGTTCATTGACATATGTTGTGAGTTAAATCATCCATTGCATTGGTGTCCTTCTGTTTTGGCAGGGTATACAGTATTTACCCACAAATATGGGCCTTATGACCAGTGGTGAAAAGGTTTTGAGGTACTTGAGTATTTCCATTTTATGATATCTTATACTTGACATTGTTCTTTTTTTTTCTCCACTTAATTTATCTGCCCAGTGGCAGTGTTTTACAAAGCACAAAAAAAGCAAAGCACCAAAAAGTCACACTTGTCATACTAGTCTTATCTTGCTGAAATATTACTTTTGGTAAACGTGAAAGTCACCATTACAAATAGTACTTGAGTAAAAGTCTTAAGAGTATCTGATATTCAATGTACTTCACTATTAAAAAGTAATTTTCTGGCAACAAATACACTCAAGTATCAAAAGTACACTAAAAAGTAAAAAATATACATGTATCTACATGTATTCTGTATACTATAGGTTGACAAATGATTGGCCTGGCTGATGATTGGACCTGATATCAGTGTTTTTTAATCTCATTGCAAACAAAATACATTCATTTAAAAATCAAGGCTTTGATGCAGCATGTGATCTGTAAAGTAACTAGTATCTAAAGTTATCAACTAAATGTAATGGAGTAAAAATAATACAATAATGTCCTCCAAAATGTAGTGAAGCGGATCAATAAAGTCGCAGAATATTAAACTACTCAAAGAAAGTGCAAGTACCTCAAAATTGTGCTTTTATTAAATGTACTAAGTTACATTTCATCCCTGCCCAGCAGGATGTTAAAGTTGTTTAGACAGCTGCTGCAAGCTGTAACATTAAAATACCACATTAATGAGTAAATATTTAGAAGTCAGTGATATTTTGTTCTTTATACATTATGTTTTAAATTCAGCTGATAATACTGCTGGAGTTTTACTTAAGTAAGATGTTAATGCTGTATTTTTACACTGTTATTTGCTACATTTGCTTAAACAAAGGATATGATTACTTCTTTCACCATTGTTGATGACTACACAGGCATAGCTCTCATTAGAAAAAATATATTCATTTACTCCAAAGGGTGAACACATTTTAGTGCCTCGCCTTTTACTGTTGCTAACAACTGTCAAACAGACGCTATGTCTAAGATTATTCTCATTGTTTTTAACAAGATAGCTCGTGTGTCACTGATGCTATTTTTGTCTTGACTAAATTTAGACCTGAGGATAGAAGTGACTCATTGGCATATGCCAGGGGTGTGGAGTGAGCTTTTTAAAATCCTACCACATTGTGACTGTGTTCAGTGTGTAGTTATTTAATAAACAATCTTATATTTGGGAGTTTAAGGTTAAAACATTTAACTACAATGTTTCATGTCAGAAAAGTGCTGTTTTATACACCATAACACCGTCTTGGAGGAATTATCATGTGCAAGAAAATGTTACCAGTTTGTAAAAATCCTATCATACACTGCAGTGGTTTTTAAACTTTTTCTGCCCAAGGCAAACCAAAGGGCAAGCCAAAACCTCAAGGCACAATTGTTTGTTCATATCCTTGCAAAATAGCCACTGTAAGAATTGTTGTCTAATCACTGTGTACATGATTATTTCTTGCTCCCTGGAAGGTTTTTAAAGGATGTTTTTAGAGTACAGAATTTGCCTCTGTATATGTAGTAGATAGATAGATATAATACATTAAAAACTCAAATTCATTGCTCCTAGTACAGTTGTATTTTACACTAATAATCTGTGGTTGTATCACAATCCCAGGGCACGCCTTGACTTGACTCTCGACACACCATCTGAAAGCCCCTGATGTCAGTATCTTTGCTAACACTCTTATTTTTTATAAGCCTGCGATAATGTCTTCAGATATTTATGTTAAAGAATAAATAAGAAATGCACAGAGATGTATGCAGTACAAACTGTCTTTATTGAGGGCCACATATTGTTGTTTTTAAATAGTACAAGACACACAAAGGGAGCACAGTAGGGTCAAAACAACTGAGAGTCTACTGTGAAATAACAAACAAATTAATAATTTGAAAAACAGAGAGAGAGACAAACATGACACAGATAACAGTTGTTAGAATACAGCTTTGTATTTTTTTGATAGAGCAGATTTACTGATGTCTTAGATGGTTACACAATAGACACAGTCAATACAAACACTGTTAGTTAGCCATGGTCACTTAGTTGAATTTGGCAACAAATGGTAAAGGAATGTCAACCTCCATCTGTCTGTCACCTACTCTCACAAATGGTTCAACATTTTTGCTTGTCTCCTTAAGGGTTTTAATGACATTGTTTTGGAAAGCATTGATACGTTTTACCAATAAGCCAATCCAGGACTGGATGTCAGCTTGAAGCTGTTCAAAAGACATGTCAGCCAAAATATTCTCGACTCTGGCTCTCACAGCTCTTACATACTCCACAATAATTCTGCGGGCTGATTCAACCTGCTTGGCAACATCAGCAAGGACCTGGGAGTTCATGGCATCGTTGTAAACATCAGTCACAAAGGTTGAGAACCTCTCTACGTTCTGAGATTTTAGGGTTTGGAGGAACTTCTCATTTTGTTCAATGGTAAACTGAATGAATGCAGAGAATTTGTTAATGATATCTTCCAGCTGGATATCCCCCAGTTTCCTCACAGCGACAATTACCTGGTCCTGAATTTTCCTCAAAGCTACAAACAAGTCATCAAGAATTTCTCTTCCAATGACAACATAGTTAGAGCCAGGAAGAGTGAATTCAATGGCTTTTATATAATCAATGACTGACGTGAACATGGTGGCAAAGTACTCTGGAACCTTTTCAACAGCCTCCTCAGATACATCTGCAACAAAAGTGCTGAATTTCTGGTAGACCTCAAGACCAGACAGCCTCTCTTCATAACCAGGGATCTGGAACTTGGTCTCCCTCAGGAATTTAACAACAGCATCCAGAACAATTTCAACTTTCTTTTGGTACTCTTTAAGGATCAAAATGGTCTTATCTGTGACAGTGGTCATAACATTGGAAAGATCTACTCTTGCAAGATTGTCAACAGCCCTCTTGAACATCACTTTTCCCTGCTCTTTGGCCTTTTCAAAAGAACCCTCAAGCCTGCTAGCCTGTTTGTAGACGGTGTTGTATGTCCTGATTGCAGGATCAGACACCATCTCCATGATTACGGGCACCTGTTTCTGCAGACGCAGCATCATCTCATAGGGCATCTCCATATTCCAGCTTGTCTGAAGGTTCAGCTTCTCAGAGTTCACCAAAGACATCCTCAGACCCAAGATCTCAATGTCAGTTGTTGGCTCAGACTGTGGGAAACAAAAAGACATTTTTACTAAAAAAATAAACACGCCATTTCCCTGAAATCACAATCAAAGGTAAGTAGTAAGCGAATAAGTAAGCAGAAGTTCTCTTACCGGGTAGCGACCATAGAGTCTTGCTTTCACTTGTGCTGGGCGCTTGGTCTGCATCTGAAGAGCGATGAGTCCTGCAGATGGAGTGGACATAGAGACAACGAGGCCTTCTTCTGGGTTTCCAGCAATCTCCTGGTAGATTTCCACAGTCATGTCAGGCAGATTGACCTTTGCTGAATTGGTGATGGAGGTATCAACATTGTCAAAACTGAGGACGATGGTGCTGTCGTGGTTTCCCTCTAGCACTAAATGTTTTACAGACAGGACAGAGGCCAATCTTAATCCGTCGACTGTGTTCAGGTTGCTGTTGCCTGCAATTTTTCCATTCAGAAACTCAAATTCAGAGGTTGAAGAGGCATCAAGTTTGATGACGATGCTGTCCTGGTTGAGGATGCTGGCATCAGTTTTCAGTGTGACCATTGCTGTTTTCACAGAGAGCTCGTAGGTCAGATCACCCATTTTAGGGATCCTGATGTTCTGGATTTTGGGCAGAGTGATTTTTGGCAGAGTCAGCTTGCTGAGGGCAGATGGGACATGCAGAGCAGGCATTGTGATGAGACTGAAGTCGGGCAGAGGAATGGTGAATGTGGACACCTCAACATTCATCACTGGAACTCTGTAGGCAGGGACTGTGATGGTTTTGGGCAGCTCAATGCTATATTTCTCATACTCAGCCTTCGCCTTGTTGTAAGACTTAGCCAGCATGGCAGCAGCCTTGTCCTTGTTGATGAGCACTTTCTTGTGCAGAGTCTTGACATTGCTATTGATGGCATTGATGATTGGATCCATATCAATGTCAATGGTGATCATCTCAGGGTTCTTCATGTACTTCAGCTTGGAGTTCATGTCAAATGTCTGCTGAGTTGTGGTCAGGATGTTGCTCAGGCCGGTGTCTTCCCACAGTGAAAAGTCTTGAACTCTTGGTGTCTTAAAACCAACAAATGGCACATTGATTTCAGGAATGGTGATAGGTTGCGTCAGCACATCCAAATTGGCTTCTCCGTTAATCTGGGAGAATACGTTGATTTCGCTGTCACCATTATCCATGGTGAAATAGTGGGAGTACTTGAACTGGTTGTATCTTGCCAGACCAGTCCAGCTAGCTTGCTGCACTTCAGAGTTCAGGGTAAGGGATGCGTCATTCTGGAGATCCACCTTTCCAGACAGGCTGAATGGAAGGGCAACCTTGGCATTTCCCTTGTTCTTGGTGTCAAACACAAGCTCACTTGGTGTAACTGAAGCGAGCATAGAGCTTGAGAGAGTTCCCTCAACTGGTCCTGTTAGCTCTGCATTGTGAGAGGCAGTGAAATCAATTTTCATGTCTTCAACCTTAGCTTGGAACTTGACCTCTGCAACGCTGGCCTTCATGATGGGTGTTTCTGTCTCAACCTTGGCGTCGACAATTACGTGGCGGAAAATGCAAAAATCTGCAACCACATTTTGATTCATTTTGAATTCGCTGCTGCCTGTTTCTCCAGTGAAAGTCACTTTGGCTGTGTGGAAATCCATGACCACCTCCATGTCACTCTTGTGGGTTGCCTCATCTGAGAAGTCCTGGACTGCATATTTTCCATTAGCCAGATTGTTGATGGTCAGTGTGGCAGTGCCTTCCTCAAGCTGGAAAACGGTCTTTTGGTTCATTGATGTTTCACTGAAGATGTTGATGAGTGGCATGTTGATGTTGTGCTTGTAGCCAGTCTCTACATTGGCAGAAACTCCATTTTCCATGGCAAAGAATGCATTATTGACAAGCTCTGCAACATAGGGCTCAGTGTTGACCTTTGCGGTGGTTTCGGCAGAAGCCTGAGCTGACAGGCCATAGAGGGTCATTGTTCCCTTGTGGTCGAGTGTGATGCTTGACTGGTCAACGTTGATGTTCTCAGAGATCGACAGACGACTCATCTTGGGTGCAGCGACGTGAACACTGGCGTCCACTGTGAAGTCAAGAACTCTCAAAGTAGATGAAGCCCGTGAGTTAAGGTTCATTTTGAACTCTGGTGTTTCTGATTCAGTTGTGGTGTTCTCCAGGTCAGCAGTGGTCCTGAGTTTGTAATGAGGTGAGCTGACACTGACCTCTCCGTAGAGTTTTCCAAAGCAGGGAATCTTGCTCATATCTGCCACTTTCTCTTTCAGCTCCATAGCTAATGTGTCATAGTCAAAAGATTTGATCTTCTGAAGCATTCTCATGAAATAGTCGCTCATGTCATCAATCAGCAGTTTGAAGTGGAAGGAATACAGCTCATTCACAAGCTCCTGAACAGGCACCATAACTCTTTCGAGCACAGGCTGGATGTCAACTGACTTGAGAGCAGCAAATGCAGACTGAATCTTTTCCCTCACCTGATACTGCTTCATAATTTTAACAATCTCATCCATGATAGCTGCAATAATCTTCTCAACCTCATAGCTGGACAGGATCTCTTCTACTTTGGTGTAAATTGCATTGAACTTGTTAGTAATGTTATGTTTCTTGAGCCAAGCCACGATAGCATCCTTCATTGATTTCACCACATTCATGACTTTGTCAGCTGGGAACTTGGCTGTCAGGTTGGTCACATAGTTTTCCACTGAGCTGATATACTTCCTCAGGTCTTGGACAAAGAGGTTGAAGTCAAAGTTGTCAATGACCTCCTTCAGTTCGGACAATTTGTTCTGAAACTTGGCACTGATTTCATACTTGGTGTTGATGTCTTTCACCATCTCAATGCTCTGGTCCATCAGCCTCATCACTGTGGTCTTCACATTTTCAATAACTGCTGGCAGATGCTCAATGAATGGGATCTGGATGAAGTGGCTGTCCATGTTCTTGTCATATTTCACAAATCCAGAGATGGCGTAATCTTGACTTGCATCACTGAAGAGGGGGGTTGAGGCAGCTCCCATCATCTCAATTCCCATTCTCTCTACGTTGTTATAGGCGCTCATTTCCTGATCAAGAGTGTGCTCATTCACTTTGGATGTCATCTTCAGTGTTACACTTTGCTCTTGGAGGCTCAGCATGCTGTTGAACTTGTTCTCCATGTTGGTCTTGATGGTGGGTCTGCCCTCCAGTTCATGAGTGGTTGAGGCTCTGTACTCAAATGAATGTGTGTACAGCATGGGTTCTGCTTTCAGGAGGAATTTGCTGTACAATTCACCATTGTGCTGTCCATACAGATACACAGCTGCGTCAGAGTTGAAAATGGCATCAATGTTCAGAGTGAAGGGTTCAGCGACAGTTTTGACTGTGCTCTCCAGATGAAGATATGGTGAGTTGAAGTTAGCCACATTGTTGAACTTCATGCTCAGACCAGCAACCTCCATATCAGTGGTTTGTGTCATTTGAGTTCCCAGGAGTCTACCGTTGGTGTTGCACTTGGCAGAGAGGACCATGTCAACAAATTTGACTTCATAAGTGTGCTTGAGCTCTTCCTCTGAGAAGACTCCTGTCATTGTTCCAGTCAGCTCCATGTTGTAGGGCTCTGCCTTGAACTGGGCATCATTCACAAAGTTAATCGCCATGATCTTCAGGTCATTTTTCACCATAACTGAGGCAATAAAACGCTCCATGTTAACTGTGATGTCATGCATGTAGGAGTTCTTCTGGTTAAGGAAGTTGTCAGTCTTGGAGCGGAGGGTGAAAGATCTCAGTGTAAGAGACAGTGAGTGGATGTTTTCGGTCCTCATCTCGTTGAAAGATCCGACAATGTTGTTGGAGAGGATCAAGCCATCTTCGTTCACTCTGAGGTTCACTCTGTTCCTGGTGTCGATGTCAAAGAGGTTGCCCTTAAAGACGCCGTTGAGATACACTTCTGTGCTGGCCATCTTTCCCTCAACACTGAGCTCAGCTTTGTTGTCCCTGATGCCTCCCTTAGTGGTGAGAGACATGGTGGCACCAGTGGTATCAACTCCACCATGGAAAACATTCTCGAAGGTCAGTGGGCTGTACTGGGCAGTTGTTGTGCAGCTGGTGACCAGGCCATTGCTGTTCAAGGCCAAAGTTGCCTTGTGAGAGGCGAGGCTTGAAAAGATGTTCAAGGAGGCATCAGCATTGATCTCCAAGCCGGAGGGATTCATGGACCCAGTGACCAAAGAGTAGGCACGGTTCTCGGTGTCATCAGCTTGATTCTCAATCCTGAGGGTGGCCTGTCCGTCGGAGGTGGAGAACTCCATCTGGCTACGAAGCATTCGCTCATCAGCCTTGGTCACAGAGTCGGACTGCATGGTCAGCTTGACATCCTTGTAGTTCAGGCTCATTTTGGTGGTGTGCTTGATGGGGTTACTGTTCATGTTGGTGTTTGATTCAATCAGAAGCTCCTCATTTGCATATGATGCCTTGATCTTGTTCATAAGCTTCAGGATTTCAGAGTTGACCCTCAGTGTGCTCTCCAGTCTTGCTTCTTTCTTCGCTGGCTCAACAGAGAAGGTGTGGAGATAGGTGGTGCTGGCAGTCATGGGTCCAACAGTCACACTTCCGTCTATGTTGATATCCCCGGAGATCATGTTTGAATCGAGACCAACCTGGGTGGTAACAGTCAGGGAAGTGTCCAGACCCGCAGGAGAGTTGGCAAACACGTTGTACTTTCCTGTTGACATTACATTGTCTGTGACAGCAATGGTTTCCAGCACATTGAAACCTGTGTTCATGAGCATGTGGTTCAGGGAACCATCAATGGCGAGTTTCATGGTTTTCTCTGCTGTGTCTGTGATTGTTGCAACTCCTTTAAAACACACAAAACAGCAAAATAATAATTAGTATCAACATTTATCTTGTTTCTCTTGTCTTAAATAACAAATGTAGAACTCTTCCAATTAAAGAAAACAATAAAGATTAAATTACCCTCAGTTGTGAAGGCAAGAAGCTTCATTGGACTGTCAGCCAGGATGTTGAACTTGGCGAAGTAGGTAGGAGAATCTTCTGTATCATTACCAGCACTCATTGTTGTCTCCCAGTTATAATAGTTGCTGTTGACCTTGGCAGACACCTCGGCCACTCCCATCAGAGGCAGGATGAGATCGTATTCATCAGGAATGGTGAAAGTGGGGATCTGGATCTCCTGTGAGGCAATCTCCATACCCAACTGAGGCACGGAGATGCGTGGGGAGGCGACCATTGGAGGAATCCTCAGCTCCTCAGAGGATTTGCCTCCAAGAGGCAGAGGGACGGTGATGATCAAACGCTCCAGGTTGAACCGGTATTTGAATGCGCTTTCACTGGTGAAAGTATGAAAGCAGAACGTTTGGTAAATTCAAAACAGACATTCAACTGGTGAGTAAATCTAAATTTAATGAAAAAAAGGTGGGATTTTCTTCAAATCCATATGAAAAACAATATTTTTAATAGATGTAGATTTACTTACAGGTTCATGAATAGGTTCTCAGGCATGGCGGGCATTTCAGGCATTTCCACATTTGCCATTTTGTTTCTCAGAGTCTCAACATAGGGAACATCAGCTGTGATCTTGTCCATATAGATATTGCTGGCCTGATGAAAAAACACCACATTTCTTATGCTTTAGTCTGGAGGAACAAGAACTAAGTAAAGGTATGCTTGAATAGTGATAATGATTATATTAATTTCACCTCAACAGCCTTGTTGAAGATATGACGCAGTTTCATGTCAGTCTTGACAACCTGCTGGTCCATGATATCCTCTGCAAGCTGACCAAGCCAGGCCTGGAGGGCTTCAGTTGAAGTCACCAGCATCTTAGTGTCAGCGTTTATGTTGGACATTAGCTGAACCTCAGCCTGCTCTACACCTGATGTACAAAGCATATAACATTTTACTTTTACATTACATTAAAGTATTTGAAGAAATTCTTGAAATCATCAATTTCTGACATCCATGAACACTATTTTCTTTAACAGACATACCATATTTGATTGTGACTGCCTGAACGGAGGAGGTCTCTGCAAGCTTGACATCACTCTTGATCTCCACGGTGAATACGCCAGGGTGGCTCACGGTGGCGGTAATGGCGGCATCAGTCTTGAGTGAGGGGACTAACAGCTGAACCTGCAGCATGCCATCAGTCATGGCCTGAAGCCTGTGATTGATAAAAAAAAAATTAAAAAAACGTGATGTAGTCAATGCTTGGATAAAAAAACTGTTAAATGCGTACCTAAGATAGATTATTTATTGGCAGTGTGTTTAAACAAAGTTTGTGGCTGAGTTGACTCACTTGGCACGGCCAATCAAAGAGACCTGGGGCACTTTCTTGTTGGAGATCTCGAGGGTGATGGCTTTGCCTTTGGCGCTGCTGGAGGTCATGCCAACCTTAATGCCAGCCTCAACATCAAAGTCAGGTATCTCGATATTGGTGGTGAAGACATTCCTGTTCCTGTTGTATTTCATGGTGGCTGTAGCCTCGGTGGGCTGAGCACCTAAAGCCACAAAGTTAAAAAAAAGTATAACTTGGTTACTGATGTATTTAACCCCATAAAATGACAAAGGAGGTGATGCACATCGAAAAACTTAGGTTGATGTAATTTTTTTCAAATAAGGTGCTCATACCCTCAGCTCTCAGGGCAAACTTCAAAGAATCGACCTTCTGGCGACCGTCCTTTCCTTCGATGAGGAGATCGTAGGTGATGGTGGCTGTGTACTCAGAGACCTCGTTGGAAGGCTTGATGTCCACAGAAAACCTAATGTGAAAAGAACAAAAAATTAATTCTCTGCTGATATTGTTCAATCATCTTAAAATTGACAAAAAAACCACAGACTCTTAAAAAAAACAACTTACTTAGTCTCTCCGTCCAGGGGGAAGTAAGGAACATTGGTCTTTTCACCAGTGCGAGCACTGATTGTTTCTGTGCAGTATTTGATGCCAGAGAAGAGAGGATTGCAGCTTGCTTCACCCAGTGAGTGTGGGATCACTGTAGCGTGACCAGCACCCACAATCATCACTTTGTTGCTATTTGAAGGAAAAAAAGCACAGTGAGTTTCTACTTTCTAAAAACTTCAAATCAAATGCAATACGATATGGCGCCACATGTTGAAACACTGTGGTTTTTGTTTTATTGCTGCATTAATATCATTTTCTTTTCAATAAATTGAGGTTTTAAGCACACCTTCATGTGACTAACAACAGAGGGAAAACATAAAACCAGATAAAAGCATTTGCAATCTACTACTATAGCACAAACTATTTAATTTATTAAATATATTAATGTATTTTTGTGTTAATTGTTACCTGATGCTGAAGAACCTTGTGGTGCCCTGTGGGGCAGGGATGGAAAGCTTGATCTGGTTCTCCTCCATGGTGATCTTGGCATTGAGAGCGCTCTCGTGGTACATGTTGGTGTGCATCTCAACAGTGGACACAACAAATTCAGGGACATTGACTCCCATCTGAGTCACAAATTCAACTCCAACAGAGGGTGCAAACACCAGCTCCTTCTGTGAACAAAACACAGGTCACATGAAATTAATTAGGTGGCAGGGTCATAAAAATGTATTTTATCATAGACTTTACTAACAATTTGCAGGACATTTTAGGAGGTATTTCAATAACAAAGCAACAATATAATAGAAAAACCAAATTAACTTTTTGAAAATGTACCATTCTCGGGGCAAATCGAAGGCCTCCCTTAGCGCCAGGAGTAAAGGTGCCAGACAGAGCGAATGTCAGGGGCAAACCAGAGGCTGTTGGCATGATGAATTTGTTGTCCATGAAGATGTAATGGGCGAAGATCTCATTGTCAGTGCTGGACATCAGCTTAGCCATGGCCTGATAAAAAGAATCAACAATCACTTTGAATGCTCTCTCACTGAGGTAAAGAAAAAGTTGGACAGTCGTTATATTAAATGGATGACAGTAGTACAGGTCAGTACCTGAGTGGGGATGATCCTCATTAAAATATCTGCATACATAATTGCGTTATCAGCAATTAACTTCAGATCAGTGCCCTTGATGTAGCCGAGCTCAGCTCCCATGATCTTCAGGTAGGCCATGGCTTCTGGGGCCTCCTGATTCTGCAGATCTTTAACCAGCTTGTTGAAGTTGCGGACGATTTCTCTCACAAGATTTTCTGGAACCTGAGAAAGATGTATTATTGTATTAGTGCCAATGATAACATTACTTAGACTGAGAGTGTTAACAGTAATAATTAAACACAAGATTTACCTTGCGTGTCTCCGACTCTGGGAAATTAACCCATTTGTTCAGTTCTGGGATGTTGTCTACAGCCCAATACATAGCTTTGGACACGGTGTCGGGGAAGAACCCGTTCTTTCCAAACAAAGCATCAATGGTTGGCTCGAAGCCCTTTCCTTGCATGCCAATCTGTCGGTAAAAAAAAAAAAAACAGATTCAAAAACAGCATGGGTTAAACTCTGAATCCGGGCTAAATAATTCTGTTATAAATGCTATTTAGCTCAATTTCAGTGGCAGATGTGTAAATTTGGCCAAAAGCAAGTCAAATACAGCACAAAATAGCAAGAAGACACCAATAAAAATAGTTTTTTACTCAAACTACTTCTTGAAAAAGCAATAAAATACTGATTATATGACCCACAGTATTACATACCTCCCAAACATCCATGTTGAAACCAAAAGCTTTCAGGGTAGTTTCCAGCAGGACCTCCCTTGGCAGCTGGTTGCTGGAATCAAAGACAACATGGCCCTGAACGTTGGCGCCCATGTTCTCATAGGCCATACCCAGCTTGTAGTTGCGAGACTTGGTGGTGTATTCGTTGTGTGTCTCGACCTCATTTTCCTGCAGGGCATCCATGATCTTCTTGCCAATGCTGGGGTAATAATGAGATGTAACACAATCAGTTAAATATAAGTAATTGGGTTGTAAAATGTCCATGAAGTAAGGCAAAAAATGTCACTTGAAAGATGCTCTTATCTTACATCTGCATCTCTGAGTCAGTGGAGGAAATGATGTTGTAGACGTGGGAGGTCACAAAGGACTTGATCTGTGTGTTCTGCTCCTGTGTGACCAGCTTCTTCACCATCTCAATGTCACTGTCCTGGGGGTTCCTCATCACGATCAGGTAAGCGGCCAGGCGCTTCTGCACAGCACCCTTGGGGTACTGGCTGACCCTCTGGAGGTTAGAGCGAACCTGGATAGCAAAACAACAGAAACTTGTTTGTCACAGTTTTTTTGTTACTCCACAATACAAAACTATGACTGCCATTCCAAAAAAGTTGGGACGTTGTGTAAAACGTTAATAAAACAGACATATACTCAATTGAAAACAGGACAATATATTTAATGTTTTCCTCATGTGTGCTTATTCTGATAAGTTGGAACAGGGGCAACAAAAGACCCACCACTTTGTGAAACACATGATTGTATAAAGGGTATTACTACATTTTGTAAAACAATTGTTGGTAAACACAGTTCATTGCACATGATTTAATTCTGTTCTTATTTACATTTTAAAGTGTTCCGACTTTTTTAGAATCAGGGTTTTGGGATGCTTTTGATCTGTGAAGGGGATGTTGGTTACCTCATCTGTCACAGACATGCGTCTGAAAGCCTGGATGGCGGCCAGCTGCACGGACAGTGTGGTTGCAGGCTGTCTCATGCACTTCATCAGTGTGGTCTTAATAGCAGCGTCAGCAGCCTCCATTGCATCTCCCATGTTACCAACAACCTGGATGAAGGAGTATCAACAATTAGAAAAAAACATGGAACTGGAAGATGCCATTTAAAGTCGAACTTTTATAAGAGGTTTGTTTTCACAGCTGTTACCTACCCTCAAGGTCAGGAAGGTCAGATCTTTCTCTCCAGCACAGTCTGCGCCCAGGAGGGAAGCCATGAACTCAGAGACAGCAGTGATCTCAGGGGTGACACCCTCAGCCTTGTACAGTCTAGTGACAGATTTAGACATTAGTGATGTACAACAGAAACCACAACTGTCTCAATGAGGAGGACCTTCCTACATGTGCCTTTACTTACTTCCTGACTGCATTGCTCAGGGCATACATGATGGGTTTGCTCTGCCTGTACTGAGCCATTGCCAGCATGTCTTTCACCATGAGGCGGGAGGGGTTGGGCAGGAGTCCCAGGGCGTAGACAGCAGCATCAACCTCAAGAGCACCCTCATCAAAGGTCCTGAGAACCTTCAGCATGGCGCTGGTGCACTCGGGGGTGCCACACTGAGCCAGAGCTTGCCATGTCAGAGACCCTGACATGTCCATCATCTCAACAGCAGCAGATCCCACGATATCAGCGTTCAGGACACGCAGCTCAGACACCAACTTGTGGAAGAGGCTGGCGCGCTCCTCGCCCTTGGTGGTCTGTGACAGAGCGTTCAGCTCCTGGAATGTGGAGATGGCAGCATCCTTGGTCTGGACGGGGGACTTGTCATCAGCAACCTCCATGGACAGGTCCTTGAGGTTGTCCTCATCTACACAGATTTAATCACAAACAGTAAGAAAATGCAGAGGAGTCTGACGTGTTTGACATACTGAACATATTTATATTTTTTACAAGCTATTTATAAAAACTGAAACACTCACTGCGGTCAAAGATTCTGTCGTTGATCTTGGCGGTCTCCCTCAGAGTCACAGTCTGCTTCACAATGGTTGAAATGCCATATTCGTTCCTATTTGCAGAGGAAATGAGACAATTTCAACAAATTAGTTGGACAGGAAATAATTACACTTGGCTAAATGTCTGTTTTGAACTTTTTGGAAATATGGAGCATTGTTAAAAATCCTGAAATATGTGTTAAATTCAAAGCGGACCTCACAAAAAATCATACAACCATGCCAAAGATTTGAATATTTTTGTCTTAAGTCTTAAAGTCAAGGTAAATTTGGTGATCTATTATTTAGTGGAAACTTGATTCTTTTAAAACTTACTTGTGGGAGAGGGGCAGGAAGATGTGTTTCTCTGTGCAGACTCCACTGGTCATGTGCTTCTTCTGGTTGTCAAACTTGTAGTCGCAAGTCTGTGTGCTGCTAATCATCTTGGACAGAGGGTAGTTCTGGTGGTGGAAAGATAACAACAATGTTTAGATTAAACTGGAAAACAGTAAAATAATAGCACACTAGAAGCTGTGGGCTGCTTATAAGTGTTTTTATGTTTTGGTTTTTGTAAGGGAATCCATCAGTCATTTATAAATATAGCTTGTTAAGAAATAATATTATCCTAATAAGAAGGTTGTTTCCTCTACGTAGAGGTCAGTGTGATAGCTTTAACAAATCTTGGCTTCAGTTTGTTATGTTGACAGTATGAGGTTGTTACCATGCCGGTGATGAGGGCCAGAGGACTGGTGTCCTGCCTGCGGGCATAGAACAAGTCGCATTTGGAAAGATCCCTGCTCACGGTCACATCAGTGGCGATGTCCTCTCTGGCGTTGACGGTGAAGTCGGTGTCGCACACTCCATGCACGGTGGACTGAAAATTATGAAAGACGTCATCATCAGTGATCACTCAGAGCTGGAGTGATAAACTTGCTTTTTGTACTTTGGCAATCTCCATGAATCTGATTATCAATTGATCTGAACGATTGCCCCCCATAACGAGAGCAAGTGATGCCATTAGAAAAGATTAACTTATCTAGGACTTTGACTTGAAGATAGCCACTGTGAGGACATGATGTTACAGGAATGTGTTTATCACCTGTGACTGGGGCAGCTTATCTATTCATTGTGCAACTTGTTTATCTTTGCATGAGTCTGTTTGGTGACTCTGGCCTGAATTGACCGGTTACTGCTGTAAATACTGACGGCAAAAAACAAGACAATAAAAACAGTCAGGGGAGCTACCATTTGTTTGTTCCTCTCCTCTTCCATTACTGGCACGATGAGAGCAGAGACAATTCCCCTCTTGATGTTCAGGATGTTGACAGGCTCATCGTCCTCAGGGTAGAGTTTGACATCAATCTGTCCTTCAACTGTGATCTTCAAGGGGTTCCTGTTGATGTGGACAGATCATCATTTACAACCTGCCATTTTAGCCTGTCCTTTTATGTCCTCAATTCAAGCCACTTTTTGATCATACATTTCTTTAGTTTTAAGACTAAATAACACAGATGAATAGACCTTTTTTGGCTACTTACTTTGCCATCGCAGCTTTGAAAGCCTCAGCTCCAGCAGCAGGACGATATATTGGGATCCCTGTTTCATCCACACTAGAGATCTCGCTCAGAGAGCACTCTGTTGTGCGGAGGATGAAGCTACAGGTCTGGGGCACATCAACCTCAACCTGTGCAGCAGATCAAACATTTTTTTTAGCACTACTGTTTCCTAATCAGGGTCACAAGCCTGTTGTTTTAAGTAATGATCGGGGCTGTGAAACATACTTTGCAGGAGACTTTGGGTCCGCTCTTGTCGTCTGTTGCTCCATTCACGCCGTTAAAGGTCTCAGCTTCGTAGTCGTACACAAACCGCCTGAAGTTCTTGAATCTTTTGGCCACTAAAAAGTATTTAAAACGTCAGTTAGACCACTGCAATGTTAGTGTTAAAAACATTGTACTTTTTTTTTTTTTTACACCTATATGACAGATTCACACTTTGTACAGTATACCTTTAGATACTTTAAATGGATGGTTTAAATGTGTCCTTTTGTAGAAGAAATTCAAACTCAGACATATTTAACTAATAATAACTGAATAAACAAACTGTTCTCAGAGGAAAATAAGGTCACTGAAGCTAGAAAGTTGGCAGGGTCCACCACATATAAACAAAGTAAAACAGTATTAAACTGTGTTGTCCTTTAAGGTCAGTTTGTTTATTCAGTCATTAAAACAAATAACGTTTGTTTATGTAGTTTGTTTAGACATAAAAACACAAACGGTCAATGCCAAAACTAGATAGTGCACCTTTAATACTAAGAAAATGACGACTGATAGGTGAAATTCACCAGTAAGGCTTCTCTTTTTTGTTGCCTATTTATCAAATTAAATCACATCTTCCACAGTAATGTATAAAACAATGTTAAGATTTTAAGAAAAGCAACTCACAAAAGCAAACTGGAGATTGTTCCTCAACAGTTCCGACATCTTGCTCTGTAAAGGATGAGAGAAAATGTTTGCTTGACATTTTAAAAACCCACAAGCTGCCCTAAAACTTGACTGAGAATTAAATACTTAAATCATATAAACTCTGTATAATTAAACCATTTTTAAGAGTTTAATCTTTTTTTTTTTTTTAGCTCAAAAGGCTGGATTGACAGTAACTCAACACACTGGCTTTATACAATTATTAAAAACTAGTTACTCATGTGTCACATGTAAAACAGCAACATCTCGCTTTTTAAAAAACGTTTTAAAACCTTTTTTCCTCAAACAGATTGAGATTGAACACAAAATCTTTAAAATCGGCTATTAGCTTTCAAATAAAAACACAATACTTACGGGCTAGTGAATATGTGCCCAGCAGCAGCAAAAGGCAGAGCTTGGTACTCCCCATGATGGGCTTAGTAAAGCTCCTGAAAGCCTTAAGGTAGGGAGAGTCCTCCTCTTTCAGTGAAGACTACTTCTTGTGCCTTGGACCTCTTGCTTTTATAGTCCTCCAATCTTACTGTATGCGATTACCAGGACGTGCAAATGTGTTGCCCTGGTTTCAAAGTCTGAACAGTCCTTGTGGCAGGCCAAAGGTTATAATGTTTCACAAACTAAGACGTGTCTGTCAGCACTGGGTGGAGGTGGGGGATGTTTGATTATGTTAAATTACCTCTCCAGCTCTTGTTTTATTATTTGGGGTTGTTTCCTTGAGACATTTAGCTGTTCTTGAGATTATTTTAATGGAGAAATTAATTTATAAATGTTCATCATTAGAAGAAATCAAATATATCTAAAAAAAACAACCATTTGGAATCAGATCAATCTCTTAAAATAGCTCATAGATGCTGAATCACTAACTGTGATTACTTGTTTGAGCTGCTCAAACGGCAGAACACACTTATGTGGTAGTATCAGCAAAGTGTGTGGATGTATATTACTTCTTAACTCCAAGTGGGTTTGCCATTTTTTTTGTATTAATGTTTTAAAGGTATTGTCTTCAAGTCAATTTCTTGTAGTTCTTTTAAGTCGATTTCTTTTAGTTCTGACAATTTCAGAGGTGTGATTTCACTTTGAAAGAAACTGTCCAAACGATTTAAAAAGTTCTTTAAGATATTTCAATCACAAAGGTGACACTATAGTGTCCTCATATACATGAAGGCCTCTCACAGAAAGTTCAGTAAACCTTTGTCCCATGACTACTGAACAATATGAATCATATCGGCACAGAATCGAAACCCGAGTCAGCTGCTGCTGCTCTCTGAGTGTGTTATCACCGCATATTAGAGCATGTCTACCGGCTGCATTGGCACTTTTATGACACGCATGCTCATATCTGTTTTAGACTGTTTCATGACATTACATTTTAAAGATTGTTCACAAACAATGTCATATTTTTTTAGGACCTGATAAGCACAGGTCTAACAGATAACATTAATAATAGTCTGAGCCCTGGTAGAGTGCATGGTGTGTAACTGGTGTGTGCCTATGACAAGTCAAAATGACTCCCAGTAACACGACCGATTACAGCAACTATACTGGACATAAGAAACAGTGGTGGGATGTAATTAAGTCCATTTACTCACACACACTCTTACATTCTTATAAAATGGCTTTTTAAAATTCTTAAGGCAGCTGGTCAGTCTGAGTACTTAGTGCTTGTTTTTAAACGTTTTCTGTCACTGTCCTGGTTTTATTGATTTTATTTGCATTATGTTGTTTTAATTGTCTTATCTATACAGAATTTTATTTTATTTCATTGTACAAGCACCTTGTAACCTTGTTAAGAAAGGTGCTCTATAAATAAAGATGATTATTATTACTTTTATCATTTATAACATTCATTTGGCAGCTGTAGTTACTTTACAATTTAAGATTAGTGTATAACATTTGAGCTAATACAATTAGTTGATTAATAGGCAATTTCATCAAATTAATCAGCAACGGATTAATTAATGCAAATATGCCAAATACGTCGTGTTTCACTGTCTCAAATGTGAACATTTACCATTTAATTGCCTTGGTACTGTAACTTACATAAAGTATCTGAATACCACTGATTAGGAACAACAAACATATATATAAGCTCTCTCATAGTTTAAGGCTAAAATGATCTGTATGACTTGACTTATATTTGACATTTAATTGGGATTCTTCATGCTTAATAATGTAATTCTATTCGACTGAAACTACATGAATGTCTGTCAGTTTCAGGTTTTGTTATATAATCTACTTTACATCCTACTATTCAAAGGTAGGCTTCAGCGGACTTAGTGTTACAGTCCATTGTGCTGTAATTTAGGCTGAGAATTTATAGAAATTACCAGGGAACGCCTGAAATTTGTTGAAATTATACAAATGGCACCATTGTTGAATAAGCCTTGATTAAGATTAAAAAAACTATTGTCTAAACACTGATGTCTTAACATTCTCAGCTAACCTTTCACCTCCTGAGAGAAGTCTGTGACAGCTGTGTGATCAGCATTACAACAGAGGTGAACTCAAGATAAGTTAATCAGGGAGAAGAAGGCAGTCTAATGTTGCATAAGGGTCAGAAACAGCACTGAGCACAGTGATTACAGCATGAAGACAGTATCTCATCGGGGCCTGGAGCAAATGAGTGTAATTAAAAGTTATACTACCACAAGGACAAGTGGGACAATTGAAAGAACAGTTTTAAATATGTGCTAAACTCTCCTTTTGTCTAAAAAACCCCATAGATCATACAGATATCTTGTAAAAAATATGATCTCTTGAATAACAAATGAACAATTTTCAATTACAGTAAATTAACTAATTAGTGTTGTAACTAATGATTGTTTTTTTCATGAATCTGAAGTTTATTTTCTGTAAAATGTCAGAAAATAATGTAAAAAAATGCCCTCAAATGTCTTGTTTTTTCTACAACCCAAAGATATTCAGTTTACTGTCATATAAAAGTAAAGAAACCAGAAAATACCAGCATTTAAGAAGCTGGAATCAGAGAATGTTGATCCACAAATATGGATCAGTCAAAAACTCAAATTAATTTTTGTTTGGCTCAAGTCAAAATTCATTCTGTGATGCTAATCATGTGTCAAACTTTAAGCAATGTGATCGATCAATTGTGTTATAAAAGGAGTGAGAACAGAGAGCAGATCAATATGGTGAAGTGCGATACATGTGGCGTCATTGTATGGCTACAGTGGTCATTAATACCAGCGTTCAAGACGTCCCAAAGCTTGTAAGCACTGATTGTGTCTTGCCTGTAATCTGGGTTCAGACCGATCTGGACCCTTCCAGGATTAGCTGGAGTCAGATGCATCGATGCTTCTGATGTGCTCAGCAAAATCAACTCACCTCTATAACTGTGGTGATACCACGTGGTCATAACTACTGGAAATTACAGATAAGATTCTTCTGACTGAAATACAGAGAAATGACAGGGAGAAAAGATAAAAAAACTACTACTTTATGAAGTGTTTTTGAGGAAACTACAAAATATTGAGATATCTATTGTGTATCATGATATAGCCTAAAAATAAAAAAAATGCTTCCAATAATTAGCAGTATATCATATATACATGTAAATGTATGTGTAATTTACTTTTATTTCTATTTTTGACACTTATGTCTGGCAGTACGTTTATTGCCACAATACTACTGATGATACTCAAAGCACATTTAATATCATTCACTTTTTAGACTTCTACTCAAATAATACAGAAGTAATATTTTAACATGATATCTTTACTTTAACTTAAGTATGACTTTTAGATACCTTTTACAACACCGTCTCAGTATATTGCAAAACAAAACAACACCATACAACTGAACATTACAGTATAACCTTAATTAATGTATTAGTTTTAGGTAGGTTTATATAACAATGTAAAAAAAAGATTGTAGTTTGTGAGAAATTAGCTCTTGTACAATGAAAAATCTTATATCAGGACCATATATGGAAGGATTGCAAACGTTTTAAAATAAATTTCTAACTTTTTAGAGAAAGGTTATAAATATATCAACTCAGATAACACTAGATAAGTGTCAAAGCAAATAAGAAAACCTCATATTATACATGATTTTCTTCAGGCAACTCAGCTCATTTCAAAATAAGGTTTTATCTCCCACTATAAGACTTCCATACCTCATTTTGTGAGCCTTAGTAGCTAAACTAGCCAACTTTAGCTACTTCTCAGGAGCCATCTTCATCTTCATGGTGTTCCTCAGAAGACTCATGGTAGGTTTTTTACTATTTACTCTTAAGTTATTTAAACTTGGATATCAAAAGCTAAAGTTACAGTACTTGCACTAATGGTAGCTGAATATATTCATGCATTTGAGTTAAGTTGGGGTAAGTAGCTAAGTTACACCATGCTAGCACACAGAATGAGATTGCTTGTTTGCTGAGTCATGCTAGCTAGCTAACGTTAGCGTCTGTACATGCTATGCTAGCACGTTGCCAGTAAGAGTTTGTTTTGTATTAACTGCGACATTCGGGAAGATCAACACTAATGACTTTTTAGATTGGAAATGTTTTCCGAATAACATTTGTATGGTGTGTTTATATACTTGTGATGGTTGATAATGTGTACAATGTTAGCATTAATTTGTGCCTCCTGTCATATCATTGCAGCACCACAACAGGGGATTGTGACACAAAGAGGTGAGTGATTAATTAGCCCTGTTCTTTATTTAGAGACCATATTTACTATTGATGTGACAAACTATGGTTTAAAACTTATGTGAAACTAGTCGTAGGTTGAATTGTGTCTTCAGTTTTCAGTGTGAAGTTACTATGAAGCACCCTTAACCCTAACCCTATAGAGATTAGTCTCAAAATGGTCACAAATGTGTTTTACATGATCTACAAATGAAAATTAAGACTTACAAATGTGTACGATTTGTCCTTAACTCGTCTTTTAAAAAACAAACAAAAAATAAAACAAAAAAACTTCATTATGTACCAGCACAAGGTACAAACACACAAGAAATATAAAATAGAAAAATAGAAATATGAAAACAAAAAATAAATCGTAAAAGCAGTTGAAATGAAATCAGTATACAGATATATTACAGAAATAAATCAAACAGATAAGTTAAACAAATATAGAAAATAAAATAGAGTTTTAACAGCCTTCTTATTAGTACAGTATTTAACAGATTGTAAGTACTGCTCACACTCTTAGTGAAAAACTGAGAGTAAAGGGTTTTTTGTCAACAAAAACTTACATTTATGAATATGCTAAAATAATAATAAGGTTGCTAATGTACACCAAACAGGACATGCTTTTACGTTAAAGTAAAACCATTCATAACTGTAACATTAATAAACCTTGATTTTTTTGTACTCATCCTGAAACTGTGCCTCATTTATTCTGGCATTGTGGATCGTTAAAGGACTGTATGTAAATTTGAGTACTTGCAAATGCGTGTTCCTATCCACACACAAAAAATAAGCAATTTGAACACATTTAACAGTTATAACAGTTTTATGAATGAACACTTAACAACCTGAGTAAAAAAGGATATTTTACCTACAGATTACCTCCAACGTCACAGCTTTTGAAAAGCTTCCTGTGTATACAAAAGTCTAAATATATTTGTGATTTGTGACAGTTACTAGCTAAAGCCTGCTCATAAAACCTGCACTAATTTACATATTCGTGAGGTCATCACATAATAACCTGTTTTTCCAGGCTTTACGTGGGTAAGGGTGAGGTCCCTGAGGTGCTTAAAAGCATGATGTCACCTATCTGATCAGTTGCATCTAAGGTATATTTACAAAGTGTGAGGAATGGTCCTTGCCCTAATGTTGAAAAGCTAGAACAACTTTTACGCGTTGTCAGTAGTAAAGCTGTTTAATAAAGCCACAGAAAAAAGTCAACATGTCATTAGTATGTTATGGACTATTATACTGCAGTGGGTAAATGAACTTGAACTTCAGGGCAGCTCCTTCAACATAAAATCAGGGTGTGTAGAGCTAGGCTTCTCCCATATGTTTGTGTGTCTGTCAGTTGGCAAACAGAGGAATTTATAAATTGCATAATTGATATTCAACTGATATTTGTTGGCAGAGCTTTCAGGGTTGAGCTTCCACAATGTTGTGGCTGGCTTAGATTTGAATTCATTGCATAATATTCCCGCAGAAGAAGATGCAGTAGCAGTGTAACTTAATGTGGAAACAGACAACTTTCTACCTCTAGTGTTTCCAAGTGGTATTGTCGTTTGCATTGCTGTCGCAAAGACAACCGGATTGCTTTCCATTTTTCTCAGAGCAGCAAATACCAACGACACAGGACAAAACATGAATGTATTCATTCATTTAATCTATAATGGAGATGTGAAAGCAGATAGAAATGGTGCCAGGCTGCCAGCTTAACTGGTTCCCAGTCAGCCTTTTTTTTCGTGCCTGGTGGCAGATAAAGTTTACCTTGCGAGGCAGCTGAATTTGCAAGATAATAATGTGCCCTTGCTAATCCATCTTGCTCAAGCTTTGAGCTATGCAACAAACCAATTTGTAAAACAGACGATCTGGCGCGTCAGGTTAAGACACAGCTGCATGGTGAGAGCAAATTAACAGGGAACCATATCTAAACGGCAGTGGTATCTTAACAGTTAAAACTAAAAACGTGTGTTTTGCGGAAGACTGTAGACTTGCAGAGACTGTATGTAGGAACCTTAGTCAAGTGCAAATGTTATTACACAGCAATCTGAAAACATTGCCCTACATTTCACTCAGTGGTATCTTCTAATATCTTCAAGCACGACTTGATAACATGTTCCTGTACAGTTAAGGAGAGTCAAGGATCAAAGGTTCCAGTTTCTGACAGTATTCCTCAAAAGCTCAGTCAGGGATTCAGTGAGGTATATGCCGAACCATATCTGCTGATAATCAGTGGACAGCACAGCATTTCTGCTATTCAGGGTTTTAATGAATGACATGCTACCATTCAAATGAGCGATGATCATTGGGCAATGTCTTTATTTAAAACGAGTCACCTAGAAGTGTAAAAAGTATTAAGTTCTCTTACTTAAGTAGGAGTACTAATGCCATGATTAAAAAGGGCGTTGTTACAAGTCCGGCATTCAAAATCTTACTCAAGTAAAGTATGTAAGTATGCTCAAGAAAATGTTTAAAGTATAAAAGTAAAACTACTCACTATCAAACCAAATGAGCACTGTATAGTTGTTACTTTTAATGAATAAATATCATAATATGAGATTATGTTAATTTTTATACTGTTGCATGATTTAATTTACTGTATATCAATGCACTGTCTTTCATATACTCATTATAGGTTTTTAAAATCTTCATCTGCAAAGTACTTAGTAACTAAAGTCATCAAATAAATGTAGTTAAGTTTAACGTAGATTTCCCTCTGAAATGTAGTTGAGCAGAAGTAGAAAGTAGCAATTAATTAAAACACTAAATCACGACTTAACTATAGTCTTTGAGTACATGTACTTTTCCCTTTCCACCACTCAATTAACCAACATGTGGACTGTATGAGCAGTCATATTATAGTAGCATTATGGTATAAAGCACAGTCATAATAGTACCACTATGATGTAAAGAAAATGTTCCAGTGACCCCCTCTGGTTGCTAACAGACATTACATTTGTGCGTCTGTTGGCTTTTTCATGAATCTAGTAAGATTTGTGCCCCTTCTGCTCCCCTGTTAGGGGTCCATGTAATTCCAATATAAGCATTAAATAGTCTTTTTTATTGAAAACACAATGGCATCAGTCAAAAAGAGTAAAAGACAGTTGTTATGTGTTTTTTTTTAGCATCTGTATTTTTCAGGGGCAGTGATATTTGTCTCTCCTTCACTCACTTCACTCATTAATCTTGTAGATCAGTTGGCAGACACTGACATTTGAGCTCATAGATAGAGACCTACGTCAATGATGAGGTGGAAGTATAAATCTAACCAGATAAACTGTGTCAGAGGGAGATGCTGCCACTGATTTAACAATGTTCAGATAGATTTTATTCTTTAAATGATAAACCGTGTTTTTACTCTTGAGACATATGAAATGTATGTTTCAAACAAGGCAATAGCAGAGCGGCATATGCAGATGCAGTGGCTGGTAGCTCCCTCAAATTCTGCTACATTTTTTAACTAAAAAAACAACTTTTTAAAAACTTTTTCAGCTTTATTGCTGAAACACATAGTGCCTCTGGCAGAAATGCATTCACCCGCATTAGAAAAGGATTTGGATTAAGAGCAGCAGACTTTGAGACAATCCCCAATGGCATTTCATATCCAACCTGACCGGCTGGACCGACTCAGGGAGGAGAGGAAGAGATCCGGGACGGGAACCATGTTTATCCATCTTGGACTTTAGGCTGCTCCTGGCTAAAGTCTGGTTGCAGCAAAATGAAATTGACAAAATGGGACTCAACGTGAAATCAGAAATTGTTGTGTGCCCACATCTTTACAGAGGCCTGTCTCCACCACAACATCCTAGATCAAGCTGGCCGATATTCAGCATTTTCCGAATATTGATATCGGAGATTTTTCAGTCAGATTGCCGATAAAATAAAGTAATTTAAAAATGTGCTACTTTGGCTCTGTTGCAGCATCCTCTCACAGAAGGTCACGTCCATTAAACTATCTGATAGGTTACAGTTCAAAAGTAAAAGCTTATCAACACTGAATAATCTGAATCTGCAAAGTAACTAGTAACTTAATGTATCAAATAAATGTAGTGGAGAGGAAGTATAAAGTTGCAGAAAATGGAAATACTCAAGTAAAGTACCTAAAAATTATACTTCAGAACAGTACTTGAGTAAATTGTACTGTTTATTTCATCACTCGTTGTCAAAAAAATTTATACAAAGATTTTCATTTTACTGCAAATGAATATCCGTCCGAAATATCGTTTTTTAGTCTCCTTGAATAGGAATTGGCCCTGAAAAAGCCTTATTAGTTGACCCCTAATATTATCATCTCCATCTTGTTGCTGCTGTTTACATTCACCATTATTGTATTATATTGTATGTATACAGAATAAATCACTGTATGTTCTATGTTTGTGCATGATGGTAGTTTACAAACTTTAATTTCGTTATGCAACCCTGTGTTGTATAATGACAAATAAATGACTTTGAACCTTGAATAGCATGCCTCTACTGCATATGAGTTATAAAGTGAACCTAATTCAATTTAATTTTACTTTACTATTGTAAATGTATAATTAGTTGGCCATATCCAAGTAGAGAAGAAGAAGAGTAGGAGTCTATTGTAGAGCTGCAACAATTAATTGATAAATTGCTTAGTTGTCAACTATTAAATTAATTGCCAAGTATTTTGATCATCAATTAATCGGTTGATTCAATTTCCAAGAAGAAAAAAAATCTACATTCTCTGATTACGTCTTCTTAATTGTGAAAATCTTCTGGGTTCATTAATCTTTTTCCTTTACAGCAAACTGACTGGTTTTGGGAAACACTGACAACAGATTAATTGAGAAACCAATTGAAAGATTAATCAACAATGAAAACAATCATTCGTTGTACAGTAGTCTATTGGAGAAAAAAGAATTGCTGCACAACTGTATTCAGCAAACACACTTTATTTCACAATCCTATCAAACACAAAGATAAAAATTAGAATTAAAATACATATGGTATCCAGGTTGTGTACGCACCATTGTTACATGTTACACCATTATCATATGCTGATCCACTGTTCCATCCAAACAAAACTGAACATGATACGTGGTGTTAATCTAGATATTTTCCTCTATTGTTTTAAATAAATTGTAAGATGTTTGAACACAATACTGTATTCATTCAAAAGTAGCATTTCAATCTTTTAGCATACTCGTGAAAGTGGAGTCAAAGAGTAATCTCAAGCTTTCTACCCTTAACTTTTATGTAAGCTCTGTACTGAGCGGGAGCCTGCTGCAGATAGTCAGTAACTGTGTGGTTGAATTGATTCACTACAGATCTGAAAACATCCAGAATGTAATCGATGCTGCCATTTATAAACTTAATATCCATAGCTGTGTTTGCGTACGCTGTGACCGTTGTCACTAAGCTTACATAGTTTTCATACAAAGCATTAATGTAGACAGCAATGGCATCCAGGACATCAGACTTTAGGGCGTTGTCAACAAAGTCCTGCGCTTTATAAACATATGATTTTAAGGTGCCTCCCAGTTTCTCCAGGAACATGTCTAGATTCTCCATTTGCTTCAAAACATCCACAATAGGATTAGGCATTGTCTTTACGGTGTCCCTAATCACATCCATTATCTTGGCTCCAGCCATGACATCACGAATGGGCATTGTGACCTGAATTTTACTGATCATGCCAATTATGGCATTGGAAGCATATTCTACATTAACAGCCACCAGCTGGGTTGTCTTCTCTACCATAGCCGTAACACTAATGGTCATCTTATTGAGCACCTCAAGGAGAGGGGTCATCTCCTCAGAGCCTGGCAGTTTAACATGGGTCTCCCTCAGAACCTTGATGGCAGCATCCAGGAAGACCTGAACAGCCTTCTGATACTGAACAACAGTGTTCCTAAAGAGGATGGACAACTGACTGAGATCTGGGGCATGGTTCTTTGCAATGTTGTGGGCCTCCTCAATATAGTCAATAATAATATCCTTCAACTGGGCAGCATATCTGAACAGTTGGTATTTCTCAGCAAAGCTAGACAAACAAGAGCTGATGGCAGGAAGTCTTTCCTGTAGTCCGCTTAGCATGATGTCAGGGGCTTCCATGTTGAAGACCATCTTCAGATTCATTTTATCAGCATCCTTGGCGGAACCTCTGACAGTGAAGATATCAACATCCTTCCCAGGATCAGACTGTTTAACAGAAAAAAACATAAAATGAGATGAAAATCTCTTGATTGTTGTAATTGTGCAAATACTAATAGCAGTATGAAATCCTTACAGCGTAACGGCCATAAAGTCTAGCATTTATCTGAGATGGGACCCTGCCATGGAGCTGAAGACCCAGGAAGCCAGTAGACGGAATAGAAATTGTGGCACTAATTCCATCTTTACGGACAGCATAACGCAAGTTCACGTCAGTGAAGGCAGGGCTGGTTATGTCCGAATTCATGGTGATACGGGAGTCACTATGGAGACAGGCATGAATGTGTACATTTTTTTTCATAGACAGCAACTTTTTCCAAGAAACAGAAATATTTTACAGGAAATAATAACGACTATACTTTATCATATGATGTACTGTACTGTAAAATCAACAAAATGTTACACAATGCTTATTTAAAGTGTTACCTCGGTGTATGGGAAAGGACGTATTGAGTGTCCATGGTCAGATCGGAATGGGTGAAAACCATCTTCCCAGTCAGGCTTACACCAGCATTTTCAAAGTTTAGGGTAATGGAAGCTGTTGAGGCATATTGACTTGAGTTAAACTGAATATTGATTATTTTTAAGTGCAAAAAAATTGTAAAAGAATATGGCATGCTAGAAGAAAAACTTACAGTCCAGGTCATATTCCAAGAAGACAACGACAGAGGTGGCAGAGGACTTAAGGGTGACTTTGAAGACAGGAGCACTGCCCTCTACTTCAGCTGCCAGGTCTGTGGTATGCAGTGGGCTGACAAACTTGATATTGGTAGACATCTTCTGTTTGGCAGCTGTCACTTCAGCAACAGTCTTGTCAAAGATGGAGAGGTCACCCAAGTTGCTTGGCTGAGAAATATCTATCTCCATATCAGCAATCAAGGAAGAAGTTGGTGCAAGGTCAATTGTCGCCTGGGCAATATGCTTGCCATTGGTGTTGAAATTGAACAAGTTTGCCTCGTTGTTGCCAGTATACTTCAGCACTGCATACACGCGGCTCAGGGAGGCTTCAACAGCAAGATTCTCATTGATATCCATGCCAATGACTTTGGTGGTGCCATAGTTAAGTTTGGCATCTGCAATAACCTTGGAGGTGGAGCGTAGGCCATCGTTATTCAGATACAGATTGATATCATTATCCAGAACTCCCAAAAGTAGATAGTCATCGAGCACTGTGCCGTCCATGTTTGCCTTAGTGGATGACTCCATGGAGACATATTCAAAGGTTCCCTCCAGCTTCAGACTGTGCTCTGCCTCAGCCTTCCCAACAGCCTTGATCACAGGGATGTTAAAATCACCTTTCATCCCTAAGGTGGAGACGGCATTTGGTTTGGTTTTGGTGTCTGCCACCAGATTTTGGTTTGCCTCTAAGTTGAGTACGGGCAGTGCAATCTTTCCAACAGTAGCCACAGAGACTGCAGTTTCAAAAGTCTCAGTACTCACACTTAATGTGCTGTCATGAGTGCCTTCAATGTGAGGATTTTCGAGGGACAGGGAGTTGGCCAACTTGATTCCTCTCTTGGTGGTCAGACTGGTGGTGCCGTCAAGTTTGGCTTTTAGACCCTCAAACACAGAGGCAGTGGTAGCTCCCAGACGGAAGACAAGATCATCATCAGTATACAGTCCAGCATTGGCATTCAGATTAATGATGGCAGACTTGAAAGACAGTTCTGTGATCAGGTCACCCACAGACGGAATCATGATCAGACCCATCATATCAACAAGGGGTGCAGCTTGGCTTTTCTTGTAAACAATTTTGGCATCCACATCAACAGACTGTTCAGTGGTAGTCAAAATGTGTTTCAGACCGGTTTGATCATACAGGTCAAGATCACTAATAGCTGGAGTATTGAATTCAACAAAAGGCAGGTCAATCTCAGGAATACTGATGGGCCTAGTCAGGAAATCAAGGTTTGCTTCCCCTTCTACAGCAGCAAGGATGGCAGCCTCCCTTTCATTGTTCTCTACAGTGAAATTCCAGCAAAGTTTGTGCTGATTAAGACGGGCCAGAGCTACAGTTTTTATGTGTTGTGTGTCAGGGCTGAAGGTGGCAGAGTAATCATTCTGCAGATCAATTTTGGCCGTAAGAGCCTCACTGAAGATGACCTTGGTGTTTCCCTTATTCTGAAAGCTGAACAAAACCCCTCTAGGACTAAGAGAAAGGTCAATCACATTGTTTAGGGCTCCATTGACAATACCAATTAAATCTGTGCTATGGGTTGCCTTCAGCTCAACGTTCATGTCATGCAGATTGGCATTTACTGATCCCACTAAAAGGTTGTTTTTGATTGTGGGACCTTCTGCCTCAGAGCGAATATCAAACTTGAAGTAGCTGAAGATGACTAAATCAGCACTCAGGGTCTGTCTCATCTTCAAAAGGACTGTATCTGTGTCACTACTAAAGGTCAACTTGACTGTACTTGGATTGACCACGACTTGCAGTTCACTCTTGTGAATACTGTCATGAGAGTTGAAGGTGGAAGTACCTTGATTTCCAACAGTTACTGTAATAGTGGTGCCTTCCTGGTGGGCCACAGCTTTTTGAGTACAAGATGTCTCATCAGTAAGGCCAATGACAGGGAGGTCGAGCACATGTTTATAGGAAGTGTCAAAAGTGGCAGATAAACCACCTTTGGTAGCTAAGAAAGCTTCATTTAAAAGTTCAGCATTGTAAGATTCTGCGGTGGCCTTTACTGTTGTCTTGGCTGAAGCCTGGACTGAGAAATCATTTAATGTCAGAGATGCATGGTGGTCCAATGCAAGAAATTTGTGAGTGAACTTAAGTGTCTCAGCAGCAATCAGACGTTGCCCATTGGGAACAGCAATACGAGCAGTAGAATCCAGGTTGAAGTTAAGGATTTCATAGCTGAGAGACGTACCCTGAGAGGTCAGAAAAGCTGTCAGCTGTGGAGTCTCATCTACATCTAGAGAGCTCTGGACTTCAGCAGCATTCCTTATAGTGTAGATGGGAGAGTTGACTTTTATCTCATAACTCAGTTTACCAAATCCTGGAATCATGATCTCACTGGGAATGAGTGGCAGCTCAAATGCTGGGAGCTGCAGAGTCTTAACAAGTTTCTCTGCTGGAACATGAGGAAGAGTGGGGAAGGAGAACTCAGCTACTGTAATTTCAGGAAGCGAAAACTCAGGCAGGGGAGGGAGATAGTTCATAGTCAGGTCTCCAAATAAAGCACCCAAATCAAACATCTTCATCTCACAGTTGAGAACAAGATCTATCAAATCAATAATTCTCTGTTTAATATCATCAGCTGAGATGGAGATGGCTTGCACAGTGTAGGAGCCCAAGATAGTAAACTCAGGGATGTCCAGCTGTGGTGGGATTTCAAACTGATGAAGCTTATATATGTTGAACTTCATGGAAGGCACAACAAGATCAGTGAGAGGAATGGTGAAGGATGGCGTGTTCAACTCGCAATCCTGAAGTTCATTAATAAGCCCATTCATGATTTGTTTAATCTCGCTTATGATTTTCTGCTCACGTACCACATTTGTAATCACCTCAAACATAGAGTTGAACATAAATTTGGTGATGTCTGTGGCTTTTCTCGATAAATTAATGACACTGTTCAGCAAGGGCTTAATCTGAGCGTTGACATCAAGATTTCTAATTTCCTGTTTTGTATATTCAGCAAATGCCTCAATGTCATCGGTCATATCAAACACAAGCGTGTCAATGATATCCTTTGCAAATTTAATAATTTCTGCAAGTTTGATTTCTCTCAGGCGTTCCAGAAAGCCTCTACCAGAGGATAAAACAGCATTGACAAAATCTCTTGTTGCCTCAAGCTTCTGGGGGATTTCAAGAGTCCTGATCAACTCATTCACGTAAGCTGTGTACTCAGCAATAACTTGATTGGCAACATCCACAAAGTCATTGTATTCCAATGACTTCAGCTTGGTCACAAGAGTTTCAAGATACATATTCAGCCCTTCAATGATATCCTTAACCTCAGTTGTTTTCAAGTAGTTGATAGCACTCTGGAAGACTTGCATGAATTTGGTGGGAATGTCTGCGTCCATCACCATCTTGGCTACGTTCCTGATGGTTTCCTCAATTCTAAACTGCTTGATGAGCTCCACAGCACCTTCCAAGATAGCTTGAACCTTTTTGTCAGCCTCGTACTTTACAATCAGCTCTCTCATCTTAGCATAGAATGTGTTGATCTTGCCTACAATGTCAAGTTCCTGAATCATTTCCCTAATATAATCTGTCATATCGCTGAAAATCTCTGTGGGTATCCAACTCACTAGTGCATTAATGGGACGTCTAAGGTTGATGGATGAAACGAATGTCTTCAGATCATCAACAAATGTCTGCATGTCAAATGTCTCAATCATTTGTTTCATATCAATCATGATTCTCCTCAGTGTAGCCATGATTTCATACTTGGCATCAATATCACGCAAGAATGCGATGCTACTTCCCTCCAGTTTTTCCAGGTCAATCTGCTGGATCATCCCCCTCATGGTATCAATCACAGACACAACCATAGCCTTGATGTCAAACTCCTCGTTAATAGCATTCAGCTGTTCCTGAATCTTCTGAATAAAGGCTTCGGGCAGGTTGTTACTAACAATCATCTCCTTTATCATGCCAGCAAAGTTTTGAATGAAGACACTGAGATCAGCCAGCAGATTCTCTACAGTAACCTTCAGGTTTGTCAAAGAGGCTTCCAAATCCTCCATGGTGATGGCATATTCCTGAACGAAATCACTGAAAAATTGCTTCAGCTGAATTAGTTTGTCTTCTACATTCAGTTGAGAGACAAAGTCACTAACATGCTGAGGAAGAGCCTCAAGTTTGGCCCTCATCTCCTCATTGTTGATGTAGTCTTGCAGTGTCTCAGCAATACGCACAACAAAGCCCTTAAAGCTTTCCAAGAAGACAGGCAGACTTTCAATCAGAGGCAACTGAATTATGTGACTATTTGTGCTCTTGTCATACTTGAGGAAGCCAGAGATGGCAAAGTCCTGGTTTTCTGTGGAGTCTGTGTTGAGGATGTTTGTGAGGATTGTGCCAGAAAGTTCCATTCCCATTCTCTCAGGAGTATTGTAAACACTCATCTCCTGATTGAAGCCATGCTCATTCAGTTTAGACTTCATTCTAAAACTGGTCTTCTGCTCTGTGAGTGACAGAACATTATCCATATTGGTGTCAAATGTGGTCTCAAGGGAAAACCCGTTATCTAGCTGCTGGGTTACTGAAGCCCTACATTCATGTGAGCTAGCAAAAGCCAGGGGTTGTGCTCTCAGGAGGAACTTGCCATAGAGTTGGGCACTGTGCTTTCCATACATGGTCACATCTCCATCAGCATTGAAGACAGCGTCAAGGTTGAAATCAAAAGGCACAATGCTGCAACGGATGGTGTGGTCAAAGCGCATTGGCTGTGAGCTGAAGCGGGCATCATTGGTGAACCTGGCAGCAAGCCCAACAACTTCAAGCTCGGTGTTGTGGCTCATGTGAGTTCCAAAGACTTTTCCCGTGGTGCTGCACTTTGCATTAGCAGTCATATCGGCATAATTTACCTGATAGGTGTGCTTGATCTCTTCCTCGCCATAGATGGCTTTCAGGCTGCCAGTCAGGTCGATCTTGTACAGCTCTGCCTGCAACTGAGCCTCATTAATGAAGTTGGCCTCCAGAAGTTTCAGGTTGTTATTAACATTTGCAGAAGCAGTGTAGGGTTTCAGGTCAATGGTGATATCGTGAGTGTAAGAGGCATACTCGCTTGCGATGGCTTCAGCCTTTGAGTTGAAGTCAAGGCTAGAGAGAGTAATGGTCAGACTGTTGGCATTATCAACTTTGATGTCACTCATTGCAGCCTTATTGGTAATGGATAGAGTCACCCTTGAAGCATCAAGCTCAGCATTGAAGGTGTTTTCAAGGGTCAGGGGGCTCTGGAGGGTGGTTGTTCCAGTGGTGGTCACACCATCCTTGTTCATTCTCAGTGCAGCCTTGTGAGTAGCCTCATTTTCAAGGAGCTTCATGGTGGCATCACTGTTTACAGTCAGACCATTGACATCAAGAGAGGCAGTCAGCAGAGAATAAACACGATTATCAGAATAATCTGCATTTGTCTCCATTCTCATGACAACTTCACCAGCACCAGCAGAGGCTTCGGCCTGGTTGTGAATCTTGATACCAAGAGCAAGAGCATTTGCATCAGACTTCAGTGACAGCTTGCTGTCTTTGAAGGAAAGCTCAGCAACATTGGTAAATGTGTCTTCAAAGGCATTGGTGTTAGACACAACTGAGAATTCACCATTGGCAAGGCTTGCTGCAATTGTGTTCTGGGCCTGAACAATGGTGGAGTCAATCTGAACAGATGAATCAATCTTTGCCTCTGGCCTGAAGGGGAAGATGGCGAATGACTGGGTTGAAATGGTCTTGCCATACATGGGTCCAGCCTTGAACATACCCTCAAAGTTGCTGTCAGCAGAGATTTCTTCAGTGTTGATTCCAGTCATACCAGTGTGCTCTAGTGCAATGTTGAGACCAAATGGACTGGTGGCTTCAATCTTGCTGCTTGATTTCAAGTTGACTTTGTCCGTCATCGTTGCCTCTTCACTAATACTAATACTGGCTTCAATGAATTTATGGGCCAAAGAGCTTTTCAAATTGGCCTTGATGGAATCAGTGGTGGCCAACATACCAGAGCCTTAAAAAAAAACACAACAGAAGAAAAGATGATTGGTAACCAATAATTGCATAGTGTGACTTCTCAGCAAAATTTTGAGCTTAATTTGCTCATATAAAACATATGGAACAGAAATCTATCTAAGTTTCATCATAGAACACTGTAACACTGTTAGTGAATGTTAGTCACATTGTTTTTATATTAGTTGAAATCTACCAAGAGTGAACAACACATCATTTCAACCGAGCTAAGAGTAACAGTGAAGCAAATTCTAAATTCATTGATTATATTGATAATAAAATACCTTCAATCTTTACTGAGAGGATGTCAATTCGGGAGGTTCCTTTTACGTCAAACTTAGCTGAGTAGCTTGGTGTCTCCACAATATCTTTGCCAGCAGCCATTGAGGCCTCCATGTCGTATAAGTTATTCCTCATGAGAGTTGAAACTTCAACTTTGCTGAAAAGAGGAATAGACAGAGAAAGGCTCTCAGGTACAACAAGCTCTGGGATGGGAATCTCCATGGAGACAATCTCCAGTCCAAAGCGGGGTAGAGACACGCTGGGTGTGGTCAAAGCTGGTGGGAAGTTAAGCTCTTCTGTTGACTTTCCTCCAAGAGGGAGAGGGATAGCAATGGTGAGGCGCTCATTGTCGAAGTGGTAGATAGCCTTTGCTTCACTGTAATCAGCAAAAAAGATAAAAAATCAATTACATTTAAACAATAACCTTTTTGACAGTTATGATATTGATTACTGAGTTATTTCAGACTTACGCATTCAAGAACAGTTTCTCTGGCAGTGAAATCTCAGGAATATCAGGCATCCTGATGCTCTGAATGTAAGGGATGTCAGCAGCGTACATTTCCATGTGATTGTTTGTTGCCTAAAGAATGAGTAATGTATGTTTTATGCTTTTTCCAATAAAAAAAAAAAAATCAAAGATCTGTCAGCTAAAATAATTGTAAAATCAAAAATTTGTACCTCCACAAATGACTTGAAGATTTGACTGATTGTCATGTCAGTCTCCCCTATCCGCGTGTCAAGAACATCTTTACCATACTTTGTAATCTTGTCAGTGTATGGAAGGATTTCCAAAATCTCAGAGTTCACATCTGACTTCAACTCAACCTCAACCTTGCTGGCATCTGTAAAGTAAAAGTTGAAAAAATTCCTGAAGGATCAGAAAACATTTCCCTTACGCTCAGGCTAGTTTAGGTTTGAATAAAGATTTTTATTTAACAAAGCCTTTCCATCCACACTACAATGTAAACAATCTGAAATACGACCAAATCTGAAGTACAAATGTGCTGGTATCTAAGAATTAAGAAAAGAGACGTACCATATTTAATTGCAACCTTCTGCTCAGAGGTGGTTTCCATGACCTTGATCTCACTCTTGATCTCCAATTCCAGCTCTTCATCACGCTTGATGTTAGCTGTGACAGTGGCATCAGCACTGATTGAGGGAACAAGAAGTTGGACCTGCAGCATACCTTCCTTCATGGCCTTCAGACTGAAAAATGCAGCAACAAGTTAGCAAACCTTTTACGTGATATTAATCTTATATAATGAGGGTTTATGGTTGATTCCTTACTTGGCACGGCCAACCAGTGAGAGCTGAGGGATGTTCTTGTTTATAAAGTCAAGAGAGATGGAGTGAGTTCCCTTGCCCTTGGTGTTTCCATCAACAACACCCAGCCTGAGTCCAGCCTCCACATCGTAGTCAGGGATCTGGATGTCGGCGGTGATGACATTCTTCCTCCTGTTATATTTCATGATGGCTCTGGCCTCAGTGGGCTCTGCACCTGTTTTTGATCAATCAATCGATTAGTATTACATAACTCCTTTAAACTTTTTGGGCCACTTAAGCCACTGCGAAAATGGGAATATTGTATGATATTGTCGATATTATACATTACCTTCTGCCCTCAGAATGAACTTCACAGAGTCAACCTTCTGCCGGCCCTCTTCTCCTTCCCTAAGGAGCTCGTAGGCAACAGTGGCTGTGTACTCAGTGACTTCACCAGTGGGGTGGAGTTCCACGGCAAATCTGTTCACATAATATAATTATTACCCAACATTAATAGGTAATTCATTTTTAAAAGACAATTATTTGCTGTTGGTCAAGAAAGTTTTTCTCACTTGCTGTCTCCAGTGAAGGGGAAGTAGGGGGCTGTCTCCTGAGAGAAAGCATCAATGTACTGCAGAGCAGTGCAGTATTTCATTCCAGCGAAGACGGGAGTGCACTCACTAACATCAACCTTGTCTGTCACCATAGGGGGGATGGTTTTCACCTCTGATCCAGTCACTGCCACCAACGTGTTTCTATGTAGGGAAGTCATAAAGATACCAGTATAAGACCCCAATTTCAGATTTTGTTAAGATTTTTGTATAAGACCAGAGTATATGTAGTAGGGATGGGCATTTCAAGCAGAACTACTATTCGATAATCACAGGGAACTAATCGATTATTTTTCGACTAATCGCCCCCCCACCGCGCCGCAGCAGAAAGACACCCACGTTTTTCATAATATGATTCCGTTGTCAGTGCTGTCCATGAATCAGTGGTCAAAGACAGTTTTTCAACACTCGTTAACCGAGTGCGCAGCTCACTTGCATTAGCATCAAAAAGTTTTTCAAGTCTTGCTGTAATGTTTTTTCTTGATGGGACCGTGAACTCTGGCTCAACAAATGCCATCAAACTCCGAAAACCCTCACCTTCAACAAAGCTGATGGGGAACATGTCTTTGCAATCATCTTTGAAATGAGGGACGTCGTTTGCTCCGCACGTCTGGCATCAAATGTACTTCGTCTAGTGAGATAGCTGGCCATTGACTGTTGCTGTGACGACGGGCCTCCACTTTCTATCGGGTGCTTCGCTCTCATATGCCTGTGCATGGCTGTCGTAGACTTGTGATATGCAAGCTTTGCCTCGCAGAGATTACACCACACCTCTGTTTCATTAGTTTTTTTTTAAATAGTTCCACACGGAACTTTGTGACGGCTGCAGCGCTCTCTCCATGGCTCCTGCTTGTTTCTTCTTCTACGGTGGCATCTAACGTCAGCCCATCACACAGCGTATCAAATGCTATACTGCCCCCGTGCGGAAGGCGCCAGTAAAACAAAGGAATATTTTTTTCAGACATGATTTACTAATCGATTATTTATGATTTAACGACTATTCGAATAATCGAAAATCATTGCCCATCCCTAACATGTAGCTGCACCTGGAACATCTTATTTGCTTTCTTGGTAAATAACAATATTAATTACCAGATATTCTATTGGGAGCAACTCCACATACTATTTAATGACAAGCATGTGTAGCTGTCTACTGTACACCATGTTTATTTTCAAATACTGTCAATGTCCCACTTTTGCTATAGTTTAGGTACTGTCAATATACTGTGGTAGAAGAGAATCTTGTTCTATGTGATAATGACCAAGAACTCTGCTTACGTCAATTTGATGAGCTTTGTAGGACTCATTGGAGCAGGGATGGTCAACTTGACATTGTCACGTTCAAAGGCGATCTTGGCACTGAGCCCACTTTCGTGGAAAATGTTGGTGTGCATCTCTAATCCAGAGTTGACATATTCAGGCATGTGGGAGCCAACCTGAGTTACAAACTCAATGCCAGCAGAGGGCATGAAGGTAACTTCGCTCTGTGGAAACATGACAGACATAGGTAACTAGTGTTGTTTCTGTATAAAAGAGAACCATACAGTTGGGTGTAAAATATGTTTTTGAAGGGAATTTTGAAGATAATCACCATGTCAGGAGCAATCTTAAGTCCTCCCTTGATGCCAGGGGTGAAAGTACCAGACAGTGCAATCCTCAGGGGCACACCAGTGACAGTTGGCAGGAAGAATTCATTATCCATGAAGATGTAGTGGGCAAAGATTGTGTTGTCAGCCTTGGTCATCAGGGCCTTCATTATCTGTGGCAAATAAATGTAGACATATGACATCATAAACAAGGAAATTTCTGAATGAATGTAATGTATTCAGTGTGTTTTTGTTTTCTTTAAAAATAACTGATAACTTCCTTACATCAGCTGGGAACATCTTGAACATGCTGTCAATCATCATGGCAGCAGAGTAGGCCATCTCCTCCATTTCGTTGGTCCTCAGATATCCAAGTTCATTTCCCAAAAGTCTCAGATAAACCATTGCCTCAGGAGACTGTGCTGTCTTCAGTTCCCTCACAAGTTTGTTGAGGTTGCGTCCAATGTCCCTCATCAGGTTCTGGGAAGCCTAAAGAAAGATGTGCATGCTGTATTACAAGATTTTTCTCCTCTGGAGAAGTTGATCATTCATTGATCACAGTGGTTTTTAGTCTGATTAATTAACAGATTGGTTTGAGTACCTCTCTCTTCATTCTGTCTCTCTTCAGAGCAGGCAGCATGTTCTGCAGGATCTCATTGAGTCTCAGTGGCATGTTGTCAGAGACAAAGTACATTGTCTTCAGGGCGGTGTCGGGGAAGAATCCATTCTTTCCGAACAGGGCTTCAACAGTTGGCTCAAATCCTTTGCCCTCCATACCAATCTGTAATGGTGACAACATTTTCGTTAACACAATTTAGCTGACTGAAAAATCCTCTCAAAGCATGTGTTGGATTAAAACAGCTCAAAATATTTACCTCCATCATGTCAATGTCATAGCCAAATGCCTTCAGAGTCATTTCAAGCATGACCTCCTTGGGCAGGTAGCTGGTACCCTCAAAGATCATGTTGCCCTCAACAGATCCGATCTTGTAGTTACGAGAGAACTTGGTGGGGTCCATGATGGATCTGACCTCATTACCCTGCAGGGCATCACGAATCTTCTGTCTCAGTCTGTAGGAAATAAATAAAATGTTACATTTCAAATCAAATCAGAAAACCTACTCAAAATGTTGTGAAACAGCAAATATACAGCTGCATGTGCTTTTCACTTACTCTTGGGTCTCTGGCTCAGAGGACGACAGAATGTTGGTAATGTGGGAGATCACAAAGCTCTTGACTTGTGTGTCCTGCTCATTGGGCAAGGCATCAGCCAGCTGGGACAGTTCAGTGGGCTGGGGGTCCTTCATAAGCACCAGGTATGCAGCAATACGCTTTTGCATGGGGCTGGCACTGTCCAAGAGCACCTGCATGAGAACTTCTCTGCCCTGTAAAGAATTGAGCCCAATAAAATGAGCATACAGTGGATTTATTTATTTATTACTATTTGTCAAAACTTTAAATAATTTGACTTGCCTCCTCAGGGACAGGAGTCAGCCTGTACACTTGAATGGCAGCCTGTTGCACAGCTGGGGAAGCTGCTGGTTGGTTCACACACTGGATCACAGCGGTTCTGAGTGCAGGACTAGCAGCTCCCAGAGCTGGAGCCATGTTTCCAATAACCTAGAATGAAAGGACACATTATTCTCTTTATTCATGTAGGCAGTTATTTACCTTTTAATCTGCAGGGTAGGTTACTCACTCTCAGGGTCATGAAAGTGTTGTCCTTGTCACCAGAACAGTCACCCAACTGGGCAGCCATGAACTCAGCAACAGAGTAAATTTCAGGGATCAGTTTTCCTTCAGCTTTGTAAAACCTGTTGGAGAAAAAGCCATTTAGAAATTAAGGCCTGTGTATCTTCTTTTACATAATGAGGAAAATCGTCTGCTGATTTATTATTCAGGTATTTGACCTGGAGTGAAGTGTAGTTAACTTCACTCACCTCTTGACAACGTTGCTCAGGGCAAACATGATGGCCTTGCTGGGCTTGTATTTGGCCATCTCAAGCATGTCATTGATCAGGAGGGCAGAGGGATTGGACACCAGTCCCATAGCAAAAACACCAGCATCAACCTCAAGTGCAGAGCTGTCAAAAGTCCTGAGGATCTGCATGATGGCACTGCTGCACTCAGGGGTTCCACACTGGGCCAGAACCTGGTAGGTCAGGACAGGGGACACGGCAAGAGCCTCGGGAATGGCGGGACTCAGGGTCTCAACCTTCATTCCACGGACCATGGTGACAAGCTTGTGGAAAAGGTGGGCCCTCCTTTCACCCTCAGTCTCGGGCAGAGTGGCCAGTTCTCTCAGGAGGTTCAGAGCTGCATCTTTATCCTGGACAACACTCTTGTCCTCAACAGCCTCCATGTGAAGACCCTTGACAGTCTCACCTATGATACACAAGTAAAAGATTGGAATTACTTATGGATATAATTAGCTCCATTTAGTAATAAATAACAAGAACAGAGATGAGGGATCATCTTACTGTGGTCAAAGACTCCTTCATTGTGAGGAGAAACCTGAACCAGAGTCAGTTTTTGCTTGCCGACATTATTGACTCCGTATTCTCCGCTGTGGAGACAAAACAACAAAGCATTAAAGTACAGTAAAAGAAAAGTAGACAGAAAGGTACAGTAGAAACCTCTGGCAAGACACATCAGCAGAGACGCTTACAAAATAAAGAACCATATAGGAAGCATTGTAAGGTTGGACTTACTTGTGAGAGAAGGGAATGAGGATGTGTTTCTCAGTACAGGATCCAGAGGTCATGTGTTTGTTCTCATTGTCAAACTTGTAGTTGCAGTTCTGTGAGCTTCTGACCAGCTGGGCAAGAGGGTAGTGCTGAAGATAGAGAAAGAATTTCAATGCAAGATTCTTGTCCAATGATTTTAACAACATGGTGATTGCTAGGGGCCCTGTTGTGGTTTGCCTTTACATCAGAAAAATTACACGTCTGACAAACAGAATTAGTACAGCGATGTGACTTTTATCAGATCCTGAGGCAGTAAAGTTAGGAAGATCAGTTCACCAGACCCACCCATGTGTAGCTTGGATATCTTACCATGCCAGAGATAAGCGCCAAAGGGCTGGTGGGATCTCTCATTGGGTTAAATTTGTCACATCTGGACAGATCCCTTTTGAGGCTGATGTCAGTTGCAATGTCCTCTCTAGCATTGATGGAGTAATCTGTCTTGCACTTGCCATGGATAGTGGGCTGGAAATGGGTGTGAAGAGAGATATCTTTGCATTGCTTTTTCGCTCTTTTTTATTGTGTTCAAGTAAACACTTGGAGACTTACCATATTCCTATTCTTGTCTTCTTCCAGCAGAGGCACAGCCAAGGCAGAGATGATGCCCCTCTTGATGTTAAGGATCGTTGTTGTCTCACCGTCCTCGGGGTACAGTTTCACATCATACACACCCTCAACTGCAACCATCAGAGGATATCTACAGAAAATATGAGACTTTTACCATTAAGTCCTGTAGCACTTGTATGTTCATGCCACTGGATGTCTAACTTGATGGAAAAGTACCTCTCCATTTCAGCTGCAAAGGCATCAGAGCTGGGTGAAGGACCAAACATAGGGTTACCCTCTGCGTCGATGTCAACCACCTCACTCAGGCTACAGCCAGTGGTGCGGACGATGAAACTACAAGCCTGAGGTACTTCAATTTCAACCTGTATTAAAATAATATTTTAGCTTTTCTCTGCTAGATGTAGCACAGAAAAAGGATATACATCACATATATCTAACAGAAGTTCAAGCACAGTGACATGTACCTTGCAAGTGGCCTTAGGTCCATTCCTGAGATGTGAGGCACCATTGATAGCATTCAAGGACTCCGCTTCGTACAAGTATTCATACTTGTGGTTGGCTTTGTACCTTTGGTTTACTGGTAGAGATGATAACGATTTCATGTTAGATCTCAAGTATGCCAAAGTTATGTGAGAAAGTTCAAAGTTTCCCTCAGCAAGTCAGCCAAGGTTTAAAACAACATTATGTCACTTTTTGACCTTAAAATAACAACTTCAGGATCATGTTGATGGTACAGTGTCTTGTAATAGGGTGAACGGTGTCTCTGTCTCAGCCACTCTGCCCCCCATCACTTATTTCTGCACTACTGTATGTAACTTCAGTCAGAGGGTAGGGTCACAGTGTTACATACATGTTTACTTCAACATACAAGTTTTCAACATTGCTATGACGTAATGAGTTTTGTTTGTAGTTAACACCTACATTATGTCTGACAAATTCTTACAGACCTAAGATAAGACATTTGATATATTATTGTGTTGATATAGAAAAGTGAAAAAAATAATAATATATGTATGTACTAGCATCAAAGTTCATCTTACCTTGGATGTCCTGAAATATAGTGTTATTTGTAAATTTCTTGAAGCTTTAGTGTATTTAACATTTACATCATGTTCAGGTTGTGTAATGAACATATCAAAATACTGGAACTTACTCAGGCAGTTTGCATGATTGTCTTGGGCATCTGTTAAGATAATCATAAAAAAAACATTAGCTGTTAATTCTCCAACAAGAAAACTATTTTTAAAAGAGAGATCAATGGTATCCCAAGTCAAATGCAACGTAATGTAAAATACTTACAAGTCAAGGTAAGTGTGGTTAGGAGAAGGGAAAGACAGAGCTTTGAGTCCCCCATTGTGGGCTCTGTGCAACGCTCTCCTTGGGGCTCCTTTGGCGAGTACTCAGACGAGACTGAGGTGTACACCTCCTCATGGGCCTTTTATACCAAAGGTGTTCCCAAAGGAGTGTCAGTGGGTATAACATACAGTACTGTCTCAGCTCCAAAGTCCAGTCTATACGTACGTGTGGAAGGACAAAGTTTCATAAAGCTTTCCTTTATTTTGATTGTCAAGCGTCATAATCTGTTTTTTTTTGTTTTTGTTTTTTGTAGAAATGTGGGAACAAATTCAATTAGAATTCTGTATAAGATAACATAACTTTATAAGATTATAATACATTAATAGATTATTTTAATATTAAGTATAACAGCAATAATATCCAGTTCTTGCTTCTCAAGTTTCACCTAAATTTTTTAAATCATTTTGAGTTCCTTGCTATTTCCATGTTTTTCCAAAATTCTCATTATGGTGAATGTTAAATAAATATAGGTTTATCTCACAACTTCATCTGCGTCAACACATTTCAGTCAAATAGTTACATTTTTTTTGCATGAGACGGTCTCATAATATTATTGCTTCTATTATTGACTTCATTGTTAAACATATTTACATGTTACATCTTAGTAGTCAAAAGCCAATATTAAATATTCACTGAATTTTTATGTCTTTAATTATACTTAGTGTATAAAACATAGAATCATGCATTGCATAATCATACAGTGTGTACTGTTTTAAAACCTCTCCCCAGAAACTGTGGAGTTGTCATTGATAAGGAGTTGACACTGAACTTGAACAGTTTGTTATCAAACTCTTGCCAAAGGAGCATTGGACTACAGTCTCTGGCCGCTGTGTAGACATGATGTTGCACACATAGTTAGATTGTACTTTCTCTGAACTGGTTATCTCTTTTGGATAGAAAATCTTTATCATAGATACCATACCAAAGGTACAGTGAAATCCTTTTGAGGCATATAGTAGCTTTTCTAGTACATATAATACATAAAACAGTACCCAGATCTTATTAAAGTATAGGCAGGACAGAATTGAGACATGTTTTTGTACTTTTTGAAGGATATTTGCTATTTTAATTGCATTCTTTAAAAATGTGTTTAAGAATAAAACAATAAAACAAATAAAACAAAGCTAAGATAATTTAGGAAAACCAACAAAACAAAAATACACCACGATATCTGAGACAGTACAGGCCCTACTTCATTTTATAGAAAGGACGTGAAGATGATCAGCCTATCTATTATTTTATGAATGACTTTGCGAATAAAATTGAAAGAAGTCGCTAAAAGATGATGGAAAAGTAAAAGGCAGTCAAATATCTGAAAATGTTTCACGATATATATTGACAGATATATATGTTTAGTTTTCTAAGCAGTGGAGTCGAGGCTTCATTGGAGTTTGAAAGATCATCTCGTTTTTGCAGCAAGTAAAGTTAATGAAACTGGAAGGGTATATATTTGCCCAAACAATACCTTACATCAAATAGGGATACATTTTTTTCCCTGTAGAATATGTTTATTGCATTTTTCATATAAACACAGAATACAGAAGAGAACAGCTCAGGCATGACGTGAAAAGATTAGTAGATGAGAGTAAAAAAAGAAAACAATACCATGTGCATTTTATCTATCCCCGAGCTTCTCCGTCCCCCACAACAGAGAAAGGGAACACAAGACAAATATGTAAACCAACAGCACAGTTACAGGAGGGATGTTTTGCCACAGAAAAGGTAAGCATAAGATGTATTCTTTGGCAATATTCATATTGGCAATTCATACAAATACCTCGTCATACAAATACCTTGGGCTGTGGCTGGATAATAAACTGGACTGGACAACACACACCAGCCACCTGTATGGGAAGACGCAAAGCAGGCTGTACTTCCTAAGGAGACTGCGGTCTTTCAACATCTGCAGCAAACTGCTGTGGATGTTTTACCAGTCTGTGGTTGCCAGTGTCCTCTTTTACACTGTGGTGTGCTGGGGGGGCAGCACATCCAAGAAGGACACATCCAGACTGGATAAACTGATCAGGCGGGCCAGCTCTGTGGTCGGCATGAAGCTCGACCCTCTGGTGACGGTGGCAGAGAGGAGGACACTGGAAAAACTGCTGGATATTATGGACAATACCAGCCACCCTCTGCACACCGTCATCAGCGACCAGCGGAGCCTGTTCAGTGAAAGACTGCTCCTTCCCAAGTGTAGGACCAACAGACTTAAGAACTCCTTTGTCCCTCATGCCATCAGACTGTACAACTCCTCACTTGGGGGGAGGAGGAAATAGATAGCCGGCAATACTGCAATACTGTGTCACTGTGCAATAACTTATTTATCTATTTACCTATTTATTCACATACATACCTGGACACTCTTACTTTCGTGCAATAATTTCTGTACAATAACACATATACAGTCCTCTACATTTATATTTATTTTATTTTATTTTATTTATCCTATTTTATTTTATTTTATTTTATTTTTTATTGTATTCTATTGTATTTTGTTCTATTCCTATCTTTATTTTCTATTTTTAGCTAAGAGTTTATTGTGAACTGTATGCTGCTGGAAATTCAATTTCCCTGAGGGAGTCATCCCAACGGGATCAATAAAGTGAAGTCTAAGTCTAAGTCTAAGTCCAATACACTCCATTATAAGATTGTGCCACAACTTCTCTGTAGGAGCAACATCCTTGTTCCAGAAAAGCTAAATATTCTTTTTTAGTGGCAAAAGTCAGTAGCTTGAACAGTCTCTTGTGTTTGATATTTACATGTCCATCTGGAACACCAAGAAGGAGGCACATTGGGTCTATCTAATAATAATAATAATACCAGACCAGTGTCTTTGTAGCTTCACACATGTCCAGAATTTACACTAACAACAAAGTGGAGACACATTAGCATCTTAAGAGCAGGTGTTATGTACTGTATGTGCGATGTAAAATTATAAACTGAATAAATTTGGTTCGATTACAGATAGAACTCTCCATAGCCTGTATCCATCTTTCCTGCCGGTCTATATTGTCAACAGAGATGCCAAACTATCTCTTCCAGGCCTGCTTATAGCTTGGGAGGTTAGAGATGAGCTGGGATTTAGGGCACTATAAAATACACTAATGCATTTCTTGGATACTTGTAAAGACAGGGCACTTTCTACATGTGAGATGTCACTATTGGTTGCTAATGTGGTGTCTTAGGTAATGAAGTGTGATGTTGGAATAATGTAAAGTAAAAAAACTTTTTTTTAAAAATGCCTAAAAACCACTGAGGTACAGCTCTGATATAGCTCATGAATCATAGACAGTGATAGGAATCTTTTTGGGCCCACGGTGGACAAATTTTGAGGAAAATAAGAAGGTCACCTCTGTTTCTAGATGCAAAGATAAAAGTAAAGCAGTAAAAACTCATAAGCTGATCAGTACGAGTGTGTTTGTGCTGGTAGGCCAGAAGACAGGATGTTACAATGTTAATGCCATCCTTGACTTTTGATTGTATGTTAGTGGATCTTATCAGTTGTCTTTCATAGCCTGGTAATTATTTTTGGGTGTTTGCAAAAAATCCAGGAATATGTTGTCTTTAACTCAGGTGGCTTGCTGAGGCATATATGCAGATGGCACACAAACCTGAACCTCTCCCCAACAGGCAGGACTGAAACATCTGATCTGACTGTTCAAAGATAATATCTTTTTCTTACTGACATGTTGTTGTATCATGTCTGTCATAACCCAGCTCTTAGGCCATGACAAATACGGGATGGACACAATAGTTAATTAAAGTATTAAAATAAAGCAAATAACAGAAGATGCACGATAAATGTGGAGTGTGTAAGTCAGTATTATCAGTAGTGTAAATGTGAATGTGTGAGCATTATGAGGTGTGTGGTGTTGTAGTGAACAAAACCAAAACCAAACGAAGCAAAGGTGTGCTGATCCTGGCTGGGTCTGGACCAAGTGAGAGAGAGCAAACCCGCAGAGCAGGGGTGGGCTTTTATTATGTGTGAGCACTTAGCCCAGGTGCTCCAAATCAGGTTGGCTACTGCTACCTCCTCCACCTTTATAGAGAAACAGTACGACACAGTAACTTGTCCATAACAACCAAATATCACAAATGCAGGGGCCGTCACATGTCGAACTCTTATATTTTGATATTAGCCCTTATACTGTGTAATGTGACTTGGTTTGACAAGTAGCCACTCCACATTTACACCAGTAGATGGCAATGAAGACAATGATCAGTTTTCTGTCTGGGTTCGCTCCACACTGGAAGGGCAACAGGCTACTTATCATCTGTCCTGTGAAGTTTTCTTGGAAACCAAAAAAGTGCATTTCCTTCCTCATAAAATATTTGCAGAGTTTTAGTAGTATTTTGAATCCAGCATTATTTACATCCAAGTATATTAGTTTGTAGTCTGCTTTCACTGGTGCATGCTTGCCGTGTTATTGTCACCTGTAGATCAGTAGAATAGTGTGAAACCATTGGTACTGGGTAATATACAGGTGTACTTCACATGGACGGGATCAATGAAAGTATGTATGACCCTCTCTGGAGTGAGGCCAAAGTGCACCTGAGTATATAAGTTAGTATGTGATAAAATTATATTGATATCATCCGTGAACCAAATGGCAAAAGAAAATGTACAAATGAATGAAAAATTCTTAATGTGAATGAGAAACAAGGATCCTAGAATAGATCCACGTTATATGCATTAAAAAATTGTTGAAGCAGATCCATTTATTCATACATGTTGCTTCTCTTTTCATGTAACCACTTCAGTGTATCAACTTGGAAACTGTAGGGTTAGGTTTTGGTACTGGTCAACCCAAAAGCAGAGAGACGAGGATTTGAAGTCACAAGGTTTATTTTAACAATAAAGGGGAATGACGAAGACGAAGGCAGACAGGTGAGCAGGAGACAAGTTGCAGGGTTGAGTGGTCTCACTGGGTTACAGGGACGCAGCAGGCAGTGAACGAAACAGTTTGACAAACAGCATCAAACAAAGGCATCCAAAAACACACAAGGTAAGTCACAATGAAAGAACACTGGAGAGTCACCAGTCGAGACAGAACAATGCGGTACTGAAGTGAGGTGGAGACCAGGGTTTTGTAGTGGCTGTTGATGAGTTGATGAAGCTCAGGTGTGTCTCTCTGCTGCAGCGGCAAACCATGGTCACGAGCAAACACACTGGGAAGGAGCACGTGAGTGGGGAAACAGGTTGGGAAAAAACAACAGGAAACAAACACAAACAAGGCTGACACGGCACACAACGTGATACTGTAGTGTTTTAATTTGGCTAACAAAATATCATGATTTATAGTGTCAAATTGCTTTAAAGAGAAGTGCAAATGTGTTAATTTGTAGCTGTCAGTGTTATCTATGATTTGTGAAAGTGCCATGTAGGTGTAATTATCCTTTCTCAATCCATAATAAAGCTCATATGAGAACTTAATTGTAGATTAAACACATTAAACTCCTAAATCCTGTTAGTATGGATATGTTTTCTTTAAGTGCATTTCACTGGTGCATCCTTGCCATGTTATCACAGCCCGTGGATCAGTAGAATAGAGTAACACCATTGGCAGTGGGTGATGCACAAGATCAACAAAAGTAAGGCTTTTCCACTGGCACTTTTGGCAGTGTCGCGAGACAGAGATAGCCGTTTAAAAAAAGTGTGTGTTCATCTCTCAGCACTTTTTATAGCTTCTAACTGAAGCCCTGTGGTCTGATCATTCTGTTTATTCTTTTGAATGATGCAGGGAGTATTTACAGCTGCTTTTTTGACCAAACCTGGGCACTCTCGAAAGCCATTTTTCTTTTGTTATTGTTGCTGGGTTTTTTTTCAAGATCACCTATAAACACAATTCCTGCACAATTTATTCTGTAGCTCTTTAGTAACACCCAGTTACTTAATATTTGGAGGAGGCTAAGGACCTCTACTGTCTGCAGCCATTTACCTTTAAGATATTGTTATCATAGAAGCTGTCCCAAGTGCAAATATGCTTTTCAGTTGCAGTTGCAAGTTTTTTACCAGACTACGATTACACAGACTACTGACTACTCTGAAACAGGCTCAGAACGTACAGCATGTGCATGTTGATCAGCTGTCAGGTGATGCAGAGTATGCCCAGCCGGCATATGCGAGTGCTAGTTCTTTGTGGTTGGGTTAGTGTGTCAGGGTCCTAAATATTGCAGAGCAATGAATATTTTTTGTATTTCTGTCTGTTGCTCTTGAGTTACTGGCAACCTATCAGACTATTATTTGTATTAATTCTTTTTTGTGTTGTTTTATCTCGTTAGTGCTGGAACTGTTTAGAAGTATACAGTGCATGTGTATATTTTGTAGACACATATTTGGGTGACAACAACAGCATGAACACACTAAAATACATCAGTAATAATTAGTGACTTCACTACGTGATTAAATCAAATAATTTGTAAGTTTTGCAGAATCGCAGTTTACTAAAAATACCAATAAATTATATCTCTACAAATGAATTTAATACAGTTTTGATGAGTTGCTCTCGCTTATGTAAAGTGTGAAAGTGAATTCCAAAAAGGCCACGAAGAAGGAAATCAGACACTTAGATTGCATTGATGTTTTTTATTGATGCTTTTCACTCTTTGTTGGAACATGAGTTTGAGCAAAACTAACATTTTCAATCTTTGTACACAGTAAACCATCTAAATTAAAACGATGCAACAGGTGTTTTTTGTTAATCTCATTGTTATAAATATGGTTATAGAGCTAATGGTCCATACTCCTTCCAAGCATGTGTTTTGAACAGATGGCAGTGTTTCATATGGACTTGATGGACTGTGAGGGTACCTCACTGTTGGAAGGGAAATGGAAGGTCAATCTCAAGCCTTCCTTCGCTAATTTTAATGTAGGCTTGAGCCTCCTCTGAAGCTTGTTGCATGATACCAGAAACGGTGTCATTGAACGTGCGTACTACATAAATGCACACATCCATAATGTTATTAACTATGTTGTTCAGATCCTCCATATTGAAGGCAGAGATCTTGTCAACAACATTCTTTAAGGCTGTGATAAGGTTACGATAGAGGACGTTGATGTTAACAAACACTGAATCTAAATAGTCAGACTTGACAGAGTCAACAAACTCTTGAGATTTATCCACAACAGCCTTCAGAGTCTCACCAATCTTTGCTAGCATTGTGTCAAGACTCTCCATATTTTTCACAAAGTCCACCAGTTCATCAAAGACTTTCTTGAAAACTGTTTTGGCCTGATCCACAATCTCATGTACAGTGATTGCATCACCAACTGGCATGCGCAATTTTATACTGCTGATGTTCTCAACAAAGGAGTTATAGTAGACCTCCATGTTCTCAGAGATAGTCTGGATGGCCATATCTAGCATAGCAGCAATGCTGCTGGTCAGCTTCCTCAGAACCTCAGGGAGAGTGGTCATCTCATCAGACCCAGGCAGTTTGAATTGGGTCTCCCTTAAGACATTGATGAGAGCATCCAAGAAGACCTGGACAGTCTGCTGGTACTGGACAATGATGTTTCTAAAGAAGATTGACAGCTGGCTCATTTGGACATCGTAGTTGATTGCGGCATCATAGGCCTCGCTGATGCGGTTAACAACAAGGTTCTTCAACTCCTCCATCTTTGTTGTAATCTGGTACTTGTCAGCAAACATTGTAAATGTAGAGATGATGGAAGGCAGTCTTGTCTTCAGTTCAGACAGCATTACTTTGGGTGCCTCCATGTTGTAGGCTATCTGTAGGGTCATCTTATCAGCATCCTTAGAAGATGATCTGATGACGAGCATGTCCACATCAACCTCTGGGGCGGACTGTTGAATAGAAGAAAAAAATACATATATTTTTGCGATATTCTTTTATTTTAGAGTTTAGTTTTAAATAGTATCAAAAAGGTCATGTTAATGATACTCACAGGATAACGACCAAAGAGTCTTGCACTCATCTGAGGGACTCTGCCATTGAACTGAAGGCCAAGGAAGCCAGTGGAGGGGGTAGATACTGAGGCACTGATACCGTCTCTTTGAGCAGCATAACGAAGGTTCGCATCAGTGAAAGTAGGGCTGGTGATGTCCACATTCAGAGTATAACGAGAGTCACTGGAAAAGAAAAAAAGAATTTCAAATAAAAAATCACAATAAATTCTTGACGTGAAGGAAGAAATCTAATTAAGATTGAATATTTATCTGCCATCATCATGTCGCTTTCCTTTAAAATGTCAAAAAGGGAGTTAATTTCTTTAAACATTGAATAGCAGAAGTAATTGTTTAATATATAGTAAAACAAACATAGATTGTTACCTCAAGGCTTGCATAATGACATGGTTGACATTCATGGTCAGGTCAGCGTGTGTCAGGACAATCTTGCTAATAATGTTCAGAGCTTCATTCTCAAAGTTTGTTGTAGTTGAACCTATTGAAAGAAATCATTTTTGCAAGATTTAGTGCTCACCAATGCTTTCAACATAAAACAGGTAAAGATGTTCAGGGAAGTTTATCAACTCACCATCCAGGTCATATTCCAAGAAGACAATGACAGAGGTGGCAGAGGACTTAAAGGTGACTTTGAAGACAGGAGCACTGCCCTCTACTTCAGCTGTCAGGCCTGTGGTGTAGAGTGGGCTGACAAACTTGAAATTGGTAGACATCTTCTGATTAGCAGCTGTCACTTCAGCAACAGTCTTGTCAAAGATGGAGAGGTCACCCAGGTTGCTTGGCTGAGAAATATCAATCTCAATATCAGCAGTCAAGGAAGAGATTGGTGCAAGATCAATTGTCGCCTGGGCAACATGTTTTCCATTGGTGTTGAAATTGAACAAGTTTGCCTCGTTGTTGCCAGTATACTTCAGCATTGCATACACGCGGCTCAGGGAGGCTTCAACAGCAAGATTCTCATTGATATCCATGCCAATGACTTTGGTGGTGCCATAGTTAAGCTTAGCATCTGCAATAAGCTTGGAGGTGGAGCGTAGGCCATCGTTATTCAGATACAGATTAACATCATTATCCAGAACTCCCAAAAGTAGATAGTCATCGAGCACTGTGCCGTCCATGTTTGCCTTAGTGGATGACTCCATGGAAACATATTCAAAGGTTCCCTCCAGCTTCAGACTGTGCTCTGCCTCAGCCTTCCCAACAGCCTTGATCACAGGGATGTTAAAATCACCTTTCATCCTCAAGGTTGAGACTGCATTTGGTTTAGTTTTGGTGTCTGCAAGCAGTTGTTGGTTTACTTCCAGGTTGAGTATAGGCAGTGCAATCTTTGCAACAGTCGCCACAGAGACGGCAGTTTCAAAAGTCTCAGTGCTCATAGAGATAGTGCTGTCATGAGTGCCTTCAATGTGAGGATTTTCGAGGGACAGGGAGTTGGCCAACTTGATTCCTCTCTTGGTGGTCAGACTGGTGGTGCCATCAAGTTTAGCTTTTAAACTCTCAAACACAGAGGCAGTGGTAGCTCCCAGACGGAAGACAAGATCATCATCAGTATACAGTCCAGCATTGGCATTCAGATTAATGATGGCAGACTTGAAAGACAGTTCTGTGATCAGGTCACCCACAGAGGGAATCATGATCAGACCCATCATATCAACAAGGGGTGCAGCTTGGCTTTTCTTGTAAACAACCTTGGCATCCACATCAAAAGTCTGCTCAGTGGTAGTCAAAATGTCCTTCAATACAGTCTGCTCATACAAGTTCAGATCACTAATAGCTGGAGTACGGAAGTCAACAAAAGGCAGGTCAATCTCAGGAATGCTGATGGGGGATGTCAGGAAGTCAAGATTGGCCTCACCGTCCATTGCAACAAAGACGCCAGCCTCATTTGCATTGTTGTCAACAGTGAAGTTGTAGAACATTTTATACTGATTAAGACGAGCCAGAGCCACGGTGTTCATCTGTTGGCTGTCAGGTTTGAACATAGCAGAGTAATCATTCTGCAGGTCAATCTTACCAGTCAGAGTATCAAAAATGTTGAGCTTGACATTTCCTTTGTTTTGGAAATCAAAGACCAACTCAATGGGTCGGGCTACAAAGTTGATTCCGTTGGACAGGACTCCACTGACTGCACCAACCAGTTCTGTGTCATGGTTTGCTTTCAGCTCAACCTTCATATCATAAAGGCTGCCTTGTCCAGATGCTACAAAAAGACTGTTCTTAATAACTGGTGCCTCTGCCTCATTGCGGACAGTAAACTTGAAGTATGTAAGGGTGCCACATTCAGCAGCAATTTGCTGTTTCATCTTGAAGATAGAGGAGTCTGTGTCACCAGAGAAAGTGAGAGTGAAAATGCTGGGAGTGAGTGACATCTGCAAATTGCTCTTGTGGTTGCCATCTTCATCATTAAATTTGCCATTTCCTGAATTGTCAGCTGTTAGAGTGATGGTGTAGCCATCTTGACGAACAATTGCTTTCTGGGTTACAGTGGCCTCACTTCTGACATTGACGATTGGGAGGCTCACGAGATGATTGTAAGTTGTATCAAGAGAGGCAGACATTCCTTCTTCCATGGCAATAAAGGCTGTGTTCATGAAGTCGGCAGTGTAAGGTGAAGTTGCAACCTTAATTGTAGTTTTGGCTTGGGCCTGGCCTGATAGGCCGTAAAGAGTGACAGATGCTTGATGTTCAACTCCAAGAGCAAGGTGGTTCAACTTAAGTGTCTCTGCAAAGACGACACGACTCATTTTTGGGATGGCGAGACGAGCAGTGGCATCAAGTTTGTAATTCAAAAATTCAAAACTTGGAGACGTGGCCTGGGAAGTAAGGAATCCAGTGAATGTGGGTGTCACATCACTCTCAGTAGAGTTCTGGAACTCAGCAGATGTCTTGACATTGTAGATGGGAGTTTGGAATTTGATCTCACCATAGAGTTTACCAAAGCATGGGACCATGAGCTCACTTGGAATGGTTGGCAGCTTGATATCAGGAAGTTGAAGAGACTTTAAAAGCTTTTCGACTGGAACTTGGGGGATGGTAGGGAATGAGACCTCAGGAAGAGCCATTTCTGGGAAGGTAATCTCAGGCATGGAAGGAAGGTAACTCAAAGTCAGGTCTCCAAAGAAAGCATCCACATCAGGCATTTTGATCTCAAAGTTTACAATGAAATCAATTAGTTCAATTATTCTCTGCTTGATGTCATCAACAGAAATTGTGGTGGCTTTCACAGTGTAGGAGCCCAGGATGGTGAACTCCGGGATGTCCAGCTGTGGTGGGATTTCAAACTGACGAAGCTTAGCCATGCTGAACTCCATTGAGGGCACAACAAGATCAGTGAGAGGAATGGTGAAGGATGGCATGTTTAACTCAGCTTTCCTAAGTTCAGTAATGAGGCTGTTAATGATTTGCTCAATCTCGCTGATGATTTTCTGATCAGTGACCATGTCTTGAACAATGTCAAATACTGTGTGGAACCAATGTTTGGTGATGTCTGTGGCTGTTCTGTATAAATTAGTGACAAGTCTCAGCAAGGGCTGAATCTTAGCATTGACGTCAAGATTTGTAATTTCCTGTTTTATATAGTCAGCAAATGCCTTAAGGTTGTCAAACACAAGCGTGTCAATGATATCCTTTGCAGATTTAATAATTTCTGCAACCTTGATTTCTCTCAGGCGTTCCATAAAAGCTCTACCAGAGGATAAAACAATGTTGACAAAATCTCTTGTTGCCTCAAACTTCTGGGGGATTTCAAGACTCCTGATCAACTCATTCACGTAAGCTGTGTACTCAGCAATAAATTGATTAGCAACATCCACAAAGTCATTGTATTCCAATGACTTCAGCTTAGTCACAAGAGTTTCAAGATACATATTCAGCCCTTCAATTATATCCTTAACCTCAGTAGTTTTCAAGTAGTTGATAGCATTCTGGAAGACTTGCATGAATTTGGTGGGAATGTCTGCGTCCATCACCATCTTGGCTACATTCCTGATGGTTTCCTCAATTCTGAACTGCTTGATGAGCTCTACAGCACCTTCCAAGATAGCTTGAACCTTTTTGTCAGCCTCATATGTTACAATCAGCTCTCTCATCTTAGCATAGAATGTGTTGATCTTGCCTACAATGTCAAGTTCCTGAATCATTTCCCTAATATAATCTGTCATATCGCTGAAAATCTCTGTGGGTATCCAACTCACTAGTGCATTAATGGGACGTCTAAGGTGGATGGATGAAACGAATGTCTTCAGCTCATCAACAAATGTCTGCATGTCAAATGTCTCAATCATTCGTTTCACGTCAATCATGATTCTCTGTAGTCTAGCCATGATTTCATACTTGGCGTCAATATCACGCAGGAATGCGATGCTACTTCCCTCCAGTCTTTCCAGGTCAATCTGCTGGATCATCTCCCTCACGGTATCAATCACAGACACAACCATAGCCTTGATGTCAAACTCCTCGTTAATAGCATTCAGCTGTTCCTGAATCTTCTGAATAAAGGCTTCGGGCAGGTTGTTACTAACAATCATCTCCTTTATCATGCCAGCAAAGTTTTGAATGTAGACACTGAGATCAGCCAGCAATTTCTCTACAGTAACCTTCAGGTTTGTCAAAGAAGCCTCCACATCTTCCATGGTGATGACGTAATCTTGAGTAAGATCATTGAAAAACTGCTTCAGCTGAATTAGTTTGTCTTCTACATTAAGTTGAGAGACAAAGTCACTAACATGCTGAGGAAGAGCCTCAAGTCTGGCCCTCATCTCCTCATTGTTGATGTAGTCTTGCAGTGTCTCAGCAATACGCACAACAAAGCCCTTAAAGCTTTCCATGAAGACAGGCAGACTTTCAATTAGAGGCAACTTAATTATCTGACTATCTGTGTTCTTGTCATACTTAATGAAGCCAGAGAGGGCAAAGTCCTGGTTTTCTGTGGAGTCTGTGTTGAGGATGTTTGTGAGGATTGTGCCAGAAAGTTCCATTCCCATTCTCTCAGGAGTATTGTAAACACTCATCTCCTGATTGAAGCCATGCTCATTCAGTTTAGACTTCATTCTAAAACTGGTCTTTTGCTCTGTGAGTGACAGAACATTATCCATATTGGTGTCAAATGTGGTCTCAAGGGAAAACCCGTTATCTAGCTGCTGGGTTACTGAAGCCCTGCATTCGTGTGAGCTAGCAAAAGCCAGGGGTTGTGCTCTCAGGAGGAACTTGCCATAGAGCTGAGCACTTTGTTTTCCATACATGGTCATGTCTCCATCAGCATTGAAAATAGCATCAAGGTTGAAATCAAAAGGCACAAAGCTGCAACGGATGGTGTGGTCAAAGCGCATTGGCTGTGAGTTGAAGCGGGCATCATTGGTGAACCTGGCAGCAAGACCAACAACTTCAAGCTCGGTGTTGTGGCTCATGTGAGTTCCAAAGACTTTTCCAGTGGTGCTGCACTTTGCGTTAGCAGTCATATCGGCATAATTTACCTGATAGGTGTGCTTGATCTCTTCCTCGCCATAGATGGCTTTCAGGCTGCCAGTCAGGTCGATCTTGTACAGCTCTGCCTGCAACTGAGCCTCATTAATGAAGTTGGCCTCCAGAAGTTTCAGGTTGTTATTAACATTTGCAGAAGCAGTGTAGGGTTTCAGGTCAATGGTGATATCGTGAGTGTAAGAGGCATACTCGCTTGCGATGGCTTCAGCCCTTGAGTTGAAGTCAAGGCTAGAGAGAGTAATGGTCAGAGTGTTGGCATTATCAACTTTGATGTCACTCATCGCAGCCTTATTGGTAATGGATAGAGTCGCCCTTGAAGCATCAAGCTCAGCATTGAAGGTGTTTTCAAGGGCCAGGGGGCTCTGGAGGGTGGTTGTTCCAGTGGTGGTCACACCATCCTTGTTCATTCTCAGTGCAGCCTTGTGAGTTGCCTCATTTTCAAGGAGCTTCATGGTGGCATCACTGTTTACAGTCAGACCATTGACATCAAGAGAGGCAGTCAGCAGAGAATAAACACGATCATCAGAATAATCTGCATTTGTCTCCATTCTCATGACAACTTCACCAGCACCAGCAGAGGCTTCGGCCTGGTTGCGAATCTTGATACCAAGAGCAAGAGCATTTGCATCAGACTTCAGTGACAGCTTGCTGTCTTTGAAGGAAAGCTCAGCAACATTGGTAAAGGTGTCTTCAAAGGCATTGGTGTTAGACACAACTGAGAATTCACCATTGGCAAGGCTTGCTGCAATTGTGTTCTGGGCCTGAACAATGGTGGAGTCAATCTGAACAGATGAATCAATCTTTGCCTCTGGCCTGAAGGGGAAGATGGCGAATGACTGGGTTGAAATGGTCTTGCCATACATGGGTCCAGCCTTGAACATACCCTCAAAGTTGCTGGCAGCAGAGATTTCTTCAGTGTTGATTCCAGTCATACCAGTGTGCTCTAGTGCAATGTTGAGACCAAATGGACTGGTGGCTTCAATCTTGCTGCTTGATTTCAAGTTGACTTTGTCCGTCATCGTTGCCTCTTCACTAATACTAATACTGGCTTCAATGAATTTATGGGCCAAAGAGCTTTTCAAATTGGCCTTGATGGAATCAGTGGTGGCCAACATACCAGAGCCTAAAAAAAACACAACAGAAGAAAAGATGATTTATAATTGATAATTGCATAGTGTGCTTACTTTTTTGACAAACTTTTAAAATTTGTTTGCTTGTTTATCATACACAGAGCAGAAATGCACATTACACCACTACAGTGTAGTTTTCTTTAGAGAAAACTATAACTGAAATTAAGTTGCATTGTTTCACATCAATGGATGTTGAAAACTGTAACTGAAAACCTTCCTACCAATGGTGAACAATAAATCAGTGAATTAAATATGGACATTCAAATTTCTGAATGACATTTACTATGAAATACCTTCAATCTTTACTGAGAGGATGTCAATTGGGGAGGTTCCTTTCACGTCAAACTTAGCTGAGTAGCTTGGTGTCTCCACAACATCTTTGCCGGCAGCCATTGAGGCCTCCATGTCGTATACGTTACTCCTCATGAGAGTTGAAACTTCAGCTTTGCCAAAAAGAGGGATAGACAGAGAAAGGCTCTCAGGTACAACAAGCTCTGGGATGGGAATCTCCATGGAGACAATCTCCAGTCCAAAGCGGGGTAGAGACACGCTGGGTGTGGTCAAAGCTGGTGGGAAGTTAAGCTCTTCTGTTGACTTTCCTCCAAGAGGGAAAGGAATAGCAATGGTGAGGCGCTCATTGTTGAAGTAGTAGATAGCCTTTGCTTCACTGTTAAAAGACAAAAGTTATATTCTTAAATATTGTGGGCAAATATTCATATAATTTAAACATTTATCATGGAGACATTCACACTTACGTATTCAGGAACAGTTTCTCTGGCAGGGAAATCTCAGGCATTTCAGGTACTCTGAAGTTCTGAATGTAAGCGACATCAGCACCATATTTTTCCATGTAGTTGTTTCCTGCCTAAGAACAAAAGACAATCAGTTAGTTGTTTGTGCATGCTTCACATTTTTACCAAAGAAAATCTGAATCATTGTCAAATCAAAGATTCCTACCTCCACAAACTTCTGGAAGATGTGACGGACCTTCATGTCGGTCTGCCCCACCTCCATGTCAAGAAGGTCGTTGCCATACTTATCAACCATATCGAAATATGGCAAGCTGGTGGTGTCAGTGTTCACATCAGACTTGAACTCAACCTCAAACTTGCTGGCATCTGCAACAATAGAGAGCAATAAAATGAGTCATGAGACAGGAGAAAATATTCCCCTGAACCCAAGGTGAGAGTAAAGCTGGAATTGGCCCAGGACAAAACTTACTCTTCACAAAACAAAATTTTCCATTTTCTCACAGACAAAAAGACAGGTTTGCTACTAGAATGTTTTTAGCTTTGATTTGCCCTCTGTCAGCCTAAAACTAAGTTGTCTTTAAATGGCTGACATTGTCATGTGATTGGTTTTCGGCTAATTATTTTGGGTTGAAGATTTTAACATAAGTTCAGCAATTCCAGAAGTAGCAGTGTTTGGGATGTGAATGGGGTTTATATGCACCTGTTTAAGAAACAATTATGACAACAATGACTTGCCATGCAATATTCTAACAAAAAGAGTAAAAATTACATTACCATATTTCATTGAGATTTTCTGCTCGGAGGTGGCGGCCATGACCTTGATGTCACTCATAAGCTCCAGTTCCAGCTCTTCATCACGCTTCATGTTAGCTGTGACGGTGGCATCAGCGCTGATTGAGGGGACAAGAAGTTGGACCTGCAGCATACCTTCCTTCATGGCCTTCAGACTGAAAAATGCAACAAAGAGTTAGCATACTCTCAGTTATGAGGGTGATATTAATTTTATACCATGAGGATTAATGGTTGATTTCTTACTTGGCACGGCCAACCAGTGAGAGCTGAGGGATGTTCTTGTTAATAAAGTCAAGAGAGATGGAGTGAGTTCCCTTGCCCTTGGTGTTTCCATCAACAACACCCAGCCTGAGTCCAGCCTCAACATCGTAGTCAGGGATCTGGATGTCGGCGGTGATGACATTCCTCCTTCTGTTGTATTTCATGATGGCTCTAGCTTCAGTAGGCTCTGCACCTGTTGTCGGCCAACCAATAGAGTCATATTTCGTAACTCCTTTAAACTCCAGAGCTTTTACAGATTGAGTAATAAATAAATAATAAATCACACTTAATTTCCAATGTTATACATTACCTTCAGCCCTCAGAATAAACTTCACAGAGTCAACCTTCTGCCGGCCCTCTTCTCCTTCCCTAAGGAGCTCGTAGGCAACAGTGGCTGTGTACTCAGTGACTTCACCAGTGGGGTGGAGTTCCACGGCAAATCTATTTAGAAAAAACAATTTATCAGCAGTTAGTCATAGGTAAGTAATTAACAAGAAAGTGCTGTTGGTTTATAAAGTTTTGCTCACTTGCTGTCTCCGGTGAAGGGGAAGTAGGGGGCTGTCTCCTGAGAGAAAGCATCAATGTACTGCAGAGCAGTGCAGTATTTCATTCCAGCGAAGACGGGAGTGCACTCACTAACATCAACCTTGTCTGTCACCATAGGGGGGATGGTTTTCACCTCTGATCCAGTCACTGCCACCAAGGTGTTTCTGAATTTTAAATGCAGAAAAGTTAAAATGTGACTTTGGCTATTTTCAATTGAACATAGAGAAGTTGACATTGTGGAACAGAGAATATTGCATAATATCTGAAAGTTCTGCTTTGACCTACGTCATTTTGATGAGCTTTGTAGGACTCATTGGAGCAGGGATAGTCAACTTGACATTGTCACGTTCAAAGGCGATCTTGGCACTGAGCCCACTTTCGTGGAAAATGTTGGTGTGCATCTCTAATCCAGAGTTGACATATTCAGGCATGTGGGAGCCAACCTGAGTTACAAACTCAATGCCAGCAGAGGGCATGAAGGTAACTTCGCTCTGTGGAAACATGACAGACATAGGTAACTTGTGTTGTTTCTGTATGAAAGAATGATACAGTTGGGTGTAAAATATGTTTTTTAAGAGAATGTTGAAGATAATCACCATGTCAGGAGCAATCTTAAGTCCTCCCTTGATGCCAGGGGTGAAAGTACCAGACAGTGCAATCCTCAGAGGCACACCAGTGACAGTTGGCAGGAAGAATTCATTATCCATGAAGATGTAGTGGGCAAAGATTGTGTTGTCAGCCTTGGTCATCAGGGCCTTCATTATCTGTGGCAAATAAATGTAGACATATGACATCATAAACAAGGAAATTTCTAAATGAATGTAATGTATTCAGTGTGTTTTTAAAAAAAAAAAAAAAAACTGATAACTTCCTTACATCAGCTGGGAACATCTTGAACATGCTGTCAATCATCATGGCAGCAGAGTAGGCCATCTCCTCCATTTCGTTGGTCCTCAGATATCCGAGTTCATTTCCCAAGAGCCTCAGATAAACCATTGCCTCAGGAGACTGTGCTGTCTTAAGTTCCCTCACAAGTTTGTTGAGGTTGCGTCCAATGTCCCTCATCAGGTTCTGGGAAGCCTAAAGAAAGATGTGCATGCTGTATTACAAGATTTTTCTCTTATGGAGAAGTTGATCATTCATTGATCACAGTGGTTTTTAGTCTGATTAATGTGTACAAAACAGATTGGTTTGAGTACCTGTCTCTTCATTCTGTCTCTCTTCAGAGCAGGCAGCATGTTCTGCAGGATCTCATTGAGTCTCAGTGGCATGTTGTCAGAGACAAAGTACATTGTCTTCAGGGCGGTGTCTGGGAAGAATCCATTCTTTCCAAAGAGGGCTTCAACAGTTGGCTCAAATCCTTTGCCCTCCATACCAATCTGTAATGGTGACAGCATTTTTGTTGACACAATTTAGCTGAATGAAAAATCCTCTCAAAAGCTTAGTTTGGATTAAAACAGCTCAAAATATTTACCTCCATCATGTCAATGTCATAGCCAAATGCCTTCAGAGTCATTTCAAGCATGACCTCCTTGGGCAGGTAGCTGGTACCCTCAAAGATCATGTTGCCCTCAACAGAGCCGATCTTGTAGTTACGAGAGAACTTGGTGGGGTCCATGATGGATCCGACCTCATTACCCTGCAGGGCATCACGAATCTTCTGTCTCAATCTGTAGGAAATAAATAAAATGTTACAGTTCAAATCAAATCAGAAAACCTACTCAAAATGTTGTGAAACAGCAAATATACAGCTGCATGTGCTTTTCACTTACTCTTGGGTCTCTGGCTCAGAGGACGACAGAATGTTGGTAATGTGGGAGATCACAAAGCTCTTGACTTGTGTGTCCTGCTCATTGGGCAAGGCATCAGCCAGCTGGGACAGTTCAGTGGGCTGGGGGTCCTTCATAAGCACCAGGTATGCAGCAATACGCTTTTGCATGGGGCTGGCACTGTCCAAGAGCACCTGCATGAGAACTTCTCTGCCCTGTGACCAAAAAGATAAATAAAATAAGTATACAGTGGATTTATTCCAATAATGTGTCAAAACTTTAAATGATTTGACTTGCCTCCTCAGGGACAGGAGTCAGCCTGTACACTTGAATGGCAGCCTGTTGCACAGCTGGGGAAGCTGCTGGTTGGTTCACACACTGGATCACAGCGGTTCTGAGTGCAGGACTAGCAGCTCCCAGAGCTGGAGCCATGTTTCCAATAACCTAGAATGAAAACAAAAATAGGGATTTTCCTTATTGGGCAGAGCTAAATTCAGACATGCTTTAGGAGGTCATCCAGTGGAGGTCAGGTTTTGATGTTTGTTTGTTTAATTGGCATACTTTAAAATAAGGTTCTGCTTATAAATCCTGTCATTAATTTTTAATTTTGAACTATTGGGTGCGATGCCTACCCTCAGTGTCATGAAAGTGTTGTCCTTGTCACCAGAACAGTCACCCAACTGGCTACCCATGAACTCAGCAACAGAGTAAATCTCAGGGATCAGTTTTCCTTCAGCTTTGTAGAACCTGTTCAAGAAAAAAAAATCATACAGTTCAGGCTTGTGTATCTTCTTTGACACAAAAATTATATGTTAATTATTCAGAATTTAACCTGGAGTGAAGTGTAGTTAACTTCACTCACCTCTTGACAACGTTGCTTAGGGCAAACATGATGGCCTTGCTGGGCTTGTATTTGGCCATCTCAAGCATGTCATTGATCAGGAGGGCAGAGGGATTGGACACCAGTCCCATAGCAAAAACACCAGCATCAACCTCAAGTGCAGAGCTGTCAAAAGTCCTGAGGATCTGCATGATGGCACTGCTGCACTCAGGGGTTCCACACTGGGCCAGAACCTGGTAGGTCAGGACAGGGGACACGGCAAGAGCCTCGGGAATGGCGGGACTCAGGGTCTCAACCTTCATTCCACGGACCATGGTGACAAGCTTGTGGAAAAGGTGGGCCCTCCTCTCACCCTCAGTCTCGGGCAGAGTGGCCAGTTCTCTCAGGAGGTTCAGAGCTGCATCTTTATCCTGGACAACACTCTTGTCCTCAACAGCCTCCATGTGAAGACCCTTGACAGTCACACCTATGGTATACAAGCAACATGTTATAATGAGTCTGTTACCTCGAGTGACCAATCAGCTGTAAATCAAAACAATACAAATTAAACATAAGGCTTACTGTGGTCAAAGACTCGGTCATTGTGAGGAGAAACCTGAACCAGGGTCAGTTCTTGCTTTCCAACATTGGTGACTCCGTATTCTCCCCTGTAAGAAAACACATGGTTCAAAATACTGTAGATGTCTTGCACAAGACATACCTGTATGTACAATTAAATAACTGAGCATTTTATAGAGTTTAGTACAAGGTTTGACTTACTTGTGAGAGAAGGGAATGAGGATGTGTTTCTCAGTACAGGATCCGGAGGTCATGTGTTTGTTCTCGTTGTCAAACTTGTAGTTGCATTCCTGTGAGCTTCTGACCAGCTGGGCAAGAGGGTAGTGCTGAAGATAGAGAAATATCCATGTTTAGCAGATACATTGAAATGAAGGAGCTACAGAGTTTGAACTGCACTTCCTAGATACCACTTTTCAGTCAGATGTAAGAGATATTGGTATTGTCTTGACAAATGTAGAAATATTTGAGTTTCATTTGTTGTAATATTTAAGGTGTGAGTTAAAACCTGGAAATTATTTTAAAGTGTATCATTTACTGGCTCAGATTTCTGGATGAACAGAGATATTTAACCATATCGAGTGCCAGTCGATATCTGAGGAAGCATTAATATCTTTCTTCTAGAGTCTGTTAAGTGGCAACAGTTTGGACTTAATATCTCTCTTGGAGATTTGATGAAAAGTCAATGTTTCTAACACAAACAATGAGGTTTGGGCATCTTACCATGCCAGAGATGAGTGCCAGGGGGCTGGTGTTATCTCTGATGGGGTTGAATTTGTCACATCTGGACAGATCCCTGTTGAGGCTGATGTCCGTTGCGATGTCCTCTCTAGCATTGACAGTGTAATAAGTCTTGCACTTGCCGTGGATGGTGGGCTGAAATGAATGATCAAAGAAATATATATATATTTAGAATGTACAACAGGAAGTTGTTTCGCATATATGCTGCAAATATCAGCATGGTTTGCTTTGAAGTTGGTACTAACACATGCAGATGTTTTTAATTTCTTGGTTTATAAATGTACCATGTTCTTGATCTTGTCTTCTTCCATCAGAGGCACAGCCAGGGCGGAGACGATACCTCTCTTGATGTTCAGGATGGTTGTTGTCTCACCCTCCTCAGGGTACAGTTTCACATTGTACACATCATCAACCTCAACCTTCAGAGGATATCTGAAAGAAAATGTATGACATTTAGATTTAGTTATCAGTGCAAAATCTCAGAAAAAATCTCAGATTGTTGATTCAAGTTTCATAGAAAACATCAGTGATTCTTATTGAGTTACGTACTTCTCCATTTCCATGGCAAAGGCATCAGAGCTGGGTGAAGGACCGAACACAGCGTTGCCATCTGCGTCCATGTCGACCACCTCACTCAGGCTACAGCCAGTGGTGCGGATGATGAAACTACAAGTCTGCGGAACTTCCATTTCAACCTGTGAGAGAAGGTAAGTGTGTGTTTGTTTAAGTGTTTAAAGGACAAAACAACAAAAACATTTAACAAAACAGTTAACTAAAAAGGATTGTGAGAGATCTTTCTCATACCTTGCAAGAGCCCTTGGGTCCGTTCTTGAGCGATGAGGCTCCGTTAATGGCATTCAGAGATTCAGCTTCATACAGATATTCATACTTGTGCAGGGGCTTGTACCTTTTGGCCACTGGAAAAGAAAATTAATGTTTAGAACATATTTTGTATGCAAAAGCAATATATTTACCTCCATAAAAATGTCGTAAATGTGTAGACTGGATGTGAACACAAAAATGAAATACTATCATGATCACAGCAAGTAGTCTGGAGTAACTTACGTGGGCAGGTTGGTTGATCGTCATCTTGGGCAACTGCGAAGAATGAAGTCAGATAATTAATTTTTTAGTTATTATAATTCAGGTGAAAAGAATCAGATTGACTGTTGAATAAAACAGAATATAGCTTAACTACACTTATCCATAGGTCCTGGCTTATAATTATTATAGTAGCATGTCTCCACATGTAGGTGGGTAACATTTCACTTACATGTTATTTTGTAACTTTATAAGGGGAAAGTAATGCTTAACTGATGCGTAACTCATGGTAATTAAATGCATGTATTAATGTGGATTGTATCATGAAATCCTGTTGCTCACATTTAACAAATAACTTTATGTGATCAGTTCACATAAGGAATGTTAATTCACGGTTACATCATAAATTATCTAATTAATATGCAACAATATTAGGTGTATTCCCCCTTACATAAAAGTTCAACTCAGGACCTGAAATTTGCTCAGGCTTTCTGATTTTAATTTTGTTTTGGTATTCTGACACATTTGCAACATAGTGGGTAGAACATTAGCTCATTGCCACATTAGGTTGTTGTTGCAATGATCAGTCAATTCAGTCTTTTCCAAGCAAAAATGTCAAACATTTACCAGTTCCAGCTTCTGAAATCTAAGAATTTGCTGCTCTTCTTTGTTATTTTTGATAGTAAATGAAAAGTCTTTGGGTTTTGGATAGTTTGTTAGACAACAGATTCAATTTGAAGATGTCCCTTTGGGCTCTTGGATATTGTGATGATTACTCTTGACAATTTCTTGACATTTTAAAGATGAAAATATTTATTTATATTTTGGTTTTAAGTGCATCTTTCTCTACTGTCCTACACCCCACTGACTTGAACAACACAAATACATTTAAAAAAAAATGTTTCAACCACTTTTTTGTAAATGTATCAAATATGCTAATCTAATTTAATTGTAACGCTTAAGTGTTATCATTATTAGTTGAGTTTAGTCTCAGATACTTTTAAAGGTTCGTCAAAAAGAATACAATACTATTAAGGACATTTTTGAATAATTTGCAGACAACAAAACAGTGGGAGATCATATGCTAAATTTAAAAAGAAGAACTTCAAAAAAAGCTATCATACTCTTTTAAGTATGTACAATGCTCAAAGAAATGTATTATAAGAACTACTTACAAGCCAAGGCAGATGTGCTAAGGAGTAGCAAAAGGCAGAGCTTTGAGTCCCCCATGATGGGTTCGTTGAAGCTCTCTCCCTCGTTGTTAGCGAGTACTCAGACGAGACTGCTTTCTCAGCTTCTGCTCAGGACTTTTATACCTTCAGCTGGGCTCTGTCAGAGAACAGGGGAGGCACAGACAGGGCTGTGAACGCTCAAAGTCCACCCCACCCTCCCGTGTGGAGGGACAAAGGCAAAAGGTTTAAAGGATACTCATGGCTTACAAAACTGATCAATTCTGATAAATCTTCAAAATGTTTTTCTTTTAGCTGCATTAAAGATGCACTTGAACAATATTTAAATGTACATCAGACTGGATAAAATACTATACCACATCTAATATAACTGAGATGAAGAGTAGTAGCATGGTCAAAGGGATTTTACTGTTTTCAGTCATGTCGAGGCCTGTTTCTCTGCTGTCAGCTATATAAGCCATTTATTGAAGAACTCTTATATTCCCTGTGATTTTCTATGATTTATAGTGATAACTCATATGACAATGATCATACTACAGTAGTTTGTTATTTAACATCTCACTGGATCCATAATTAGAACTAGTGGGGTATTTTATGGAGTAAAATTTAGGACCCAGGGCTTTAAAAGTCCATACTGTAATCAAGTGAGCTTAATACTCTTGAACTGCTGTAACAATGCAAAGTCAATCAGTGGAGTTCACCAGCTAACAGCCGTCCTGATCACTGGGTGATCAGGACGTGCTCTGGACACAAAGTCTCTCTAGATGACACAATGATAAACTTATCAGCTGCTGATGATACTGAACAAAAAGAAAAGAACACCTCAAAGTAACATTTCTTCCTTTGGTGTTGGCTTGGTCATTTTATTTACTGGTTTGTTCAACAGGGACAGTTCACATCAACAAACTCTGCTATAAATGCATCAGAGTTGGGCTATTTTTTTAAATCTGTACTTAGAGGTGTTATCAGCTTTTTATTATTTTAATGATTAAGTAAGTATTTAATTAAAGTTATGAAACACAATAATACACGCATTAGGACTATCCTCGCTGTTTTAAATGGGAATGAGGCTAATCTTTACAGCTAGAATAAATGTAGTTATTGTACTTACAGTATTGTACCTCGTAAAGACTTTCTGTAGATGCTAGTTGTTCAGCTTCCACTGCCACGAGACCCAAATGAAAACTGTTAAAAACATTTACCCACCTTGAATGTGTGTTAAATGATGTACTTTGATCTACAAATATTCAAATGTTCAGCCAGTTTGATTTGCTCTTTAAAATGGCACAACAGTCAAATTTTTTTGGCAGGCAGAGGTCACGCAATAAATAAATAAAGAGTGATCACCTTGGATTGACTGATTTCTTTTGTCAGATATTGTTCAGTCTTTTCCACACTAAGTTTAAGAGAACATGCAGTTTTTTAAAATGTAAATATAATTTGTATTTTTTTTAATAAATCCATCACATAACTATATTTGAACATTGTGTAATGGCCTTTTGCAATATATCCTCAACAGCACCTTTTAAAAAAGTTTGCCTGATACTGACAGTGTTTGCACTGACCGACATGTACACAGATAGAGTCCAAAGGGAGCTTCAGCCTCTGAACACACTTTGTGCTTCATTTGCATTTTAGACGCTCCAGTTGATCATGTCAGAATGTGCCTCATGATTGGATCTGCCTGACCACATCTGGAAGTAGTCTGACTCGCATCGTGTTTTTATCTTAGTTAGATGTAAATGCAATCTGTCCAATGTGCTGGTATCTGTACACAACATAACATGACACATGTATTTGTATTTAGCTAACATAAAATATAAGTTGTTGTTCAAATTTAGACAACAAATAACTGAGAATGCTGGTAATTACTGATTAAACCTCTATTTTGTGCTATGAAAGTGCCAAAAGATGCGTTATTGAACAGAACTGCATAAAAAATGAAAGCAATTTGGTGGGAGATTAATTATATACAGTAAAAACTGTGTGTGATGATCTGTTGTTAAGCCTATAATTTATGTTGTTACATGCCGGTACCGCAACACACCGGGACAAACTGACACTGTATTTTTTAATCAAAGAAAGAAATAACATATTACATTTGTAGAATTTACTAGAGGGGAAAGAACTCAACAAATCACAAAACTCCATGATTTTCGAAGGCAGTCGGGGGCTGATTTGTGCCACCTCAAATTACACCCACGCAGGTTTTTTCTTCGGAGGAAAGAGACCCGATCTCAATGAGGATAACAACAATGCATTAAAACTATCAGGTGTAAACACAAAGGCCAGATTGGATCACTTATCTGGATAACTTATCCCGTAAAAGATCTCATTTTAATACCATGTGTAAATCGGGTCAGAGTGTCTAATGAGATAGAATACTTTGAGGGAAAAAGTCTAAAAATAGTTGCTAGCACACACTCTTATTGAGAAAAATGTCTTTTTATATCTGAAATATTTTGTTTGACAGTCACTAGTATCAAATGAGTGTACTCGAAAAGTCTGTAGTGCTGTCAGTCATTTAATGTTCAAAGTTAGAGTAGAATAGGTTTGTTTCTAAGTGCAGTTTACTGTGATACAGTCAACGTTACTGTCACAAGTTACTTTTGTCTTCCTTAATTTAAATTTGTCAAAGTAACTTTTACCTGCCGTCGATGTTTAGAGGGGAATAATACATGTGTGTAATGTTCACTTTTGTGGTCACCATAATTGCACAAATCCAGTGTGATGTTATTGGCTGCAGCTAACCTGGCTCTTGTTCTTTTCCACTGGTGATCTTATAATCAGCTTTCTTTTTCTGTCAATTTATGGACTCAGATGGAAAAGTGATAAAAAGAAGAAGAAGAAGAATGAGAAGTCAGAGAAGAAGAAGGGAAAGGAGGAGGCAGCATAGGAGAGGATGGTAATGATGAAGCTGATTACATCAATTTTCAGTCAAAAGAAATAAAAGAATGGCACATCATCCTGCTGATGTTGAGGCCCATGAAAGTGATCATGAACTCTCTGACCCACATCACAGGAGACAAACATGTGCAGTCCCCCTCTGGGCGGCTGTAGGCACTCTTGCCTAATCAGTCATTGGGCATAAAGGTCAACTGTATGATCCCCTGAGAACACTGATTATATTTTCTAAGATTGTTCCCCTTCACTATTTATTTATTTCCCGCTGTTAAAAATGTAGCCTGAGAAGTGCATATAGCTTCCTGACGGTGCAGGATCAAGCTGCAAGATAACATTAACACGAGATGATTAGAAAGAGGTACAGCTCTGCAGATATTATCGACTTTATGCTCTGCTCTGTGTAATCAGTGGTTATCTGTCGACTTCTTAATCGCATTTCCCAACCCCTTCAGTATGGATTGTTACACTGAGTAGTTTGCCAAATCTGCTAACATCAGCTTTGTGGTCACATAAGCTTTGAGGACTGCCAATTTAAACAAGATTGTCAAAATGATTTAATCAGACGAAGGTCACACATGACAGCTTATTTTTGCAAACCAAAAAAAGCAGCCATTCAAATCAGAAATAGAATAAAAAATATTATTTTATTCTATTTCATTTTATTAAGACGGTTGTGGTTACATTTTTTATCAATTAAAACTTAAGAATTACAGGGTTTTTCCTACCACTATAAGAGTTAGGTGCATTAAGCCTTTTGGATGTTTATTAATTATCTTTTTTTCCAACTTTTCATACACAGATAAGTAACAAGACTGGTCCAAAATTATTTCAAATAGCTTTTTCTTTTAATTAAAAAATGTAAAATGTCCTTTTTAGGGAAGGACCCCCAAATCCCTGCCAAATCCATGCACCTAAGTCTTCCACAAACCAAGATAAAAGAGATGAATTATACACAGAAATCAGAGTAACTGGCTGTGGGCAGGGCATTGCTTTTAAAAGGGATATGATTGGCTGTGAGGTTATGTATTTCTCCTAGGTTTGTCATGTCCACCCACCCACATGCTCCTGACACACTGGAAAGGGTGCTCAGATACATCTCCTCTAATGTAACCCCATGTATGTCTGTATTATCACCATCAATAAAGAACAACATGCCAAAAAAAATTATGCTAAATCTTTAAAAGGAAAAACTACTAAACTACTAATACGTTTGTAAGTTTGTCATCAGTAGCATTAAAGAAAAAATAATAAATTAAAGGCACAATGCATGATCCAAATATAACAAAAGCATAAATTAATATCTAACTTATTGTATTCATGTAGGCTAGTAATTTATTATGCACTTTTAATTCTGTTAGACCTCTCAACCTTGACACAGCTGATCACTTTATTCCCTTGTGTCACTACCGATGGATTTATTCGTCTTAAGTTCAGTCAACATCACCGTCATCAGATCCATCGCTCAACTGTTCAAATACACGACAATGTGCAGGATAAGCATGCATTTGTATCACGCACAGACTGTAGAAACGGAACTATAAATATGCATATGATATATAAAACATGCGAATAAACACAACCAAGAAGGATTGATTGACCTTATGAACTCTTTACTATAAACCTCTCCTGATTCTCGTGTTGTCTTGGAGGAGATGGCCATAACTAAATGTGTCCCTGTACAAAGTTGGAAATGTACTTCATTGTGTAGTGTTAATACAAAATAATCTATATTCATGAAAATAAATCAAGTAAATAACAATCATATGAAATAATGGCATGAAATATATTTATGGCAGTCAAACCTTGGACAGTAGTCTATGATTAGTTTCTCTTATACAGAGACAGAACTTTTCTTCTTCCTCTGTAAGAATCTCCTGTGGAGTATCACTGTGTGCTCTCTAGCGCTCCATATTTTATTCTGTTTAATACATTCAATAATTGGGACTCTATTTTTCCTTTTCTTATTATCTTGTTATGGAATATATTTGAAATAATCCCCTTAATATAAAATATTTTAATGTGCTGGATGGTATCCTGCACTGTTTTCCTTAAAAGTCACATTATGTAGAAATTGGCATTTTGTGCGATTTGGCGCCCCCCACAGTTTCTGAGTGCAACTCCACTGTGGTAAATAAAAATCCAAGGCCTGTAATGCCTTAACCTGCAGCACTGTTAACTGCACAATACAGCTTGCAATACAGTCTCTTAGTTTACTGACCGACCAGTCAGTCTGATTGAGCAAACACTGGCTGAAAGTCCAGACACAATGAAGTCATGCACAGGGTATCGCTGTGTCATAAACCATCATGTTTGCTCCAAGTCATATTGTTCTTCAGCGCTATCTGGAGCTGACAGATAGCACTAATCAGATAAAAACCTCATTGATAAAAGCACTCTAAGAAGACCAAAGGGTCAACGCTTTTTATGTACCACTCAGCATAGAGAATACATGCATGCGTACATAAAGCATTCACATGTGCAGGAATCCTTAAATGTATGCATAATTTCTATATTACATCATTGTAATTCAACCAACCAGGTTGCCGCATTTTTGTTAAAAATATAGATACATTTAATTCTTGACGCAGGGTAGCATTATTTAGAGAGTAATGCATTTTCAGTACCTGATGATGCACAGGTAATTATGTCATTGTTTCCCCTTTGTACCCAAAGTATTGTATGTAAAGATGGCGACATAAAATCCCAGAAAGTACTGAGTATAGTGCGCACTGTGCATGATGTGTACAGCTGATTTTGTATATAAATCATAGCTGAAGAGTCAAGAGAAAAACTTTACGGTCACCAAAATGAAGCTACAGTATCTTTATTTTAGAAGTATGTTTGTGCGCAGCAGTGTTTATTCTAATCTGCTGATTAGTTTCTGAGTTGGTCACATGCAGACAAAGAAACAGTGTCATTGATGCATATTCCTTGGCTAAGATAACAGAGTTGAGCATTGACAAAACTACCAAAAGGTCAATACATTAAAATGTCCAAACATAAAGTGTGACAGGAATATTGCATTGTGAAATGTTCTGGTCTTTTGGATATTTTGTTCACATTGTTATGTTATTATTAAGTCTCAAATGTGCTTTTGCTTGTAAAACATCAGCCAAAAAAAGACTTACTATTTTAAGACTGGTTAGAAATGCTGCTTGATGTGTTGATATCTTCTCTGGGATGTCGCTTTTCTGTTACTTAATGTTTAACTTTGTGCTAACAAACTTTATATCTTCAGTGAAATAATTATGTTTTTTAGTGTATTACAGAAGAGTCAGAAGAGTAGAAAAGTTGCTTGTAATTGCAGAACACATGGACACCTTCCTAGTTGAAAGTCCCTTCCATATCGCCTCTATCGAGTCTGTAGGTTGACTGTACCCAGACTCCACCTGTACAGGACATGCAGTATACCGCCTGCACAGAACATCATATACACTGTACATTTGGCTTCCTCCCAAGATACATACATGCACATGCAGTTCTAGAAACACACACATTGTGATTGGACTTTGGCAAAACTGTGTTGCATTCAACCTTTGCTCCACTTCAGGAGACCTGACTGTCTGTACGCTGCCACAGTCACTCTGTAGGTGTGAAAACACAAGATCACTGCTGACACATGAGTCAGTGAGTTGAATATATATTAATATTAATGGCTGTTTATGCTGTTTTGTTTTTGTTCCCTAATTAAACATTAGTTTTCATAATCTAAGAATGTCAGGAAGAGTGACAGTGACGCCGGAAGTCTACATTTGACATATTTAGGCTCAAATGCATTGAAAGCGATAATTGACATGCCTCATTTAGCACATGTCATTTAATGCTCCAACACCACAGAACCAGCACACATATATATTGTTCAAGTATTCTTCTATAGTGGCTGCAATTGCGCACAAGGACCACTTAACACACACATACATGAACACATGCAGCCTCTGTGTCAAACCATACAATAACTCTACCTCTGACTTTGTCTCCTCTCCTCCTGCCTCCCTACAGTTGCATTAGAACATTATGACATTTATCGATTGACTGATTGATTGATTAAAATGTATTTCCTATATGTAAAGAACAAGAAACGACAGACAAGAATAATAGTTCAAAAACAAATTTTAAAAAATAAATAAAAAACATAACAGACAGGAAAAAATAATATTTGCAGACAATGAAAAGCATAAAGAAAAATAAACTGTCAGACTTTCTTTACATATTCAAAAAGGAAAGAGAAAAAGTATAAACTTATTTAATCCAACCCTTCTCCATAAGTCACTGAATGATAATTAACCAGTTTCCTCAATGGTCTAAACCTATACTCTTAATTAATTTTCCTAAACTTGTCTAAATATAATACTGAAAAGGACTTCTGCATAACAGAACTGGGATAAGTTTTGGTCATTTGGTCAGCTGGGTTATTGATGAGTGATTTCACAGCAGTGTGCAGCCCTCAGCTGGGCTAATTATTTGATTACTTTTATAGTTACATTTAGCACAAATTATAAAATGAGATAACACTTTTATATTTATAATAATACCATGTGGTAATAACTCATGTATTATATCACATTTACAGTATGTGTGTCACACATGTACCTTGAGGTCACTAGAGAAGAACATAAGGTAGAAGATTCTTAAACTGATTCATTCACTGTACATGTAATCAGTGTGTTCAGACTTTCACAATGGCCAAGGGTAACAACGGAGCTCGAGATAACAAGTCAGCAACACTCGGGCTGCCCAGAGGACTCGAGGTTATCAAGATGTGACTTTTAGGCAAACGTGAAGCATGGCATTATGACACAGATATTATCATATTTCACAGATTAAAAGCAAAGTTTTTAAGTGGTTTTATATGACATATAGTATACATGATTAACATTGTCCTCAGGATTTTGTCTGTAATATATTATGAATGTTTAATGAAAGCCATAATGAAGCTATAAAGTGTCACCATGTTCAATAGTGTCAACTCAGAGCTTCATATACTGTTCGATCCTGCATGTTTATAACAAGAGTCAATGCCACTTTCTGACCAGCACCTAAAACAAAACCTGTAATATGAAATGACACAGACTTACATGTAAGCATTTTATTAAATGTTAATCCCCTGACACGAAGAACTACTTCACTACAAAAAAACTCTATTCAAGTCATTCACTTACGATTAGAAACTTCTAGGAAAGTCTGCTTGGCATCAGCACAGCACAATAAAAAGCAAAGTAGTGCAAATATGATAAGCAAGCTGCAGCACATGTAGCTTATCAGCATATCAGCATGTCCACATAATACTACCGTCTGCTGTCTAATCAGGTCTTTTTGATTGCAGCAAGTCCAACAAACTTGCATATGTATAGAAGTTTAAAAACGATGATTTCATAAGCAAACAAGATCATTGCAGATTATTGGTTTTCATCTGACATGTATACATTGCACAGAAGAGGCTGAACCTGAAGGGGAATCTGCTGGATTGCCTGACATCACAGAAAGGGAAAATGGCATAGTTTTTCCCAGCTTAGTCTCACACCAGAGTGTGTAATAGACCCACTGATCCACTAGAGGTCAACGTGTTAGGGAATGGTCAGGAAGTTTATTTTACGACTTTCGCTCAAGCAACTATGGTGCGAGTCCCGTGTGAGGCAAACAGCCTGTGGTACCTGTTTTGCGGAAGTGATTTTAAGTGAAACCATGACCTTTTTTTTTTTTAACCTAACCAAGTAGTTTTCGTGCCTTTATTTTGGAACTGTAACCAGACGTAGCATGTTTGTCTGGTAACTTGACCACAGAACAGACCGTGTTGTTTTCACGGATAGGAAAGGCCCAACGTGACAGTGACACGGTTTGGTGTGATACCGGGTTGGTTTCTCCATAAAAACAGACGACATGGTAAAAATTGAAGAGGGAGTAGAAGCATAGACGCAACTTTGATGAACATACCCTGTTAATGATGTGCTGTAATCAGAGCACGCATCGAATTAAAGTTGGATCCATTTATGCCAGACTGTTGGTCACAGCTTAAAATAAATTTGCTAACACAACAACATCACTGCTAATTACAATTAACATGTATTAATGTATTCAGAGAATGTCTTGTTTTTTGTTTTGTTGGCCACTAGGGGGCTGCAGAAACAAGCTGTAAACATATTATTGACATATTATCACTTTTTAAATGGATATAGTTAACTTTAACTCTGTATTTACATATCCACCAAATATAACATTAGCATTTATTTGGAGTTCTGTTTCTGAACACTTTACGAAGTCCAATATTCACTCTTCTTTCAGCTTTGTTTTGGTCTTTACTAACAGAAAAATATCTGACTCTTTAGCTGCTGACTGTTCCACTGGGTTCACCAGCTAGTTGCTAACCTTGTCTGTGGTGCTTGACAGGTAGTGTACAGAGGGTTTACGAGAGTTTTTGACTAAAAATGCCTCCTGCTGCTGTTAGAAACAAGGTTGGGGAGAGTGTTGAAAGTGAACCGAAACTGTAAAGTTCTGGGCAATTAAACCAAAAAAATGTAAGGACGCTGGAAGGCTCCTTAGAGATTAAGGGAACTGCAGCATCAGGTGATGATTCTTTGCAGGTTCTGTGGCTGATGCCTTTCCCATTCGATTGACCGGCAGCTTTATTAAGTGCTGGGTGGAACAGCAGTCACTCCTAATATGTGCCTAACTCTAGTAAACACTCATTCAAAACAAGAGCAGTATCAGCTATCAAGTCGAATAGGAGTTCACTCTAGGTCCTTGTTTTGATCTAAAACGGTTATTCAACTTAGAAAAAAAACAGGAAGCCACATTGTTTATGGGAAATCCCTCGACAGTCCCTGTAAATCTTTTTATCCCTGGTTCTATTTTAAGGCAATTACATCAAAATGTGTCAGTTGCTCAACAATATAAATATATTTAAAAACTTTATTTTACAGCACCATAAATGCTAAAGGTAGGTCTCTAGCACTATTGTAGTGCCATCTGGAATCAGCTGAACAACACTACTAGGCGATTAGGTGTCGAAAACATCACACGTGACTTAACATGACTGTGTAGATTGTGACTGTGTACTGATATGTTTATACACGGCGGAGAGCAGTATAGAGACTGAGTGAACTGAATTAAACTCACTGCAAATGCATGTGCCACATTGAAAATACCTCAATCAACTTAAACTTTGATTTCAGTGCCATGTGTTCCCTTAATATTGACAGAAGACTTTAGAGGGGAGCATTGCCCCCCACTCTCTGTAATGTAAAGACAGACAGATCAATATTTGAGGAGTGTGTGCTGCTTTTACAGCCACAGTGATTGCTTGTCACTAATCATGCAGAAGATTAAATGTACATGTGTGCCACGGAGGAAAGAGCAAAGGGTCAACAAGTCTTCACGAAGAAATTTAACAATATTGTGCAACATGATTTGATTCGAGCTTATCTAATCCTTATTACAATAAGGTCCGATACACTGTAGTCAGGTAACCAGAAAATAAAATAAGCAGTTAGAATTATTTTTGAAGTTATTGTCATTTTCTTGCAGAAACACACTGTTCAGATAGGCCTGCTAATGCACAGAGAAGTAAGATTAACTTGATAAACTCTGACTGAAGGATAAACCTCTAAAATGTTTGTATCTGAAGTTTCACGTGTTGATAATATTAATAATAATGCGTAAAAAAAAACACCATTAATCAATTTTAGGGTACTTTTCAAATAATTTTTTGAAGGTATTGGCTCAAAATCAATTAACAGGTGGAGGTTTTTTATCTTAACACAAAAAGGTCAAAGGTGCCTTGTTCTGAGTTTATTTTTAATGTTTATTTCAATGTTCATTTTGTTTGACAGGTATATTTTATATGCTCTTGTTGGCAAATAACTAAACACTAGCAAACTGATTTATTTTGTGTTTATGACTGGATAAAAATCCAATACTTGACAAGGTAACGTGCATTTCTTTTTAATTTGAGACGTGTTTGTTATTGTATGTTTGTGTATGCATGAATATATCTGTGTGGATAAAATATGTGTTTTTGTGGCAACAACATAACTGAAATGACAAGCAGCAAAGAGGAATGACACAACATGGCACCACTACATCCAAATACAGAATACTCTCTAGTAATTGGCCAGATGGGGACTGTGCCCCTAAACACCCCGAGCACAGATAAACACGCCTGTCTGATGTTATAAAAGGCCACCCATGAGCTGAGTACCTCCTCAGTACCAGCAGAGTGGAGGGCTGTCGGCGCCCTCTAGTGGATCATTATGTTTCTAAGAACAACACAGAAATGGTCCCTCTCCATGTATTCCCACATTACTACACCGGTGGGAACTATTCAGAGTGTTTTTTTAGGTAAACGTGCTAATACAACACTGGGGCGGCTTTGGCTCAGAGTAGTCATCAGATGGTCAGATTGCTTCTGGAGTCAACATGTCAAATTGTCCTCGGTCGAGATACTGAACCTCCAATTACTCTCGGTGGCTGTTGCATCGGTGTGTGAGTGTGATGAGCAGGTGGCGCCTTGCATGGTAGTTAATGTGTGTGTGAATGGGTGAATGCTGACTTGTGTTGCAAAGCGCTTTTAGTGGTGCAGGAAAATGTACTTAAAATATTAAAATTCAAAGTCTCAAAGTAACTAACTCCTAGTAGAAATATGGCCACTGTTTAACTATTATGTATTATATCATTAGATTAGTGCAGTAATATAAATGCAGGATTTTGGCGATGGAGGTGCAGCTCGTTTTTTGATTATTTTGTATAGGACAATGAAAGAATAATATAATTATATAAATAAATAATATTTTAATTATATGGATTAATCTGCTGACTGCTATTTTCTCCATTTATTCTCCATTTTCTCCATTAGTTGATTGTTTTGCTTGTAGAAATTCAGAAAAATGTGAGAAATGCCATCACAAGCACCTATGCAGAGACCAAAGTGACACCTGTACAATTATTGGGTGGTAGAAGTAGCAAAAATTAATTGATAAATAATAGAGGTGATGATTTGATCAATGGATTTGATTCATTAAAAGCCAATTTGATTAAAACAGTCGGGATATGAAGAACACGGAGCCATATTTTATAATTTCCCCTGTTTTAAATTCATCGTTCATCACTGACAACACAAAAAATGTCGTTTATCATTTAAGGAAAGTGGCCTCAAGGCTGGAAGTAACAACAAGAACTGACTTTTCTCACATTTGAGAATCATCTATGCTGCCAATTATTTTACTGTCAGATTAATCAACCAATAGTTTCAGCTGTACTTGTATATAATGTTGACTAGTTTAATTCATAACAAAATTCTTATTTTTTAAAGTAACTACTTACTAAATCTGTCAAGTAAATGTGTTTGAGTAAGTGCAACTACATCAACACCAGCAGCATATCCTCTTATAGCGTCTTTAAGGAGTGTTTACTAAATGTAATCCTTGCTCACTTACTTCTGTCCAGGATTAGAGCATCAACCTAATGCCTAAACTACAAGTGTATAAGATGGAAGATGTAACAACAGATTCCGTTAAATATAATTTTTTCAGCAATTATTATTATTACTGCTCTCTTTGGATGATCTTTTAGGAAAAGACACGATTGTAGATTGTACAACAGTGCCTCTGTTGGCGGAAAAAGTAACTGTCCAAAAACATGTTAAGATTTTTTTGGAAAAACATTCTTACTAGCTGGCAGCAACATAATCATTGGCAGATATGAAGAGTTTGTTTGGTGTGGTTTTGTGTCAGTATCGCATATCTTCAAATATAACCATATTTATTACTACAAGAACTCAATAATTAACATTTAACATCATACCAGTGATTGTGATAATGGTGAGCAATCAATATTTTAGATCATTAAGGCCCCCTGACTAGCTTCCATAGATTTCACCTGCATGTAAGGGTTTTTTAGAGGTCAAACTAATGTTAACAATCTCAAAATGTATGTTCTCTCATCTGTGTAATCTTGCCAAGGTTTTTCTCGCAATACCCTAATGACAGCATACATGTACTAACCTGCTAGTGGCCTTAACATGTTTTATAACATTCAAATAGAATGTGACTACATAAGCTGTGTTTCATTTATTTTTTTGGTAAATTGCTCCTCAAAAAATATATTAAAGCGATCCCTTGTCTTTAAGAGAGCCACAACAGTGTTTCACATCCGCTTTACTCCAGCAACAACAGGCCTGTGACAGTGTTAAGTTGCACATTGGCAATAACAACAAAAGCAACCTCAGACTACTTTATCACTGCCTCGAACCCCCCCTAGTCTGTATTGTACTCACTCTTTGGTAGAGATAAACACTCCATGTGCTTATAGAAACAGGTGTCAGGCTTCAGGAAGACGCACACACACACACACACACACACACACACACACACACACACACACACACACACACACACGCATACGCACACAGTTAATTATTTATCCACTCACTGAAATGCTGACATACACACCACCACCCTGCCTGCAGTGTCACTTTAGCAAGAGAGGTTACTGTCATGTGCACTGATGGACGTGTGTGTGTACATCTTCAGATGGGCTGAGAGAGGACATCACACTGGGATGAAATTAGGTTATAAGTTAATTATGTCATTCCAGCTGTAGCACATCATTACCAGAGGAACTTGTGAATGGATAAACACATTTGCTTTTATTTATCAGGGCACATAATGATGCTGTAATTAAAAAAGACTGTCCACTAAGGAGGTGTCATCTCTCTTCTAGTAGTAGTAGTATGCCAGTATTTACCAATAAGGATGTCATACAACACTAAGGCTTATTCTGGAGCTGCTTTAGCTTCATTTTATTAAAGAATTACAGTTTTTTAAAATGGACTTTTCTGTCCGATAATATGTATGTTCGTTGTAGTTGCTAAGTACGTCTTCTAGTATCAAGATTTTCCCTCCAATGTACACCGTTTATTTTAGATATTGTGCTAATAATAGTCTCCAGTGATAATTTTCCACAGGACGCTGCTGCGACTGTTTCTACGATGGAAGCGGTGAGTGCGGACGGTTCCATTCCGTAGGCGGGGGTGTACAAAGTACCACACAAAAAAATAGAAGGCGGAAAATCATCATAAAATACCTCTTAAAATAGCGACTACGTCTAGTTTCGACACTTAATCCCTTAATGTATCAGTACGACGTGCGCACACGTCTCTAACAGACAAAAAGGGTGTGTTTCAGCGCCGTCAAAGAGGAAAGAAAACCCTGTTGTAGTGACTTGGGCGAGTCGGATGAAAACCGAGCTGTGTGCCACATCTTCCACTAAATGATAAAGCCGCTACCCTGGAACTGAAGGTAGGAGCGACTAAATAGAAACCTAGCTTTTAAAAAAAACACACATTTAAGCTAGTCTGGTGAAAGTTCATGTCGTGTTTTTTGTCTGAGAAAGTGTCGTGAAAGTCACTCGAGCATCTTGAATTCTTCTCGCGCTTGTATTCGTACAAAGTTACATCAGTAAGAGGAGGTGGTAGGTGCTGTGAGTTAACGATTGAGTTGGGCTGTCGGCGACGTCATAAAGTGGGAAAGTGGGCTTAACCGAAGTGGACTTTTTCAACCGGAAGACTCATAAACAAGTCCTCAAGGAGGTAAGTCTTCATCACTTCTTGAAAAACAACATACTCAAGAGTGGTTAAAACTACTTACTGCTACTTACTAATGTAATGTCCAGTGTTGCTCCAGTGGTTTTAGTCTGCTGTGGCAATTTCACCAAAAGCAGAGAAGGGTGTTAAAGGGCTACACCCAGACCAGACGAGCCCACACCTCGCCCACTTCTCACATGTTAAAGCTGGTTTAAAGTTTTACACTGACCCAGAGATAAATGTTTTAATATACTGTTAACAATACCGGATACATGACATTGCTATTCATGTAATTATTTACTCGAAGCTAAAGTAGTTCTGGGTAATGTGACAATATTTATGAGGACTATTCATCTTGCATTGTACAGCAAGACCACATAAAATAAATAAATAAAACTGTTCAGAGCATTGATTTGTGCTTCACTGTTGGGGCAAACATTTAGATGTGTAAATCAAATGCCTCTTACTTCATTAACTCGTAGTGTAGTTGTGTGGGATGATTTTCTTTGTGTGAGTCAATATGATCATGTGTTTGTCATTTGTTTTTAATAGAGCCTGACCGGTGCTGGATTTTTCCAGGCGCACACCGACACTGATAATAGGGAGTAAAAAAATATGCTGTTTTCTTTATGTGAGGTTAAATCAAACCAAATCAAATACATTTTATTTATACAGCCCAAAATCACAATCACATTACGTCAGTGGGCTTTACAAGTTCAGTGAACGACCCTTGATTTGAGTGAGGGAAACTTGCTATACTGAAAAAAATGTTTATATTGTTAAAATGAACTGTACATGTACAGAATATAGATGGAAGGCAGGACATTTCACAGTGTATCATAAAATAGTGTTCAAAATTATATCTGCAATGAAATAGTAAAAAGTTTTAATGATGGCACGTATCGGTTAACATGTACTGTTATATCTATTATGGGCAAACTGATAAATAGTTTTTAGGTCTCTCTTGAAAATAGATCTTGAGTTCCATGATATTTCCTTAATAAAGGAAGATTAAACAACTAACTAAATCATTTATCTAATTAGCTAATTTAATTTTTAATTACAGCTTGAAAAAAATGACTTTTTCCTGATGATACATTGGTTGGCTGATTTTATCAGCTGATATAGGCTTTGTCCATAAATTGGTATCAGGTGCATTTGTTGTCTGATGTCACAGAAACTAATTCAGAAAAAGATTCTTGGGGAAAATTGCATGATTAAATTCCCAGTCAATTTATTTAGCTGTTTCAGTACACCGAAGTCATTTTGGATAAGTTAATTGTTAATATGTAATACATCCTGCCTCCATTAAATAATCTTAATGAAGGCAGGATATATTCTTTGGGTTTGACAGCCAAGTTTAAGGGATTATGGGATTAAAAATGTGTGTTTATGTATTAATTCTGTGTGGTATCGGCTCCAAAAATCCAGTATAAATTGGGTTGTAATGTGGACAAATGAAATTTGTAGTATGAAATAGTGTTCCTATGGACACTATATGATTCTGCTGAAAGTCTATAATTGATAATATTGAGTTATTGCTCAGCCCTAACAAAAATATATAGTGTGAAGCCTCCTCTGGGACTGTTCATCACTTAAAGCTTTGTGTCTTGTCATAATTATGTTTGCTAGCCCACTAGCTCTCTTGTGACACATTTTTTTGTGTCACAAGAGAGACAAAAATTTTAACTACTTTTCTACACTGTTGTTGCTGTTTTCACACCTTTCAGTAACAAAAAGATCAAAGCCAAAAAGTAGAGTGTGTATCCAACATTAAATAATCCTAAAAAACTGACATTCTTATAAACACGCTGCTAAAATAAAAATACGCATAATGATTTTGCAGTTGTGAACTTTTCCTCACAAAACATTTAGAATATGCAATAAAAAAGTTAGTTGTATCAAGCAATGAGTGTGATGCACAAATCATTGTGGATGGAAAAATAAAATGGCTGCATTCGTTTAAACTGTTTCTTGAAACCACCAGCAAACATTTTAAATATATGCTCACAGAAAAACTGTTCTTGTTTCTCTTGAGTCTCGATTTATCTCCTGCCCTGCGTGTGCCCCAGATTGATAGTTACACCGCCTCCCTCTCATAAGCCTTAGCACTACTATCCTGTTGCCTTGACTACTGGTGTGTCAGGGGACTTCATCCTGATCCACTGCATGATTTTCTCTGACACTAGTTCAGAGAGACTGCCACGAAGCAGCGCTGAAAACGAGAATAACTGGAGAGCTCATTTAGTCTTTTTCTTCCCCTTACAATGGGTCAGCTCCTCACCCACCTGAGTTAACAGTAGTTCACTGTACTTCAAGCTGCGGTGCTGCTCTGCTCATCCACCACGCACCACAAAAATGTGAAGTTTGCTTTCTGTCTTTGCACCTCACCGTCACTTTGTTCGACTTCGACATCCCATTGTAAAGAGGCGTGATACAGACTGCTAGAGCTGGGCGATATGGCAAAAAATAATATTGCAGAATGTATATCTTGATCTTTTGAAATCTCCTCAAAAACACTTCATAAATGCTAAAACTGGGCAACAAAATCAAATATCACAATATTTTTTGACAAAATAGCTCAATATAGATATTGCAACAATATTATGGTACATTCACAGAATATTAACACAATTACATTTTTGATAAATAATCATCAGTAATGTGGATATAATGACTAAGTGGGTAGAGGCAAGTATTAGAGCAAGTTAAACAGTCTGGTTAGTCTGAAAGGGGATACAAACGCCATATCTAGGTCTGCTGCCATCTCAGAAAATATCACAGTAAACGGTATTACAGAAATATAAGTATTATTACAAGTTACAATAACCCTTTAAGGAATGAAAAAAAGAAGGGTATTTTTTTTGTTGAACAAAATATTATGTCTCAACTGACCTGAAACTTGAGATAAACTTGAAATATATATATTTTTAATGACACTAAAACGATATATTGTCCAGCCCTACAGACAGCATGAAAAATATCTCCTCTCTTGTTTTCATTAAATGTTGAGGATGGGAAATGTCAAATGTCAGTTCTATTTTGGGAAAAAAGGGTAAATGATCCTGTTGTTTAGCAAACTTTTTTTAATGTTGGGAATTGTGATTATTATTGTTTTTTATCCTTTAACGGGCAGATAATCTTTTACTTATGTTATTACTTATTGATTAGTGTTTAGTCTATAAGATATCTGTCATAAAGTTCAAGGTGAGTACAAGGTGACGTATTTAATTGTCTTATTTTCGTCTGACCAACAATCCAAAAATCGGATATGAAATTTACTGTCATAGAAGACAAAGAAAGCCAGCGAATATTCAGTTTCAGGCCAGCCGGCGGACTTAAATGTTGTCAGTTAAAGTTTCTGCACATGACTCATATTTGTGCATGTCATACAATCCATATTGACATTTCTACACTGTGTCATATCATGCTCACATTACATGTTTATAGGCTGTGTTTCGACATTTGTAAGAGTGAAACCACGGCATATTTTAAAGGAGACCTCGGGACAATTCACAGCCATGTTTGAGGTGACCAAAGCAAGTATTTTAAGCCAAAACATAATCTTTTCCTAACCCTGACCAAGTGGTTTTTGTGCCTAAACCTAAATTGAACGTAAAGTTGCAACATAAAGAAATGGAAAGTTTCAACACATCAGTGCCACCATTTATTCTGGCAATTTGGTTGACAGTTTAGAAGCTGTAACCAGGGATTTTATCCTCACAAAATGGTTTACTTTTAAGATTAACTGTTGCTTATTTACTTTGCCATTGTTTGCCATTTACTAGACCTAGTTTTTCTTTGCCAACTTAATTATTTTTTACATTTATTTTACAAGTTGTTTTTGTTTCCTACACTCAGAGGCATAATAAACTCCGTCAGCTGTATGTCATGCTTTAAGCATCTACTTCTTTACACACACACACACCTTCATCCCTCCCGAATGACTTCTTTGCTATACAAGAAGTAACGAGCATCTGGAAAGAGAAGAAAAGACTTTCTTTGTTGTGACAAGTCATTACACAGGAAATGAGGCGGGCCTAAGAATGGCAAACAGCGGTGAACCTGGCCGGGTCAGAGGTTTACATGATCCCCTACTGCAGGCTTGGGGAGGGGGATACTTGCTGCACTGGAGCCTGTGTGAAACAGTCTCATTAGGCAGGGAACCAACTGGAAAAAGTGGACTACACAGAACAGGGATGGCTGTGGGGGTTGGGGACAAGGAGAGAGACTGTTGCTGTGTAATTGAGGGGAATTGCAAACACCGAATGTGGAATGGCATTCTCGTGTGGCTGTTGTGTATCAAACAACGCTTGTGGACTGTGGCTCACAAACTCTTTCTTGAACTCTAGCAGTCAAGGCAGTGAGAGCGTGATGCTCTGTGCAAAGGGGGTCATGTACAGTAGATGTCAGAGCAATATCCACAAGTTATTTCTGACCACATTTCCAAACATTTTCCACTGCACTGTGAAGCAACTTTAAGAAATGAAACCAGAATAGTTCCCAGCTGTAAAAACGTTGAAAGCATCCTGTGACGTCTCAATAAGGAACCTACGTGCATATATGGAAATCACAAATGGAAGTATTTTAGTAGTATTTTAAGGCTGGAGCCACAACAATTAATCGATTAATGAATTACTTCTAAAGTGTAAGGATTTGATGCGTTCCTTTGTCATTTATGATAGAAAATGAAGAGTCTTTAGGTTTTGGACTGTTTGTTAGACAAAAAAAACAAAACAATTTGAAGACTTCACTTGGGAAATCGATTAATCATGGAAATAACTGTCAGATTAATCGATAATGAAAATAATTGTTTGTCTAAGCCCTAATTGAGGCAAACTACAGTCTCTGCAGGAACTCAAATAATATGGAGCAAGCCTTAATTGCAAACTCTACTGTATCTGTGGGATTCTAGTTTGGTTTTAGGCTTTAATTACCCAAATTCAGTAGTCAGTGGAATCTGTAAAACTGTTATGCAACCCACAATCTCTGATAACTGTTTGTGTTACTTTACCAGAGTACACAGTGTTTTCCTGTTTTCCCCTCATGTTATAAATCACGCAAGCACTCTTAATTTATCCTCTGAGATTCTTGAAACCTCATGGCAGCACTTTTCAGTCTTGGAATCTTCTGGGTTTCATGTGGCTTTGTGTGTTTGAGGGAATAAATAGAAACGCCCATATTTATGTCTGCTCCAGCTCAGCCTGCACACTGAGCTGTCCTGGAAAAGTCCATGTGACCCAGAGCTGAGGAGGTGCTGCCGCTTCCTCATCCTGTTGTATGTCAGAGCGGAAGGACTACGAACAGGCCTGCGGGCCAGCCATGTGTCATTTAGACCATAGCCCTGTTAAAACAGAGTCACACAACACAGTGATTTCATATTCCCAAAGTGAGCATCACTTTCATTCTTGTGGATGACTACTGCACCACAATGTTCATAAGCTTGCTACAAACTTGGATAAGGCACCACAGAATCCTATGATGTGGTGATGTGTTGGTTTTTTCAGCTGTGCCAGCAGCTCCAGTGATGGCGATGGTGGATTTTTATGAAATTTCATAAACTTTAATTGTGTCCAGAGCATTTCAAGTCTCCTGTGGGTGGATGTTAATTGCTGTGGGTATAATTTAACTCTGTAAAATTAATCGATAGCGTTTGCATTTATATTAACATTTTAGATGTGACAAGTACAGCTTTTTTTAGGCACCTTGAAAGTGCTTGAATTTTATTCTCAAAAAGCTGTATGAACCTTGTATCAAGTGAAATATTACAACATAGACTCAATGGATCGGCATGAATTTTTGTACAGACTTTTCAAATTTTTTCTTCAGTTTTCAAAATCTCACCAAGCACATTGGTTGAAAACATTTTCAGCCTCATTTGCAGAGGTTATGCTGCTATACAATTTGTTTGAGCAGTGCGCCGTTTGCTGAATTGCTGATTTCACAATTATGCAGAATAAAAAATCCAGGGTAAGAAATAAGCTGTATTACCGTATGGTGCATCTGGTTTCACTGATTTATTTTCCATCCGTAAGCCTGAGTGACATTGTTAAGAGTATGTGTCACTGGCTGCTTCTCGAACCTGCCTGCCTCTCATGTTTCTCTGCGACTTTTCATAAAAGTGCAGGAAATTACACCCCTGTGACAATTATGAGAAAAGAGGGTGTCCGTGTGGAGAAAAAACCTCATCCAAATTCACAACGCTCTCATTTGTGCTACGCCAGATAGAACGGTTCTGCTGCCAATAACACACGAGCGATGGGATTTCAATAATTGAAAGAACATGGAGATAATACATCTTTCTCTCTCTCAGATAAATTCATTATAGGTAGCTCAGAGCAGTGGAGGTGTTATTCAGAGGGATCATTATGCAATTGAACCGCAGGTATTAGCAAAGCGGCTCACATAGTATGGCTGGAAATAGTTTTTCTTTCTATGTGTCATACTTTTTCCATTCTTTTCCTCCTCCCTGCCCCCGCACATCTCTGTTTCTGTCCCTCCCACACACACTTCACCAGATACATGTTGTAAAAGATTAGCTCAGCCATCATGTGTTTATTCATTTTACATTCTCACCATGTTGATCTTTCTTTTCCTTTCTTTCTTACCTTCTCTTTCCTGGACTCGAATCTTTTATGAAATACAAATTTACGATGGTTTATACTGGAAATTTTTTATGTTACTTAGGAAGGTAATTTAATTTGCCCTGATGTAAATTGCCAATACATGTGTGTCTTTCTGTCTATTTCCTCTTGCTTATGAGATACTTGAAATGGGGGAAACCAGAGGGGCAAAAGTGACATTTTTATTTAAATGATTCATGCACTACGTATCAAATTTACCTATGTCCTTTTGACAAAAGAAAGAGCTCATCGAGAGCTTGATGAGCAGTTTCTTCTGTCAAAAAGGCATATGTGAATTCTAGGCAAGACAAGGCAAGTTTATTTATATAAGACCAGTCAGACACAAGGCAATTCAAAGTTATTTCCATGGCTATAGATACATTAACAATAAGACATTCAAAATTACCTTTTAAAATTCAATAATAAAATTTATTGGTTAACTAAACCACTCCAGAGTTATTAACCAAGAGCCAAAAGACACAAGTGTACTCATGTAAAAGAAACAAAATCAATAAATGTCAAAATGTTGTTCATTCAACTGGCAAAATATCAATTTTATTTCAATGAAAGGTTTTTGATTTAATGCATCATTATAAAGTGAATGTTGATTGCACAATGTAATGACGACAGAAAAATGACACCCGAATATTGCCATCCACATTTGTGACGTTTTAAAGGATTAGTTTAACCAAAAATTGAAATTCAGTCACTATCTACTGACCCCTCTGCAGATGGAAGGTATGATGAAGTTTCATTGTCCACAAAACATTTCTGGAGCTTCACAGCAAAACTGTGTTGCAACAACTGAAGTAGACGAGGAAAAAAGAAACAAAAAACAAGCAGAGAATGGCTCCTAACAGATGGCCTGGCTTAATCCAAGTTATCGGAAGTCCCAAGATCCCAAATTGATTTAAAAAGACATTATTTTCACCCTCGTTGCCCGGTCGAGCTTGTGTACCCACTTAAGACGGGGTGTGCGCTAACACGTTTGTGTAAAATCACTCTGCGCTTTCTGAGACTTGGATTATGCTGGACGAACTGTAATGAGCTATTTTATGTTTGTTCTTGGTTATGTTTTTTTTTTCACATTTTAAAACAAGTCCCCATCTACTACATCTACTTTGCTGTGAAGCTCCAGAAACATTTTGTAGACTACAAAACTTTCCTTTAGTATTAAAGATTGAATATCATAAACAAAGTCAGGACAGAGTATGCTAAAGTTGGTCAAATGTCACCTACACTCCGGTTCTCACCCCTTATATTTTCCCCCCCGAGTACAAAAAAAAATATGCCCCATCAGTATGCAACACACCCATGTTCGCGTCTGCATTATCAGTGGGTTGCATGCACAAAGCGTCCCATTTAATACATTTTATGCTGTTTTATTCTGGATATGCTGTTTTTATGCATCCTCATATCCCCAATCATGAATACCCCTGCATACATGAATAAACAGATTTCACTGAATATAACCATAGAAACAAAGAGACAAACCCCAGAATTTAAAGGTGAATAGGTCCAGGTGGTTAAATGTTTCAGTGTCTTTGTTTGCATTGGTATTTTTTAGCCATCATTTGTGTGGTTGTCTTTAATCAGTGTATGACCAGCACCTGCTTAAAATCAATGAGAATATTCATTTTCACATAAAGGATGAGATTATTGTTGAGGTGAATGTCTGGGCGTCTCAGTAACAACAATCAGTATCAGCCTGACCTTTTAGAAAAGTGGCTTTGTTGGGAATTACAATGCCCTAGGAAAATTGTCCTTCCGCCATGCTGTGAAGGGTCGATAAATTATCACCGTGCCAGAGGATTCATACTGTATCCACGGAGACCAGACCACCCCCACCCCACCACACACACCACACACCTTTTGTAACCTCATGACATCGGACTAATTCTATTTTTCTCCTGTGTGTGGACTCAATGGTCTGTATTTATCCCTCTGCTTGTCTGTCTGAGGAGCATCTTCAGCACACTTATTATGATGAAACACTGCCGCAAGCTGAGAGGAATTATTGAACCAATGAATCATTTATTTTATCCATACAGGGAAATTAATGAGGGTTGTTGGTTTCCTGCAGGAGCAGAGAAAGACGTGACGTGGGGAGTAAAATCACGGAGAGAGTGGAGAAGTGAAAGGAGAAGGAGGTAGAAACACCATCCCAGCTATCTGCCTGCCTGAGAGTGCCGCGTCATGGGGAAACAGAACAGCAAGCTGCGGCCGGAGGTGCTGAACGACCTCAGAGAAAACACAGAGTTCACTGACAATGAGCTGCAGGAGTGGTACCGCGGCTTCCTCAAGGACTGTCCCACCGGACACCTGACTGTGGAGGAGTTCAAGAAGATCTACGCCAACTTCTTCCCCTACGGAGACGCCTCAAAGTTCGCCGAGCATGTCTTCCGCACATTTGACACCAACGGTGACGCCACCATCGACTTCAGGGAGTTCATCATCGCCCTGAGTGTGACGTCTCGTGGTGGACTGGAGCAGAAGCTGCGCTGGGCTTTCAGCATGTACGACCTGGATGGGAATGGGTACATCAGCCGGGCAGAGATGCTGGAGATAGTTCAGGTGAGGACACACTGTATGACTCATACTACAGAAAGAGGGTTTCATCACGGATGTGTGTGCTGTATATACCAATCTCTTCGGTCTTCCTCTGAGTCATCTGAGATATAAATGTGACCTCAAAATGTAGCTGATATTATGCAAGTATCGAGTATTAGTAATAATCAAGTATGAGTACTGTAATTTTAAAAGTTTTTACTTGTTTTGGTTCATAACAGTTTTACCTCTGATGGATTAAAATCTGAACCCATAAAAGGAAAAGGAGAATAAAAAGGAAGATATCCCGTCAGGTTCTTTTGGCGTTTGCACATTTTAAGACAAATCTATGTATAAATGCAACAAAATACCAAATGTAATTTATTCAAAACTAAAGACTTAACTAAATTACTACTTGTTTTACAGATTTTCATTTCAAGTAGGGCTTCAATTAATGATTGCTTTCATTATCAATAAATCTGAAGTTGTTGTTGATGTAGATCAGGGTTGGCCAAAGTGTGGCCTGCTGTAAGGTTAAAAAACGACAATGGCACTCAGTAGGGTGCGTACTTCCATCAAGTCCCAACAGTCACCTTTCAGCAAAATCCATCGATTATTACCTGAGAAATTAACAAAAAATGTCAAAAAAAACTCCCTATCTCTCAATGTGAAAGAAAGTGAGAGGGGTCTATTCTTGGGCAAGACACGTCCTCCATTCGGGTTTTGGGGAAATCCGTCAGTAGATTTAGTAGTTAGTGTAATCCTGCTGACAAACCAACCAAACAACCCACCAACAAACAAACATGGGAGAAAACATAACCTCAGTTTGGCCGGATGTGTCTAGCAAATTAAAAAAAAATAAATTCAAGTAATGTCTCTGCCCTTTATTTTTTTGTGACATAAAAATGCTCTTTAAATATGTTGGATCCCTAATGTTTTTTCATAATCTGAGCGTGGCAGGCAGAGTGACGTTTGGTTTTTGTTATGTCCTGTTTTATTTTGTAGTTCATATGCTTGTGTCATTTTTCACTTTCTACTTCCTCCCTTTGTCTATTTTCCCACCCTTTTTGCTCCTCATCTGTGTTTCCTCCTCATTCTCTGTTGGTCTCACCTGTCCCCCTGTCCTGTGTTCTACTTGTGTCTCCCTGATTTGTTTAGTTTTACACTTGTTGATTTCTGTTTTGTTGCCTGAGTTTTGACTGCCTGCCCTTGCTTTTCTATTTTTTCTCTGCCTGCCTTTGTTGTTTGGATTCAGAATTTAGGATTTTTGTATTTTGTATTTTTTGTCCTCTGACTTAATCAGCTTCATCAGCTTGCTTTTGCCTTTTATCTGGCTGCCCCTGTGTCTGCATTTGGGTAATTTAGCTTTTGGCACGTAGCTCACCATTAAGTTTCAGTTTTTGGCCTCTAATGGAAAAAGATGGCACCCCTGGTAATGAGTCACTGATTATTTGTGTCTATAAAATGTCAGAAAATAGCAAAAAAAAAAAAAAAAAGCTGTCATAATTTCCTTTATCCCAAGGCAAAGTATTCAATTGTCTTGTTTTGTCCGACTAACAGTCGAAAACGTAAAGATATCCAGTTTTATATACCAAACGACAAAGAAAAGCAGAAAATCTTCAGATCTCAGCAGCTGGAACGGACTGCTATTTTTACTTGATGATTTGATGAAACAATTACTAATGAAAATAGTTGTTAAATATTGATTAATCCACTCATCATTTTCGCACTATTCCCTTGTGTTGTATGTATTTTATCCCACTGTCTGTGACTGTTTTTAGGCGCAGTAGTCAGGATCATTTCACCTCACATCATGCATGCAGGCTGCCCTTTCTGTTTTTTCCTTATCACTGTGGCTATATTTACTCTTCCAATATGGTGAGCTGAGCAGCCCACAGAGCCATATCAATATTGGCTCAGTCCGTTGTGTTTGTGGATACAAATGAATGTTAGAAAAAAAAAAAAACCTCTTTCCCTCATCAAAGCCACAGACCTTCACATGGACTGTGTATAGTTTTAAAGGATACAAACACACACACATTGAAGCCTTTCAATCTCACTGTGAGTAACAGCAGGATGAGCTGAACATTATCACTACCAGGTTGCAACAGGAAACAGGTCAAAGCATTCAGACGAAACCTGTCACAAATATGTTAGGTGGGAGCAGTTATTTTCTGTCTTTACTGCCTGAAAGATTCACCAAATTGACATGAATATAACAGCAATCAATGTTACTCCTCTGTAGGCAATTTACAAGATGGTGTCATCCGTGATGAAGATGCCTGAGGACGAATCGACACCTGAGAAAAGGACAGATAAGATTTTCAGACAGATGGACATCGACAATGATGGTGAGACTGATGTGGAAGCTGCTGTAAGCACATTGTGAAGAACAATACAGCAAATTACAGTTTGTAATAATATAAAATATCTTCGCAGGAGAGATTATAATTGCTGAGAAGCCCAACATAAATGTTGGTTGGCCAATATTATTAAGGCCTTAATATATGAGTATCAGCGTGTATGTTGCCCAAATGTGCCGATTTGAAAACTTTTATTTTACAGGTAATTTGTAATTATTAAATTCCCAGCAAGTTTATTATTTCAGTGCACTGATGGCATTTTGGATAACAAAGTTTATTGTTAAATTGTAAAGTATCCTGCCTCACATACATATCTTTTGTCACAAGTGTTTGATAACCACATTAGAGGGATCCATGACCGCATTCACAAAGACTGAAACTTTTTGAAAAACAAAAGTGAACTGGTTTAGCCGCTCAGTTACACATGTGTGGGTAAGATAGCTAAAAATATAGTCGACATGTCATGAAAGATTAGTTATGTAATGTTCTTTGACATTATACATGTACCACCACTGAGCTGTTTGGAGAGTAACAGGAAATGAGGAAGATGGGGGACCAGCAGAGTCAGAGGGAGAAGTAGGATGTCGCATAACAACATGACATAACACGACTCACAACATCATTAACAGTCTTTTGCATCCGAGCCCGCTGAGCCACCTCGATGCCAGTGGTTTGACATTTAGTGTGAAAAGGTGACGCGACACCCATGTGATAGGTGGCTCAGTCCAACTCCAAAGTCTTACTGTTCTGAATGCTTTTGTCACATCTCGGTAAGATATTTAAAGCTGTTCATCTGGCAGCGGGAAGCTTAGCTTGTTCTGAAGCAGAAGGTCAAACTGTGTGTCTCAGGCTCAAGTTTTATAACACAGACCGGGCCTACGGCTACAGCTGCAGCAGGGGTAAATCCACTAAAACTCAGTTAACCTTCCTATCTAATGAAATTTACACAGATGCTGTGTGACAGAAAGCCATAGTTATTTTAAGCTAATTACTCTGTGCTGTTGCATTTTATCTTTGTGCTCCATCAGTCAAAACTGAGGAAATATTTGCAACATTTGCCTCTGGTGTTATCAGTTTTATTTAGCAATTCTTTTAAGTTGGTTGCTTAGACAGTCTGTTAAAATCTCAAGTAGCATGTGAAATATTAAAATAGTGCAGGGATGCATCATTGGTGTGAAGGCTAAAAGATATTTAAAATCATAAATATGTCATTACTCTAGTGCAGCTTATTTGGCTTTAATAACTATGAAACATTTAATCATTTTTAAGTCTTATATAAAATACTGATATAAAACTAACTTCCATTGATTCTGTATTTTAGTGTGTTGCCAAATTATAAGGGGTTGTCCCCTGTTAATCCTAGAAACCCACCTAATAGAAATATTAAGTAATAATTACATTTTAAATATTTTCTTTACGTTTAATTTTAAAATTATAATTCAATTTTGTAAATTTTTTAAATATAATTTCATGAATATTTATTGAGTTGTTGTTAGGGCACAAGCTGCTGTCAATTAATGCAAAGGATTTTTAAGGAGTCTCTGAATTAATAAGTCACAAAAAGGAGGTTGTGTTATTTCCACAAACTTATAAAAAGTATTCAGTGTTGGCATCATTAATATTGACACATGAATTTAATTGTTTTTGCATCCAGTTCAATCATTTCAGTGTTGCCCATTCCTTCTTCTTATCAAAGTGTTAATCAGTTAAGTATTCCTGAAAATGAAAATAGCTCTACAGCACCACCTGCTGATCACTGCGACTTCACAGCTGTGACTGACTTCATTATTCAGTATTAAAAATGTTGGTGCAGGTTCATAGTAATGAGAAGGAATATCAGGAGCTTCTCTGTTAAATTTTCGTAGATGGTTGCTGCGTGATCCAGCCAATCATCACATGTTCGAGTGCTGCTGCTGTCTCTGACTGTGAATCTTTTTTTGGTCTCTGCGTCACAGGGAGATTGTCTTTGGAGGAGTTCATTAAAGGTGCCAAGAGCGACCCGTCTATTGTCAGACTGCTGCAGTCGGATCAGGGAGCCTCGCGTCAGTTCTGAGGACAGAGACAATGACGGACACACACTCTGAAATACAATCACAAACACACACCCATCTGGCTTTATGCTGCTCACCTGATCCCGTCATCACAACAACAGACAGTCCTTTCATTTCACTCCATGTCTTCATGTTTACATTAATGGATACTTCTCTTTTTATCGATGTGGCTCCTGTTCTGTGGACTATGACGTGCTTTCAGTTGAGGTCTTCTGTGTATTTTCCAAAGCTCTCCTGCCTTAAAATGGTTTTACCTTGTTTTCTCCATAAGTGAAGTGCCATATCATCTATTTGTACTGACTGGATTATGTGCTTGCAAGTATTATGACTCCTGTTATGTTACATTAAGAGGAAACTAATTATATCACTTCATATAATTTGATTGGACTTAAAGGGGAATTGCAGTATTTTTAAACCTGGGCCCTATATTTTAAAAAAAAGTTTTAGAATTGGTCCAGCAGATCGCCTCATCTGTAATGGCTGTTATGTAATCCTAGGGACTCCCTAAAAACTTGGTTTTTCCCCCGGAGACAGGTGTCCACATCTCTTGTAACTTCAGAGATGATTTTTTTTATTTTTGGTCATCGTCTCTGCTCCTGTCCCTCTCAAACCAAAAAGTGAACGCTGAGTTATTATTTCAATCCAGACAATGATCAAACCTAACCACGTAGTTTCATTTTCTAAAACTGACCAAATCCATGAAACAAAACTACATTTTCAACACGGGTTGCAAACTCTTAATTTATAGGGCCATCATTTAGCTTGATTTCTGGGACATTTTCCTATAAAATGTCACAGGAGTGCTTGTAATATTGGTTTCTAACAGCAGCCAGTCTCTTTTATGTAAGCTTATTGATGAATTTAGAAGACACTTTTTAAATGGTCTACTGTAATAACTCAGTCTTGGTTATTAACACAACTTATTTAAGGCTGACATAACATATATTAAGCTGTACATATAAAAAACGACCTTTTACCTGAGACATACTGCCAAACAATCTTTGGTGCTGACAGGGTGGTTTTGATGTCCTTTAAATCAATGCCACGATAGTAAAATTTAGCTTCAACAGACAACGGCTCTTGTAACAGAGTGTCAAATTCTCTTGACTTCATCTTTATGAAGAATTTCATAAAACCATAATCTTCTATAGGTTTTCTTTGTTTCTCTACACAACAGACAGCAGTATCAGGTCATTAATATCCATTTTCCTAAGCTGCCGAAAGAGCTGGGATCGCAGTGTGTGCTTGGCGCCACCAAGTGTCTGACAACATTACAGAATCGACTCCTACATAGATGAACCTTTTTGTTAAATAGTAAGATACATTTCTTTTTTTAACCAGAAACAAGTCTTGTTAAAGAAGTCTCGCTCTTATATCTTGCAACAACTGACCTGTTGAGAGATTTCAGAGTGACACTTGTCCTTCTGGACACAAAAAGGATCTTATTACTTAACGAAAAGGGCTATCATGTCAGACACTGTCAGGAATTACTCAATTACACACCCAAACATGTTAACATATAGCCCAGGTTTAAAAATACTGGAACTGTCCTTTACCTGTGTTGAATAGTGGCTTATTGTTGTTCCGGATGTCAACAAGCTCTATATGCCTTTGGTATTGCATGCGCTCAGTGATAACCGTTTTTTCTGATATTGTAACAGCTCATGTGAATAAGGAGGCCGTGATTGTTTTTATTCCTTTTTATTTTTGTAACAAAAACGTCATTTTGTTTTCACACAATTGAAATAAAGTCGTGTAAGAAAAATCTACACAAGAAGTCCCACAGTATCCCCCCTTGCCCTGGACAGAAATGATGCAAACCCACCGAGAGTCACACTCACTGGTTTAAGAAGAGAAAAAAAAAAAATTATAAAGTCACATCAGGTTGAACATTGAAGTGTTACTTTGACAAGTCCACATCTTAAAATAGGTGATTGAGGGGGAGCTGAAGAGGAAGGAGGGGAACGATGTTTGAAAAAGACGTGAATGAACAACTGAGACACATTCGTAGCCTCCTCCCTCTGCCACTCAGCTGGCGGAGGTCGTATAAATATGCAACTTCTAACGTTCAGCAGGTATGTGAGGCAGAGTTCACTCCAGGGACACGACGCACACCTCCCCCCTCCCCTCCCCTCGTGACTGACAAAGATGATGTGAGAAACTGCAGGTGTCTCTCATGTGTCTTTTCTGGAGTATTTCAGTAACTGGGCGACCGGGCCTCCCATTCGTCCACAGGAGAGGGGAGGCGGGTCACGCAGGACCAGACCTGACCAGATCAAACCGAGGCAGTCTGGATCAGATCCCGCCCCATTTGGGCTCATAACTCGTCCTTCTCGAAGTCATCATCCAGGTCTACATCACTGAGGTCGTAGTCCTCCTCCTCTGGAAGCTGCGGGCGACAGTGTCAAATAAAGAGTGTCAGCAAAGAAGCCAAATTATTATCAGTAGATCATAAAAAATACTGTTCTTGTTGGACTGTTTTGCCTTTATTATCTTATTATTATTACATTATCTGGATCCTTGGGAGCCAATCCAACTTCTAGATTACATAATAATGTTACTTGACATATTCCTCTGTGCATGATAGCAGTATAGTGCCACAAACAAGAACAGGTAGAGGTTTTTTTTTTGGTTTAAGCAGGGTAGACACAGCCTGCACTAAGCCCCATTTTACCCTCAAACTGGTCACCCCCCACAAACTTTAAAACCGGCCGAATCTGAGGTACATCTGCCGTAACTGGATGTGCAGTTTGAAGGGGATCGAGACCGCTGATTAAATTGCACCAACGATCAATGATCTGATAGTCAGGGAGACGCTGTTGTTCTTAACACACAGTACACAAGCCTTCTTATATTTATTTGTTTTTAGTACCAATCTAAAATTGAATGCCCTCAATGTTGTGTCAATTATTCCCTGTGGTATCAAAAATATACATTTTTAAAAAGGTACCATATTGAAGTTAGAATAACTATTATTGTCTGACCACTGTGATGCCCCCTCTCACCTGTCCATCTTTGCCGTCCCAGGCCTCGACAGTGTGTATCTTGGGCATGGCACCTCCTCCAAATGTGGCAGTTGAGCCGCGGCCCACAGAGAGCTCCCTGAAGAGAGGATGAAGCACGTTAGCACCATCATGAAGCTTAAAATCAAAACCAAATCAATCCAAACCAAAAAAAAAAACAGTTAACCCCTCACCTGAGGAACTCGTGGATGCCCCTCTCACTGAAGGAGCCTCTGAGCAGGGAAAACTTCATCTTGCGCGAGTTGATGGCCGCCATGGCCGGGTAACCAAAACCACCAATACCCAGAGAGGCCTCCAGCTCCATCTGAGCTCCAGCTTCAGTCCACAGCCAGCTGACAAAGGCAGAGCAGGCTGTTAGTCACAGACATAATTAGTGATTCCAAGAATAATCCAAGACTGGTTTCTCATCCTTACCCCCACATCTTCTTCTTGTACTTCTCAGCCAGATTCATCATCACCTCCAGGTAGTCGTTTCTACCTGAAGCACCTGTTGAGACACAATGACAGCGGATGGTGAGTGATTCAAGAATAAATCTATTCTTGGTGTGATACATGTCCACACACAAATATTTTTAAGCTTCTCAAAACATAAAAATATTACCATTAATTATTTAACATGTCCAGAGTGAGAGGTGTGTGTGCTTGGTCTCACCTGAGTCCAGGATGTGTGGCAGGACTGCAATGATACACAACTGACTGTCCTCACAGGTCTTCTTCATGATGTCTTCACCGAGGATCTGACAGACAAACATTTACAACATCAGTAAATGTGATGATTCTGTCAAATTCAAGCACTTTTCAAACATTTGCAGGGTGCATTTTCAAGCTTTTCCAGCATCTTACTTCTGTGGTTAATAACATTTTTATATTAAGTTGTTAGGGATGCAAATTTTAAGCAACAGAAGTGTCCTAACCTCCTGCAGCTCAGGAGGAGCAGCGTTGTCAGAAAACAGATCCAAGGCCTTCTCAATGATGTCTCCACGGGAGCGGCCTCCTTGGTAATCTTCAGGCTCCTCGCCTTTGCGGAAAATCTTGATGGTGGGAAACCCTCGGATCTACACACACAAAACACATACACTGCTTCAGTTCTGTGAATTCATTGCCCTTGATTACCCATCAATATTTAAGCACTATTCACTACATGGACGACGCTTTGCGTTGTTCAGAATGGCACAGATGCAGACAGGAAATATGCATGAAGGCAACTTCAACAAACATGGAGAAGAGTGAGCGTGAAACAAAACTGGGTCGATCTGAAAAGGAGCAAAATGAGCCAAGACATGATGAGGAGCTCGTAGTTAAAAGAACAGCTACTTGTGACGCATGGACCTGATTTGGGTATAAACCGTCTGAGACACGAACCAGAAAAACAGAAATCAAATGTGAGTAAGAACCTATTTGTTATGTATACATTTCAAAATGTCAGAAAAAATAGTCACTGAACAGCTCTGGTTCATTCTTTTGTTTTGTATCCACTCGTACAGCAGTTCGTATTAGGATCGTACACCAGTGCACATCATGAACTTATTGATTCTTGCTCACCCCGTAGCGGCCGGACACAGCCTGGTGCACAGTCGCATCCACAGCTCCGAGGCGAACTTTGCCCTTGGTCTGCTCCTTGACAGCTGAGGCTGCAGCTGCCCACTCAGGCTCCAGGCTGTTAACAACAGAAGAGAGTGATGTTGAAAAAAAAAAACTGAGGATGATAAACTTGATAAAGAAGTAAATCCACAGTAGAGAATTCATGATTAAAAAAATTGTACAAGTTTCCTTTTATGGGATTTTTCATGTAGCTGCACAGATAACCAAGCTAACTAGTGAAAGGCAACAACAGTTAGGAGCAGTTATTGTATTATTGTACAGTAACCAGTTAGACTCGTCTTATCTCGTATCCCGTATCTTAGTGAGGCTGAGGGCTTTCATGGTCAGGTCAGGTAACAAACTCACTTTTTGCAGTGTCCACACCAGGGGGCGAAGAACTCCACCAGCCACACCTCATCGCTCTCCAGCACCATCTTGTTAAAGTTGTCGTCAGTGAGCTCGACCACATCCTGCTTACTGCCACCGCCACCCTGCTGCCGGAGGACAATTCAGTGTTACGTAACCACGCTTAGTGAAGTGTTCGATCTTTCTGATTTTAATATAACTGCAACTAAAAGCTCCTCCATTGGTTAGCTGCTGGATGTACCTGTTTGCTGTGGCCAGAGCTGCCAGACTTGCCGCTGAGCCTGTCTTTCACCAGAGAGCGCAAAGCGTTCATGGCTCCGTCCACGATGGCCTGGCTACTGCGTCCACCTGGAGGATGAAAACATGCAGGGGTCAGTTAGTTTAGCCAAGAACAATACTTTATTATCGAAGCTCAAAGTCTGTCTCAAAATAACTTAAAGGAAGTTCACAAAAAGGCCTTGAAAGCAAATTAGGGATTTACTGAGAAAGTACACGTACCTTGGTACTCCTCTGGCTTGTTCTTATTGGCTCCAAAGACCTTGATGGTGGGGAAACCTCTGACGCCATACTGACCGCCCAGTGACTTGTGCTGGTCTGCATCTACGGCACCGATCTTGACAATACCCTGAGGGATTTAACAAGAGACATGTTGTGAGTGTGCAGTCTCAGCCTTTAATAACAGCAAAATATAGGCGGCCCGTTAATCATTTTCTCCACGTAACATCTGTGTGTCGACTCTAGAGGTCAGCAAGTGTAACAGTTACTTATGTGTGCAGGATTTGATAAACACTAGAGGTGATATATATGTGCGGAAAAACACATTCTGTGAAATAAACAGCGAGTCTTGTTTTAGTCTGGAACAAAGTTAATATTATTCATTAATATCTGCCCACGTCTCACGCCTCTGTCTGCAGTTATTCTCACTGCTGAGTTAGAAACTTCTAAACACTTGTAGGTGGGATGAAGCTGTGAGCTACAGCTTAGCAATCGTGATTAGGGTTGCAGCGGTAAACCGTTTAACGTATACTGTGGTATGAAAATCAGTAATTATCTTACCATGTACATTTGCTTATCTTGGTTTTGCATTCTGCTGAATTAGTGTTATTAAAAAATAAAAATATTTCACGTGTATATCAAGTTTCATGTGTGTCAGGACATATTCTGTGAAATTATATTAGCTTAATAAAGGTTAATTCCTTTAGGGGTCATTTTAACTAATACTCATAATTGTTTCTCATGTCTGCAAATATCAACTGCAAGCATGTCATCATAATCATCTTGCCAATAGCAGCATTCACTGAAGATATTTTGTACTTTTCACTGAGAAAGTCTTCAGCTGAGACAACACAGCCTGTCAGTCAGTCTGCAGCACAACTGGCAATAAACTGGAGATGGCCAGAGAGGTTTGTGTACCTTGAGGGCAGTGGCAGCCTTCTTCCAATCAGGAGTCAGGCTTTGACAGTGGCCACACCTGTGGTGATAAACAGCAGAGAGAGAGGGAGGGAGTGAGTGAGGACAGGGCTGCTGAACGTGTTAACAAATATATCACAAGTATTTGTCACACTTGTATTAATTACAGAAAAAAATCCAATGTCGACATATCCGGTGAATAATTAACACTTATCATTTACGTGGACTATCTGCTCACTACTTCACTGGCTACTTGTTCATAACAGAATTGCCTTTGGTCGGGCTGCAACTAACGATTATTTCAATTGTTGATTAATCTGTTGATTTTTTTCCTCAATTCATCAATTCGCTGTTTGGTCTGTAAAACTTTGTCGATCAATATTTTTGGAGCCAAAGATGACGTCCTTAACTGTCTTTAATGTCTACAACTCAAAGATAGTCACCTTACTATCATAGAGGAGTAAAAAAACAGAAAATATTTACATTCAAGAAGCTGGAATCAGACAGTTTTGACCTTTTTTCTTGAAAAATCACTCAAACTGAATAATTCATTACAAGAATAAGCGGCCCTCTCTAGATCAAGTGATGGATTGAATGTAACCAAGTACATTTACTCAAGCACTGTGCCAAGTTCAGTTTTTAAGATACTTGTACTTTACTTAATTATTTCCATTTCCTGCTGCTCCACTACAATATGGAGGCAAATATTGTACTTTTTACTAACTACATTTATTTGATAACTTCAATTAATTCATTTTAGCAGCAATCAGATGAAAAACACTGATTGCATTAGTCAGAAAAACTGCCAGAAATGTACTTTTATATTTAATATCAGATACTTTTAAGACTTTTACTCAAGTACTAGTTGTATGGGTGACTTTTACTTTTACCAAAACTAATATTTTAACACAATATCTTTACTTTTACTCAAGTATGACTTTCTGGGTACTCTTGACAACACTGATTTTAGGATACTGTAGAAACATGGCATACTTTGTGGAAGAAGACCTCCTCTCTCTATTGATAAAAAACACAACAGATCTTATATTCAGGTGATTATACACCAATTAAAACATAATAATTATGAATATTATATTCCATTTCCTGCCAATAGATCCTTGAACATCCTTCACACTGGACCTTTAATCAAGAGCTCAGGTCATTTCCTGTTTAGTAATATTCTGACTTTGACTTGTTTTTGTGTTTGTTGTGCCTCTACATTTAAACTTGGACTTTGTAAGGGCAATCCAACCCAAGGAGGAGCTAACTAGCTTTGCATACAAGCCTCTTCAGATCCTAATGTTCCTATGAAGAGTCACAACAGATGCTTGTACTGAAGCCACTGGTCATCCTGGTTGATCTGAGGACAACTTGTTATCGCCACCAAAGTTATACGGACTCACCAGGGAGCGTAAAACTCAATGAGCCACAGGCTGTCACTCTGGATCACCTCCCTGTTGAAGTTGGAGGGGTTGAGCTCAACAACATCGTCGCTGGCTGAGTAAAAAGCTTGGGCAGACAGGAGCAGGGAGCAGCCCAGCACTCCTGGAGGAGGAGGAGGAGGAGGAGGAGGAGGAGGAGGAGGAGGAGGAGAGGAACACAAAAGGTTTACTCTCAGTGTGTGTGCTCACAGTCACACCAGCTAATGTGAGCACTGGAGCGACCATGTTAGCACACGTAAATATAGTTTAAAAGCAGAATTAGCGCACATGTGTGTAATAACAAGTGAAAGTGAAGGTTATTAATTCATTTACTGACGATTACGGAGGCCTGGTGGCTCTTCTGCGCTCCTCAACTTAGCTATTCAAGCTAACCACACTCGCGAAAACACACCGAATGTGAACACATTCACACACATTATCACAAATTCACGTTAATGGACGTGTGCAAGCTGTTGTCACTCACCGAGTACAAGCGGTCTCATGGTTTCTAGCTGCTCTCCGCGCGGCTCCCGTTACAAACACACACTCAACCCGCTGCGTCTCCCTCAAAAGTAGATCGAAAAATCTCACCGTGGCCCGCGCTGATTGGTCCGCTGCTAGCGACGCCGCGCCTCGGCCAATCAGAGCGCGCCGTGTATTTTATGGCGCCGGCACACGGAAGCGAGGAGGAGAGAGAGAGAGGAGGCAACATGTTCCGTCCAGCAGGAGGAGACCGGGCTGACTGAAGACACCCGAAACACAAAGTAGGCTACTAAAAGCTACTGTTATGTTAGCGTCACTTTGATGTGGAAGAAGTCTGAAAAAACACTCCATTAAAGCTAAAAAGCAGTGAGACTTTTAGACTATAGATAAATAAATATATAGATTAAAGGGCCAATACGCATGCAATTGGCTCTTTATGATGTCACCCCACCAATTTCAACACGCACGCCTGTTTCTTTCCAGTGTTTACGACCGCAAATGTAAACATACATCTAGCAACTCATGTTCGGGAGGTGTAAGACCTGATCTGTAAGGCACCAGCTGGTGTCCCAGACCAGATTTCTCCTCCAATCAAATTGGCCTTAAACTCCTGTGTGTTTGTTTAAAGGCTGGTTTTAAAAAAAGTTGCATAGTGCACCTTTGCAAAAAAAGTGAAACAGTAGACTGTAACTTCAGTAAAATAGACTAAAATGAAACCTAAGAATAGAGAGCAGGTGCAGGAAATAGAAACTAGAAGCAGGAAGTCTGGTCAGTCAAATATATGTAAAGTGTCAGGAGACTGGCTCTTTGATCAATATAACTGATGCAATCATGTGTAACTACTATCGTAATGTTGTATCCACTTGAAGAGGAGCTAGTTAACTACATACTTTTAGTCAAAACTCTGCAAAGTAACTTCAGCAGGGATGACAGGGACTTGACCCCGACAATGTTTAAAATAATAGTTTAATTATATGGTTTAGTTTGTTTTATATGTTCTTTGTTGTGTTTTTGCCTCATTGTGTTCTTTCTTATACCATTAATAAGAAAGAATTATGTCTTTCAATAAAGCATTAAAAAAAAAACAATCTTTCAAATGGCTGATTTTGTCCCCAACACTTTTTATCACTGCTGCTGGTTCTGGTGTTAAAGGGGAAACTGTGTAGTTTTGGAGAAAGAAATTCAAAATCTTTTTTATTTTCAATATAAATGAGGTAATAATACAACCTCAGAAGTATTTATTTCTTCTACAACTGAACAAACGAGCTGTTCTCAGAGGAAAATAAGGTCCCAGAACACTGTTTGAAGCTACAAAGGTGGCAGGGTCCGCCACATATGAACAAAGTAAAGACACTATACACTTTTAAACAAACTTGACTCCACTGCATTGCAGGTTTTTACTCCGGTTGCTGTTTACAAACACAAACACTGAACTTTATTGTTGCTGTAAATGATCTCTTAATCACACATTAATGGATTCCTATCCTCAGCGGTTTGCACCAGTGTTCAGAAGCTGAAACATAAAAAGCCTGCAGGTTACTGTCGCGTGGAGGTTTGGCCACTAGGTGGAGACAGACAACAAGGTAAAGTTGCTGTTGGAGAAGCCGTGTGGTCACTTCTGTCTGCCAATCAATAATTCAGAGGTGACCACTGCAGAACATATCTGCAGATCTGTAGGTGAAAGTTGCTCGGTCGTCCCAAAAAAAACAACAGAAACGACACATTACTACTGATGGCACGCGCACTGACATCACTAAAGAGCCTCATTATACAAGTTATTATAACAGCTTCATGCTTGTTGAATCTATTCTCTCTCACATTAAGCCATTATTCGTAATATAATTATATATAATTGATTATTACTCAGCTCGAGTCTCTCCATCTGTGTTATTGAGCCTTTAATACATTCAAAATGGATGATGATGATGCGTCTGAGGTGCTGAAGGGAAACATTTTACAGGCTGTTGTTGTTAAAAAGGCTGATTTAGGGCGCGTGTGCGATGTTTCCGGTCAGTCGATGACCTTTCCACTAATTGTTGCTTCTTCGGGGCCGCAACAGAAACCGAGCTGAGTCTGTCTCAGCTGATTTCCCTGTTTGCTACTTCACAATTCATTACATGCCGCTGAGATTTATGATGCGCTGCGCTGCGCCTGGCTGCACTGCGCTGCGTCAAGACGGCCGCAGACAGGAGGAGCAGGACCGGAAGACGCGGCGGCTGGCCTACAAAATAAAAGCACCAGTGGCGATATTTGTTTATTTAATTTTAATATTTACGCTGTGTTTTGAGTGGCATATCTTGTTCTTTGGTCAGTATGATTTAAGTATTGCACTTTTTACCCAGTAACCCCAGTAATTAATTACTTCGAAGACTGAAAGAGAAAACATTAATTCTAATAAATGAAAAAAAAATGCTTAATATCTGGCACCAATAACTGACCAACCCATAGTATGTAACATACACAGTACGTACATGTATAATTTACTTTTATTTGTACTTTTGAGTAGTACATTTATTGCCAGGAAGTTGCTTTAGATACTTGCGTATGTTTAATATCAGATACTTTCAGACTTTCACTTCTACCAAAGTCATATTTTAACAAGAAATCTTAACTTTTACTCAAGTTTGACTTTTGGATATTTTTTACAACACTGTTTATGACACAAAAACTTTGGTGTATTGTCCTGTTACTACTACTTCTACTTTTTACAACACTTACTCAAGCGAAGACATTTTATTTTGAAAGTAACCACCGGATGCCTCGTGGTTTCATTGTGTTTCGCTTGACATTACGCGCACTTCAATGCCAACTTTGTCGGAGCGCACAGGCGCACTGTTCACTGCCAAACACGGTTGTGTTGAGAAGACTTGGAGCTGCAGTCGCCTCTGAGCAAACATTTATTTATTTGTTTGTTTGTTTTTTGTTTGTTTGTTTGTTTTCTTTGCAGTAAAACACAGATCAGGAGATTTCGGAGGTTTTACGCACAGCGCCAGAGCTTCTGGTCACTTGCGTTGACTTTGATCCGGCGCACACTTTGGAGAAAATCTCGACGACTCGGAGTGATTTCGCGGCGGTCCTGCTGTCAGCACGATGTGGGGGATCCAGAGGACGCGGTACGCAGACTGCAACGGCTCCGAGGCCAGCGAGGAGCCGGAGGTCGTTGTCAACATCGGCGGAGTGAAACAGGTGTTATACGGGGACGTGTTGAATCGCTACCCGGACACCCGGCTGGCAGAGCTGGTGGACTGCTCACTCAAATCCTCTGAAGAAATATCTTCACTATGTGACGACTACGACCCTGACACAGGAGAGTTTTATTTTGACAGGGACCCTGAGGCCTTTAAATGTATAATCGAGCTGTATTATTATGGAGAGATTCACATGAAGAGAGGCATCTGCCCAATTTGTTTCATGAAGGAGATGGAGTTCTGGAAAATCGGCTCTGATTTCCTGGATGACTGCTGTAAATGCCACCTGAAGGAGGTGGAGGATGAACTTGCGGAGATCGCAGAGAAAGTGAGAACTATCCTGGTGGACCGGGAGGGAGATCCGTCTGCAGGAGGCTGGCAGCGCTTCCAGATGTGCCTCTGGAGGCTGATGGAGAAGCCGGAGTCCTCGCTGCCTGCGCACATCATCGCTATAGTTTCTTTCATCTTCATCCTCGTCTCCTCCGTGGTGATGTGCGTGGGGACCATCCCCGACCTGCAGGTGGAGGACTCGGAGGGTAACCTCTCGGAGCACCCGACTCTGGAGGTCATCGAGACGGTGTGCATCGGCTGGTTCACGATCGAGTACCTGCTGCGTCTCATCTCCTCCCCGAACAAGATCAAATTCGTCCTGGCTTTCATGAACATCGTCGACTTCATGGCGATCATGCCCTTCTTCGTGGTGCTCATTCTGACCTCCTTCGGCGCGGGAGTGATGGAGCTGGCTAACGTGCAGCAGGCGGTGCAGGCTTTACGCATAATGCGCATTGCGCGCATTTTCAAGCTGGCACGACATTCCTCCGGACTCCAGACCCTCACATCTGCCCTGAAGAGCAGCTTCAAAGAGCTCGGGCTGCTCCTCATGTACATGGGCGTGGGGGTCTTCCTTTTCTCCGCACTGGGCTACACCATGGAGCAGAACCACCCGGACACGCTGTTCACCAGCATCCCACAGTCGTTCTGGTGGGCTGTGATCACCATGACCACGGTGGGCTATGGAGACGTCTACCCCAAGACCACTTTAGGTCGCTGTAACGCAGCCATCAGCTTCCTGTGCGGGGTGATCGCCATCGCGCTGCCCATTCACCCCATCATCAACAATTTCGTGCTGTTCTACAACAAGCAACAGGTGCTGGAGACTGCGGCCAAGCACGAGATTGAGCTGATGGCGCTGCGCTCCGCCGACGGCGCGCAGGAGGCTGCGCCCGGCGCACACAAACACGTCTGCGGCGCAGGGGTGTGGGACAACGCCATGCGCTCCTGTCACAGCGACACATACATCCCCTTACTGAAGGATCCCAGGGGAGCAGCGGGGATCCAGACCCCCAGCATGGACACGAGCTTTGAGAGCACAGCTGAAGCCACTGAATATTTCATCTCATGAACGCTGAAGAACACTGAAAAAAAAACAGACAAACAACATCAAGTTAATTATCCATTTCTGAGCCATTCAGACAGTTTCAGGGTTCCCATGATGGAGACGTGCTTGTAAATAGCCTCATAGAGAGAAAAGGACTGCAGTGGAGCTCTCCAGGGACCTCCAAGGGAAGCATTTGAGGAAATGCGCCTATTAAAGGGACATGTGTGTGAGATATTGACTTGATGAGCTGTGCCTTTGCGCAGTAACTCCCTGCGGACTGAGGGGGTCTGTTTGAACAGCAAGAACACTGATTTCCCCATGTAGGCTTCTTATATAACAACCCCCCACATCCCCAACCCTCACACTCATACTGTAGACTGCACTGTAGCTCACTCACCTGTACAGAAATATATCACAATAGATGTTTTTTAAACTAATCAACATCAACAAACTGAAGGACAACTGCTGGTAGTTCATATAGCCTAATGTGCACACACAAGTGAAAGCAACATATCAGCAGGTGCATTTCTGTGGTCTTCTTGGCATCAGTGTGATTTTGTGTGACTGATCGTGAGTTGATATATCAAAACATACAAATCCCCTCTACTGTGCAGAGGCTGTGATCAGAGAGGGGTCGTGCAGCCGACACCGAGGCCTCCGAAGCTTCCCCCGGCTGCAGGACGTGTTCCTATAATGGGTTTAAATGTTGCAGCAGGCGTCACCACTCTGCTTCTCTGCTTCTCCCCCACCGGAGGTTCAGTCAGTGGACTGACTTGACTACCAAGTGGAGGAAAGAAGGAGCAACAGGCTGGAGGTTAAACAAAAACCATCCCACTAGTTGAGTTGTTCAGCTTGAGAGATGTTGTTTTTTGCAGTTAACCTGAAGATCTGAGGAGAGGAAAGGAGCTGTGATGGAAATCGAAATAAAAAGTGTAACAACAAGGACTTTCTTTTTCATTAATCCATCACAATGACATGCATTATCAGACAGTGGAAGATTAACGGGGCCGTGTCTGCTGCTAAAATGTGTCTTATTTAGATGAAACTTGAAAGGATGATGCATTTTATTCCCACTCTGTATTTAAAGGTTACATTTTCACAGTCTGAAAGGTCTCTACTCCTACACCATTAGTCTGAGTGACATGAAACTTGCTGCATACATTTGAACAATCCTTAGAAACTGCATTAGTCGGCACAGTAGGCGAGATGGAATTAAAATCTGACATGTTTGATTCAAACGTCACGTCTCAGATGTCAGTGGTTTTGATTTTGTTGCACCTTGGAGGGATGACAGATGTCAAGATTGTGTTTCCCGAGCAACAGTCTAATGTAGCGTAATCAACATTATTAGATGTAAGTAAGAAGAACAGCTCATCAGACATCTGATCATGGTCCAAAATGGCCTATTTAACACTATTAAGTCAAAGTGGGCTGTTGTTAAGCCTGTTTTAATACAATTACACTGTTAAACAAGTAAATCAGTTTGGTCACGTTTGCATTCTGAGGCCTTCTAATAACACTAAACTGGACATTTCAACCATTTATCCATTTATCCCCGACTTTACGCTGACTTTTTATCCTTTACTTTTATTTATCCGTTACTTTTAGTTAGCAATTTGCTTTCAATAAGCCCACATTTAGCTATTCGTTTATCCATTAGGCTATTTATTTATCTTACTTTTAAATAGCAATGTGTGATCAATTAGCCTTCCTTTAGCTAACTATTTGTTTATTTATTAGGCTACTTTTAATTATTCATTTATGTATTTTAGCATATTATTTCAACCATTTATCCATTAGCTACTAAGCTAACAATTTACTTTTAGCTAACTATTTGTTTAGCCAATACTTTTAGCTAGAAATGTGTGTAACAATTAGCCTTCCTCTAGCTATTTATCCATTAGGCTACTAGCTATTTATTTATTTAAGCTAGCTATTCATTAGATTTAGCTAAATATTTCAACCATTTATCCACTAGCTACTTAGCAAAAAAATAAAAAAAATAAACTGCTCACTTTTAGCTAACTTTTTGTTTATCCATTACTCTTAGCTATTTACCTATTTATCCATTAGCTACTTAGCTACCAATTTCAACCATTTAGCCTACCTTTTAGCTAACTATTTGTTTATTCATTACTTTTACTATTAGCTAACTTGGCTATTTCAGCTGGTTATCCATTAGTCTGCTTTTAGCTAACAATTTACAGATGGTAAAAATGGCAAACAGTAGTAGCTTAAAGTAATGGACAAATGGCTTCAATAAATTTAATGCAATTTAATGTTTAGCTAATGAGTCCGGCTTGCTTTCTAGGCTAGTTTTCATGCACTCTCAATTGCAACAGTGTTCAGGTTTTAATATGTAGCCTATTCAGATTTAATAGTCAAATTGCAATGTTAATTTCTTTAAATTAATTGTTAGCCTGTTCTGCAATTTTTAGATTACTAGGGCTAACTGCTGAGGTATAAGTAGGCCTAGCCCTAGTCAGGAATCAGCGCCGTAGAGTAAAAGTGACAATGACAAGCACACATTTCATCACATACAATTTTATGCCGGACTCAAAAATACAGATGTTCCGTTAGTTCAGGTGTGGTCGAAAATGTAAAACCTGAAGCGCTGCGATAACCAAATGATCTGTCATTTTCTCAAAGGAAGGAAGACGGGTGATACATCTCACCGCTGCCTGCCTGAGAGGGTGTCTGCATCAATTACTGGGACAAGATGTCGGTTTGTTTGATTAGTAAGAGGGCACTGATTCAGCATCAGATACCTCCTCTGTAATGTTTTCCACTGCGTCTCAGTTACGCAGCCTGAAAGAAAGATCACGCGGGAGGTCAGGCAGGACTCTGCAGGCTGCCCACCCACACACGTCCTATACAGGACTGTGCTATCTGGTCCTGGCCAGCAGCAGAGTCACACATGTCAAAGCCTGGAGAAAGGCCTTTGTGCAGGCTGACAGGTGGAGCTGGAATGTCAAAGGCGTGTATTGTATCATGGAACAATGATCCTCCTCCTGCAGAGGCACATGCAAATACACATGCACCGTCACGTTCAAATTTAGATCTACAAGAGCACACACTGGCATATACAAACAGCCCCCCTCCCCTCAGCCGCCTACCTACAAATACAGACAAATAATTACACACACATGCACACAATCCTTCACCCGTATACCCACAGCCATGTGTGATCCACTCCACAGTGACCTGCTGTGCTCCGCTGGCTAATCACCAATTTTTTACACCCACATGTTGGTCATCGGTGGCATTCAGTGGGCGTTTAAGATAGGAGGTGTTCCCGCACGTTGACTGTAAATTGTGCTCATTATCCCCTCACTTATATATAGTCGCTTTTATTGTTTGATTTTCCATCTATCTAATGGTTGTTGCTTCTACATCCATGCATTTTTCTTCGTGATCGTAGCAGTTAAGCTGTGAGACAGGGAAGATGGATTTCTTTCTGAAGGTATGGTGGACAAGCTGTCATAGTTGAAATGTTTACTTGACTTGACTTGATGCATGCGTACGTGCGACACAGATATTTTTCTAAAGCCTCAGACTAAAAGGATCACCATCTGTGTAGGAGTGCTTGAGGAAAGTTCTCCAAATTCTCCAGCTGACGATTAAATGACTTTGTTTTATTTTTAGGCCAACATGCAGCGAGAAGAATAATTATCAAGAGAGAGTCTATAGCATGCCGTGGTTGTTTCAGTACCATTACATCTAGTGATAAAATGTGCATCATGCTTATTTTGTCTGATACTTTAATGTACAACTACTGTTTGCACGTGTTTGAAGTAATCAGAGCTAATCCTGAAACTCACGTGTCCCGTCCAGCTGACTCCCAGCTGCGATTGTTTTCTGGTGACGTGCCGGCACATTGGTATTGAGTTACACACAACCATTTTGTTGACAGCACAAACACACAGAGGCCTCACCTCGCCCGCCTCTCTGCTCCCCTCCACTTTTAGGACGAGGATCTTCTTCCCCTCAGTCCCGTCTAAAAATAGGGAAATCACTGAAGGTAGCCTGAATACAAACGGTACAGACAAGTGGAAGTTCAGCTTTAACTTCCAACTGCAACTGTTAACTTTGAGCTAGGCTATTTACTATAAGCTAACCTGTCCATTAGCCTTTAGCTAACAATCTAAAGTTGGCATAAATGTCAACTATTTATTTAGTTTATTTATTTAGTTAACAATTGTATTCGTTAGCTTTTGGCTAAGCTAACTATTCTACTCCTATACTACTCCTTGAGGCTACCTTTTAGCTAACAATTTATGGATGGTATAAATCTCAACTATTTATTTGCCCATTAATTTTTAGCTAACTATTGCAACCATTTAAGTCTATCTATTAGCTACTTAGCTAATAACAAGACATTGTTAACTTGTAGCTAGGCTAAATATTTACTTTTAGCTATCCTGTCCATTAAATTTTTTTTTTTACCCATTACTGTAATTTTAGCTAACCATTTCAGCCAATTAAATCCATTAGCCACCTAGCAACTGAAACCATTAGCTAGCTTTATTAACTGTTTATTAGCTAACTGTTTTCCATTACCGTACGTTTAGCTAACAATTTATCGATGGCATAAATGGCTAAAAGTGTAGCCCTAACCCTAAATATAAGAGTTTTGCTTTTAGCTAACAATTTCAAACATAGGCTAAATTAAATTTAATATTAAGATTTTCTTGAAATAATATTGTACGGCTGTTTTTTCCTCCAAAATGAGTTGAGCTAACCACTGTTAGCCTAACTCCAAGTACCCCTGCTTTTGAATCACCTCTGTAGCGTAAAAGTTAAATGTAACTGTGTCTTCACTCCTCCTGAGTGACAGAAAAATATATTTTCTATTAAAAAGGTTAAAATGGCTCGTACCTTTCAACAGCATCCACCAGTCTGAGTCACAACATTTAGACTGACATTTCAGATACAGTGTAAAGGCCAAAGGCGGAGATATAAAACTATTGAATGAAAGAAGAGTAAAGAAAGAAAAGAGATTAAAAACACACATTACGAACAACAACACAAAAGGCATACAAACACATCATGGATAACATATTGCCCTCAAGACCACAATAAAGGCAGATCTCTCCTGAAATGGTACAAATGGGATATTTTAATGGATTCATATCCTGCAGAAGATGGTCAAACACATTCATCTGAATAAAAATGTCTTTGCATAATAATGGGGCTTAAGAGCGCTATCTCTGTTTGAGACGTATCTTCAGCTGCAGGTTACTGTGCATTGAACGAGTTTAATTTCTCAAACAGGGATGTTGAAAACGCTGCGGCGCTGCACCCTGGGGCACTTTGCTTCGGGTAGAGAGCTGCATAAAATTGCACGACAATAATTACATAGATTAAATATGACCTTTTACAAAATAGCAGATCGGGACGATGCGCTTAACCCGTTCGAACCATCTGCAAGAAATGATTTCCATTTCTTTCCCCTCCTCCGACCTGAACACTTCTTCAGCCTCTTTCAGCTCACAGGATGTTCTCTTGCTAAATCCTCACGTCCGTCCTTGTGGGGATTTTAAAAGAACATGGATCAGAACAATAGCTTTTCACCATAAAGTGTTGAACAATGTGTCCTCTGCAACCTAATTACCGGCCAGTGAAGATTAAGTGAGGTCCTTCTGCTGCTTGCTGCTACATTAACCTGAAAGTAAAAAACACAACTGCATGTGCAACACGAGATGAGTGATTTTCCAGGAAAATAGTTCATTTCTTTCTCGTCCAGGGGACCATTAAGAGACGCTGGGCTGGTGCAGAGCTTCTTGCTCCTGCGGAGGATTGAACGAGGGTTTTTGCAAACACTAAGTTTCCCTCTTGAAGACGGCAGCAGGAGGATACTGAGTGATAGTCACGGCTGCACTGATATGAATCTGCAACGAGTATCCTCACGGTGCATTAAAGTAGAGGTTTATTACCTTTTATCTTTCTCTTTTTTAAAAAAAACAAAGATTTATGCCGAGGCTCGTGAGTGTAAAATTAAACTGTGATGGATGTTCATCCTGAATTCACCGGAGAAGATTACAGAAGGGTGTTCAGAGTTCAGCGTCTTGAGATCAGGCCGGCGAGTTACAGCCTCGTTGTTTCAGGTTGTTATCTGAGGGAGAGTTTATGACACCCTTTTATGTGAAATAGAGTCGGGTGATTCTCGGCTATCGCAGTTTAATGCAGAGCCTGAGGGAGGCGATGCGGCCTTAACTCAGGGAGAAACATCTGTGACGGCTCCGACTCAATATGCTTCACCTGCCCTCGACCGGCCAGCCCCCCCGCTGCTCCACAGACAGGTGTGTAAAGGCTCAGAGGGATGTGAGGCCGGGAAATACCCCGTCTATATTTATCTATCACACACCGGAGAGCAACATGTTTTTTATGAACTCACTATTAAACTACGGTTGTTTTCCTAATTGTTGTTTCAGGGAGTGGAGAGGATGGGATGGCTGCCAGCAGTCCTGACCTCGACCCCACTGAACACTTGTGGGATCAGCTTGGTTGTGATGTTCGTGTGCCAGACTGACCGACACAACCACGTGGCCTGCATGAGGCCCTGGGCCAACCTCACCACAGCATGAGGAGGAGGTGCCAGGCTGTTGTGGCTGTGTGTGGTTCTTCCACACGATACTGAGGCTCCTGTTTGTTAAATTAATAAATTGATAAATTGCCAATATGTCTTGTTTCTTCAGACTTCAATCATCCAATCCACCAAACAAGAGTCAGTAGCAGAATAAGCTGTTTGGCAGAGAAGATTTGGCAAATTTTTCATGGGCGCAACCCAGATACTCAGCTCTGCTGCTCATCCAGCAAATGCATGTTCCCTACAAATGTGGCACCATTTAAAAGGGAAATAAACAGGCTTTCCAACGGTGTAAGATTTATTGCCAAGAAACATCGTTACAACAAAGAAATCATCTACCAAACACAAATTTACTTACTTTTATCTATATATCGATACTGCAATTTTCGTGCTACCTAATATTGGTGTTGGTCCCAAACATCCAGTATCAGCTGCGCTTTAATGGAGACAGGTGAAAGAAATAAGATACACGTTTATTCATCAGTTTATGAGAGACCCGGGCTAGTTGTTCCCCTGCTGCCAGTCTTTATGCTAAGCTATGCTAATCACCTCCTCTGCTCCAGCTCTGCACTCGAGACCTGAGCGTTTCATTGACCCTCCCAGCTGTAACTCTGCAAACCTTCTACATATTCCTTTGAAAGTGAAAGTAAAATCCAAAAACACTAATGGGGGGAAAAAATCTACGGACTCAGCAAACTGTGAAGGTCATAAGTGCGAGGCAGCAATATTTCCTTCAGGGAGAAAAATCCCGTCTTCACCCTCCGCTGTGAGTCCTCCAGTGTACAGAGGAAACACATGCAGCAAATCTGAATATGCAGATTAAAAGTCAGGATCGTGGCGTGTTTCTTCATGTTGTTGCCCTGTAATGATTTGTGTCGTGTTGTGTGAGTCGTCATTTCGCGGCTGTGCACTTCTGTTGTGTTTGGCGCTGCCTGCTTTGATCAGTCTGAAGTGACGACCTTCACATTTTTCTGCCGCGCCGCAGCCTCCTGATGAACTTGGGGCTTTTGAAAGCAGCCGTCCACCGACAGCCTCAAATAACTTGTTCAAAGCCGAAGCTTGTTACAGCTGCCTCAGTTTATGTAAAAATCAATCCGTCCGTTGCTTTTTTAGCAAATGAATTTAATTAGAGGGTTATAAACAGCAACACATGAAAGCAATAAACGTCTCTCCTGTGTACCGCTGCCTGCATAATAAAGACCTTGTTCTGCTGAGTGTCGGAGCTGTTTTCACTTCAAAAAATGGCTCACAAAGGGCAAATTTCACTGTGTCAGCCATGTTGCAGTGGCCCTGTGTCACTTATGCTGATAAATGTATGGACATCTCATTAAGGAAATTGGCTTTGAGAGGCCGAAGCCTTACAGTGACGGATCTGACCCGGTCGCCGCTGCTGATTATCTCACCCAGAGACGATAATGTTTAATGGACTGGAGCATCGTCGTCCGGTCGTGGATTGTTTAAATGATTACAATTAATTTAAAGGCTGCAGGTGATAAAAACAATATTTAGTGAGGGTGTCATCAGACTTGAACCTCCTCTGGGACGACACATTCATCTCTGTCACAGATTCACTCAAACATGCACCGTCCATATGTCAAACTGTGACAGCGCTGCATTATTGTAATGGATTTTGGGTCTCTAGCGCCGGTTAATGCGACACTTCGAGTGACGTTTCATTCAAAGATGCGACATCCATCTTGTGATAAATGAAACAGACACACACAGAGGATTGATTGTTGCTGTAAGAGTAAAAACTCTGTCGAGGGCTGAAGATTAAAGGTTGTGTTGATTTTTTATGTCGAAAAATCCTGAAAACATTATCATGATTGTGAATTAATCATTTTTCCAGCTTCGAACAACTGCTAGCTAGCGTTAGCAACATTAGCCAGCGCAACGATGTTGTAACGTGAATACGATGGTAGGGGGGAGATGTACTGCCTCATTCAGTGGCTGCATGTTTTCAATTAAAAACCTTCAAGTACATAAAAACATTTATGAATTAATCTCATTTGGAAACGTAGAGAATTATGACTTAGATACTCACAACTGCAGATATTTTGAGGAACTCAGCTGCACGTTTCCTTTTCTTTCTTACTGAGAGATCGATGAGGACGCCACGCTCACGCCTCTGCATGCAAAGTTTAGTTAAATAGTGGTAACATAGTGTCACATTTTGGGAAATTCTTGCTTTTGTGGCAGAGAGTTGAGAAGATTAGAAGGTTAGCAGGTCTGCCTACTAGCACCTGTTTGTATAGGGGCCAGAATATCTGTGATCAAGAATCTCCAAAACCACAAACCTCCGCCAAGGCCCGACAGCTCCCTCTGATTGAATCGAGCCTATAATCCAACATCAAACTCGAACACGGAAAGAGCAAGGCTAGCTGTTTCTCTCTGCCTCCGGTCTTAATGCTAAGCTAGGCTAATTGGCTCCAGCTATGGATTTAATGCGCAGACATTCCTGAATAATTGATCACTCAAACAACGATCTTAGCAGGAGCTTAACCGATGCACTGATCAATAAGTGGTTAAATGAATGTCTCTTGTTTTTCTTGCAGGCCGCCCTCACAAACAGTCGGCCTGACCCCGTCTCTCTGCGCTCGTCCCTGACACATGATCTCCCCCCGCAGCAGGCCGGCCTTGGCCTTGTTTCTACGTGCCGTGAAGAAGTTTCTGCATCGCTCAACGCCGCCCGGCCCAACAACAGGTGAAAGGTCTGTTACAGGCGCTGCAGAAAGCCCCTCCGGGCAGATGGAGCCAGATGATAATCTACATGAGCTCAGTGTGAAAGGATGTCAGCGAGCCGACATATACACTTCTGGCCGATGATGCGAGGAGTCACCGAGGAGAATTAGACGTCAAACGGTGATGAAATGCTGTGTCCTTGTCTTTTGCGCTCGGAGGTAATTAAACTCCCTCGGCCTCGCTTGTCCCCTGCGTGGGGTCGCCGCGGGTGATTACAGACGGACGGAAATGTGCAGATCAATCTGCCATCGCCGGCAAGAAAAATTACAGAGTGAGACACAAAAGGAATTGAGCGTCGACCAGAAAGATTTTCCCTCCAACAGCAGCCTCATCAAATCTGTACACAGCAGCACGCATCACAGCAGAGGAATATTTACATAGTAATTAGAGAGTGGATGTGTAGAGTCAGAGATGAGGGTGAAGTTGGGGGAAGAGTAAATGATCTGTGGGTGGGTTTTTTTTTTCAGAGGCTAAAAGCATGTCATTAGTCGATCAGAGCTGTTGGGTTTCCTCAACGGCGGGCGAATGAAAAATGCAGATAAGTGCTCACCAATCACCACCACCAGCGTCCGGACTCCATGGAGGGGCTCTTCTTGCTGCTGCTGCTGCTCAGGGCAGATGCCCTTCGACCAGGACATCTTCCTGTGGAGTCTAAGCGCCAAAGACTTTCTGACAGGACTCATTATCACTTATCATCTGCTGTAATAAACATTTTCTTTACTTCATTCACGCTCCTGGTTGAACTATAGGTGTGGTGTGATGACCAAAAGCAGTTTATCTTCCTGGCAACAGAGTAATCATTGCCCTGGAAAACACACTGAACACACCGTCAGATACTTCATAGCGACGATTTTCTTCAGTGGAAAGAAGTTCTGACTCCTGGAGGTGTTTCTGCTGATGGTCCAGAACACACGGCCACTAAAAGGGTCACAAACTAAGTGCTTCAACAGCGAATGAATCCCCCTCGCTGTGGGGCGGCCCGCGAGCTCAGAGACCTCTGCTGCATGTTTCCTGTTTCTCGCTACACTGACTGTCGAATGAGGTTAAAATGCAGAAACACAACCTTTCACTGCCGTCCCCATTAGAACAATTATTGCATCTTAACACCGTGTTTGAAAGCTTTCCACCTCTTAAGCGTGGCCTTTAAAAACAGCTATTAACACATTGTTCCTCAGATTTGTTTGGACAAAGTGTCGTCCACTTCAAGAATAACACATCCCAGTGATGGAAGAAGTGTTCAGATCCTTTACTCGATACAACAAGTGTTTAAATACTCTTCATCTTGTTCTGTTTCAGCCGCATCATTATTAATAAATTAAGGGATTTGTATTTACGACAGTGGTGCTCAGAAATTGTGGGGGATTTTTACATACTGTTGCTTTAATGTTGCAGCAGGTAAATGTTGGCCTCATTTTGATTCCTTTAAAAACTGCTGGACAGCTTGTTAATTGTCCCCTCAGGATAAAAAATGCCATCGAATAACAAATAAAATCATCACTGCACTTAAACACACCGCAAAGATGAGCTCATACGTCTGAGGAAATAACTCTCTATACCACCAGGAAGCTGGAGTCTGTGTTCGTCATTATGACTCCTGCAGAGACGCCTGCAGATGTTGCCATCCACTTGCCATTGTTATTTTCGCACCACTCTTGCTTACATAGCTGCTTCTTATCAAGAATATGTCTGCAAAGAAGTTGCAAATGGCAGCGGTGAAGAGGCAGAGGTGAAAAAAAAGGAGAAACCGTGCTAAATGTGGAGGAGCTTTCCCTTTCTTAATCTGTCTCTGTTCTTATGCAACAATTAATTTAGCCGAATAGCTACGTGATTTCACCGATGGGCTCCACCGATGATCTTACAAGTCCAATCAGCCGAAAAGCTGCCGAAAAAGGGCCGACTCGTGTCAACGGAGCTGCACAAAAAGCAAAAACTCGGGCCACAGATGCTCATCGATGTGTCAGGTCCCTTAACTTAACCTGTTATTATGTTTTGTATTATTAACCTGAATCTGCAAAGTAACTTGTGAAGGTTCCCAGCGTACAAACAATAAGTGAGAACATGTAATTTGTTTGAACCAGCCCTTTAAACAGAAACCTGACACCTGTCCGTCCTCTGTGCTGAATTTCCAGCCTCTCGCAGTCTGATCAGGTTATTTTTATCCAGCCTTCAGCACAAACAACGAGCAGCATCCGGCTGAGAATATAGAGCAACATCCGTAAACCGATGCCTCACCTCCTCTCTTAAAAATGCGTCACCGCTGCTGCTTTTGTGTCCTCCATTAATCTTGTCGCCATTAAAGGTTGTGTGGCTGCCATGTTGATCAAAGTTTCTCCCACTTCTGTCTGCGATTTCACACGTGATTGGAGATTTTGATGGATAAATATCTGATTCTCTCGGCAGAGGTTAATGTGTTTTCCGTACGGTTACCGTCTGCATGTCTGGGGACAGGGAGGGAGCCTCCATCAAAACGTTTATTCCCGCAATAAAATAGCCTCGATCTGTGGCAGGGTGTTAAACACGGCGTCCATCTAGGAAGAGCCCCCTAATAGCCCATTTCCCTGGAGAGCTCAAGAGGCCATTTACAACAACCAATCGCGCGGCTGGGGAAGCCGCCTCGGTTCTCTTCGCCGATGATGAGATAATGCAAAAAGGCAACAGCACAGTCCCTTCTCCGTGTTTATGTTGTCAAACAGAGCGATGATTTATGAGCGGGGGAACAGGATTAATAAAATGCACGTAGGATTATGATAAATGAAGATGCAGGTTAATGCGCGGCGTCGTGATGTTTCTCCACACTCACCACCTCCAACCACTCGTGGTAAAATTGATTAAACATGCAAGGTGAGGGCTGTAAGATGCAATGCATGCTGGTCCCAAACACGCATCGGTTTAAGGCATAAACAACATCCTGTCAGCTGTGAGTGAAACAGCGTGGGAAGGTTGATAAAGGGCTCAGTGGGGCTGTTTTGCTGTTCTTAAGTGCTTGCATGGTTAATGGCCTCGAGCTCCTGAAGGCAGCTGCAGTGTGACTCTCTCACCCACCTGCAGGTGAGCTTTTAATGAGTCAACCAGTTTTCTTATTTCAACCTGAGCTCGAACACGTACAGCGTAAAGAAGGTGAGCGTGACCTGCAGGATCAAGGCTGAAGAACAGAGGGAACAGATGCGTCTGTTAATGAATGCGTCTCTGGTTAGAGGAGAAACTTCATCTTGGGATTTGCTTTCTTTGTGATTAATTGTACTCCAAAAAAAAAACGGAGACAGTCATAGAGTGTATCGAGAAAACGATGTGAAGACTGCAGATGAAAAACTCAAATATTCAAAGCAGCAGTATATAATATAAAAACAGTATCACAAGACTTTCACGGGAGTTTGACTAATACGCTTATTCGTTTTCTGGTGGAGAGTTACATGAGAAGATTGTTACCTCACTCATATTTATGTAATATATATATAATGTACAACTACAGCCAGAAGATAAGAAACGGGGGAAACAGGCTCGCTCGGTCCAAAGGTAACAAAATCACACCGCTATAACACCTAAAGCTCACAAACACTTAATAACAAAACGCTGAACAACAACCAAAGTGTAAAAACACCAACGATGCTGTTTTATGGCCGGATCAACGTGACGTCGCGTTAACAACAACAGTCACTTCCTGGTCGGACCTGTCTGACATGACGCATGAAATGTGACGCTTCACACTGAACTTATGCAGGAAAGTAAAATTCTTCCTGGCTTGCTGTTCCCCCCTATTTTGGTCTTTAAAGCAGCATTATGTGGAAATTGGTATTTTGTGCGATTTGTGCGACACCACTGTCCCTGTAAATACAAATCCCAGGTCTGATGTGATGCCGGTGATAACTACAAACAAAACGTGTTATGTCATGTGTTGAAAACTTGCAGAGTGGCTGAGACAGAGACACCATTCATCCTATAAGACGACACTGAACCATCAACGTGATTCTGAAGCTGTTATTTTAAGGTAAAAAAGTTACGTAATGTTGCTTTAAGCGAAGCTAACCGACTGCTGAAGGACATAAAAGTGGTGTTTTGATCTCTAAAAGTGTCAAACTCTTGCTTTAAATTTTTACTTTACAGTATTATCAGCAAATGTGCTAGATTATAATGTGCAATGGCCCTTTTGTGTGGGTTATTATACATATATTATACTCTGCTGTGCCATTATTATTATTACAGGTGCATTAACACGCTGGCAGGGTTTGAATGTTTGAATGTAGCTGGATGAGGTCGAGGTCACAATATACTGTTTGTATATAATTTATAATATTTCAAGCTCAGATGGAGTTTTTAATATGTAAAATATTTTGTTTCTAGGTCTATCTAAAGGTGTTAAATACAAGTATTATAGACAAAAGTAAAATATCTCCCTCAAAACATAATCAAAATTGTACGTACTTGAGTAAATGTACTTGTAAATGTCCATTAGTGCCCATTTTGAATTGAAATGTGAGTTAATATTTACACTGTTTTGCAGTTTATTGATGAGTGCATGAGAAATAAATGTGTATTTGATATATATATAAAAAACTACACCTCAAATGAAGCATACAACAAAAAAATATAGAAGGCAAAGATTGTACTGAGTTTAATACCTGTATACATTCAGAGACATCCTGCACAAGCTTATCATGACAAAAAGGTCGGCTGATTAGTGCGTTATTATGTGCTAACGAGCAGCTATCAAACATTATCATGTCTCCATTATTACAGCACCAAGTCAGAAAGGCTGCAGTCATTTTCAAGTGCGTGAAAACCCTCCAGATGACCTTTAGATTTCAGTGTCAGTCAGTCATCGTTAGCCGACAGCACGGCAGCGAGCCAGAGATCAGACTCCATTCCTCCACGCTGATCTGAGGAGGGGAGCCTCGTTCTCATTTGTCCGAGGATAAATCACACACTTACAAACATCAGGGGCTCGGAGGATTCAGGAGCAGATGGAGATTAAAAGTCCTGCCCAAAGAGCAGCAGCAGTTGTTTTAGGTGGAGGAGAAGTGCCTTTGTTCATCTACCCAGAACAGATGTTTCCACCCAGAGGGAACTCTCATAAGAGGAGATTAGGATTCGGACCAGCACTTCCTGCACCTTTAACCTCCCGGATACAATTTGGAAAAAGGTAGAATGAGAAACATCCATCAACCCTATGAAGTTTCCCAGCGGCTCTTTGGGGAGTATTTGCAAACAAGGTTTAATTTTGGTAAGTAACAGCCTCTAAAGGAGGCAGTATTTTATATTTTATGAGAGTAATAACTTACATTTGGGGTGCACTCACTGTGATCAAGGCTTCAGGACAGTAAGTGTACACACACACACACACATACTAAATCTAAAAGAGAGACAGAGAGACTTAAAGAAAGAGAAACAGAGAGATATTTAAACACATCCACAAGAGGTCATCTGCGAGACTCAGCCATTGCACTGCCCACGCACTCCCACACGCTCAACATCATTAAAAACAAAAAGGCACAACTGAAACAATGCTGCAATCTGTGACGCAACCCGACAACAAGTGAGACAGATCTGTCGGAGTAAGCAGCCACGTTGAGAATCTTAACAAAATAAAACATCAAGGGAGGAGGGATAGAAAGCTGCAATCTCTTTTCTTAATCACAGCTTCTTTCGTGCTCCTCAGTGTGACCGTACTTTGATTTCTATCATTTAACTAGAGATTGTGTCCTTTATAGGAGAAACAATATCATAACTAATCAGATGTGTTAGCATTGAGGTTCACTTTAAAACATTTTGGCCGGGATCTTCTGAGTAAATTGGCTCTTAAATGACCTGCACTCATTGCTCACAGCTCATTGCTTTGGAAATGAATTGAGTATCTTACGCCACCCAGTGGGCTGGACAACATCCAAAAACAATGGAGAGATCAGAAGGAAGCAGCGCCGGGTGAATGACTTGAATCATAAAGTTTTATTTCAGCCTCTGACACAGTCAATTATATGTGAATATTTTACTTTGGCAGGAGATTTTAGTGGAAATTTAGAGGGTACAAGGAAAATCTCCACTCCACCACGCCACCTCCTCATCACTCATTTTTAATCTTGTCAAGTCCGAGCTCACTGCTGGTCAAAGAGACCACTTGTCGCAGAATGAGAGCTTCAGGCGCTTCACATGTCACCTCCTCCAAAAAGAAGACATTTTGGCGATGGGTGGTGAGCCACGTCCACAGGTACTCCATCCTCTCATCGCACACCCAGGGGTTTCCTGTTAAGATCACGCTGAAAGAGGATTTCCTGCCATCCAGCAGCCCTGAGGGCAAATGCTGCAGCTGATTCTGATCCAGCAGCAGAAGTTCAAGACGTTGGAGACCCTGGAGGACGGTCGCTGGCAGCTCTCGGAGCTGATTCTGCTGGAGAAACAGCTGGGTTAGTTTCAGGTTGTGGGTGAAGGTTGCAGGTTTCAGGGAGGTTAGTTTGTTCCCGTTGAGATTCAGTGTCACCAGGTGGGGCAGGTTCTTTAAGGCATCAGGTTGAAGGTCTTGCAGGTTGTTGTCACTCAAGTCTAGAGTCTCCAGACTGGGCAGCTTGTGAAGCAGAGCAGCAGGTACGCCTGCTAAACGGTTTCCAGACAAGTCCAGCCAGGTGAGGCTGCTGTTGTCAGGAAACCACTCAGCATCTGCTTTTTGAATCAGGTTGTTCTTCAGCACCAGACTACGAAGCGCGGCACAGCTGAAGATGGTCGGAGGAAGATGAACCAGCCGATTTCCCGTCAGATCCAACGTGTTCAAGTGAGGAACGTGCTGCAGTAGATCTGGAGGGAGGCTCGACAGGTTGTTGTGATACAGCTGGAGGTTGTTCAAAAGGGGCACGAGACTCAAATGACTGGCTGTGATATTGCTGAGCTTGGAGGATTGGATGGACAGTCGAGTGGTGTTGGAGGGTAAACCATCTACAGGGAAATGTGTGAGGGAGCTTTGGCTGCACACCACCCCTGCACCTGAACAGGAGCACAGATCCGGGCACGAGTGGGAGCCTCTTTTTTGGTAGCGGCATTCAGCCAGCACAGTGAGAGTCAGGAGGACCCACAAGTTCATCTTTAAAGTACTGTACAAAGGAAAGAGAGGCATTGTAAGGGAGAGATCCATGCAGGATATCAAGAAAATGATCATCAATGTATAATCCTACCTGAAAGGCGCAGCAGAACTCCCTCTGTGTTTAGTTAAAGTCTTGGTTTTATACAGTGTTGACTATATTTGTTCCCAGCAGTGAATCAGGACAAATTTTGCAAGAGGCAAACAAAACCAAAGCAAACAAACCAGCTCATCAGCCTGAGTGGTGACTTGTCCCTGTACTTTTCTGAAAGAACAGATGTTGCTTCACACAAATCAATATCTTCTTCTTTTTATTATTCTGCAATGGTATGGTATGTTTTTTCAATTTCTAAATCAATGATATGTGCAAAAAAGTAGTTACAAATTGAATTAATGAGGTATTTGATTTAATCCTTTAATCTATTTTCTTAATCGCAGATTCCCTGTGTTGGGATTTCACCTTTATAAGTCCATAAAATGTGTTAGAAGAATAGTTTGACATTTTGGGGAATATGATTATTTGTTTTCTTGCTGAGAGTCAGATGAGGAGATCGATACCACTACAATTTCTGTCAATGAAACACTGATTAGCTTAGCTTAGCTTAGCTTAGCTTAGCATAAAGACTGAAAACAAGGGGAAACTGTCAGCCTGACTCCAGCACTTTTAAAGCTCATTATTTAAGGACAGCCAGATACAGTGGCGGGCTCAGGACGTTTGTGGGGCAGCTGCGAAAAAAAGTTAAAAAGGGCACTAAGGGCACCCAGGAGGGCACTTTATTTAGTTTTATCTACCTGAACATTGTAACATGTAACAGGCTCTATAGCCTCAAGCAAAAGTCAGTTTGGTCCATTTTGCTCAAAGCAACCACTGCTGACCAGTCTGATGAAGCTCTAGCTCAACATGTCCGCATGCATCGGCATATTTAAGGCACTTTGTCACCTCTTGTTTTCTGATGTCTCTTTAATGTGTTGCAGAAATATCTACTGATGTTAGCACGCTAACCAGCTAGCCCTGAAATCTCATGTGTTAGCAATGTAAACTCCAATACTCCCCCTGGCCCCTGAGCTCCCAGTCTGGACCGCTAGCTGCACGGCAAAGTGAGCTAACTAGCAAAATGGCAGCTCCAGTTAGCAGCAGTTAGTGGTTACCCTGGTGATGTGCTGCCACCTGTTTGTTTGGAGAAAGAATTTGACAGGTGGCCAATTCTTACATACTGCACCTTTAAACATATTTTGATGCTTATTAGGATAATAACACAGGATAATGGTGACATGAAATCTTATTGCCCAAAATTTCAAACTATTCCTTTAAGAACAAGTTTAATCTGCAATTAAAGTGCAAAAAAAACCCAACAAACTTGTAAATGCTCTTTACTCATATATTTAATTATACAGTCACATTACTGTACAGTGATGGAAGAATGTTTCATGATTGAAAAGTAAGACAACTGACAGGCTGAGCTGAGCACATATCAGATTGTAACAAGTTTGACAGAAAACGTTAAGACTGAAGGTTTAGTTCACTTTCTGTCAGTGACATCACTGAGCGCTCCCTCAGAGCCTGCGGTCCGGCACATGTGATTGTCTCCGGCAGGAACACCTTCTTCTGGTTCTTCTGAAGCCACCTCCACAGGTACTCTACCTTCCCATCACACAGCCAGGGGTTGCCTGTCAGGTCCAGCCCCTCCTCGTCCAGGGAGGTCAGAGGGTCCAGCAGACCTGCAGGGATGTGGCTCAGCTGGTTTTCTTCCAGACTCAGGGCTTTGAGCTGAGTGAGCTCCTGGAAAAGGTTTTCGGGGAGTTTGTTGAGTTTATTGCGAGAGAGGAACAGATAGGTGAGGTTATGGGTGCCCTTGAGTAGAGATGCATCCAGGGTGACTAGCTTGTTGTTTTGCAGGTTGAGCCTCTCGAGTTTGGCCAGTGCGTTAAAAGAATCGGCAGTGATCGCCTCCAGACGGTTGTTGGAAAGGTCCAGATTCTCCAGTTGGGGCACCTTCTGAAGCAGAGCAGCTGAGATTTTCATCAAGCGGTTCCCAGATAAGTCCAACCAGGTGACAGTGCTGTTATCAGGAAGCCACTCAGCATCGGCTTTCACAATCTGATTGTTCTTCAGCACCAAGTTGACGAGCGGGGCGTGGCTGAAGACATCCGCAGGCAGCTCAGAGAGTTTGTTGTCTGTGAGATCCAAAGTGTCGAGGTGAGGAACGCCTCTGAGAAGATCCGAGGTAAGGCTCTGCAGGTGGTTGCTGTACAGGTGGAGCCCTTTCAGCAGGGGTATGGCGTTTAATTGCTGCTCTGAGATGGAGGTGATGTTTGTGAACTGGATGGTCAGCATGGTGGTGTTCTTCAGGAGACCCTCAGAGGGGAACTCTGTCAGGGGAACCTCATTACAGACCACCTCAGCTCTCCTGGGGTAGCATTTGCAAAGTGCCGGGCAGGACAGAGTGCCATGGCAAAGATATGCCAACCAGAGGAAAGCAAGAGCACACCAGGACTTCATGACTAGAACACAAGAAGAAGAGGACACGGAGAATTTAAAATGAGACATCAGAAAGCTTGCAAGGACTTAAATAGTATTTCACCCACACAAATCAATAATTTCCAGTTCATGCACACAATGTTCAATAAGTTAAAACTTACTGTTGTTTTCTAGTTGGATGACTATCAGCCAGACTCGCAGCAGTGTTCGCTCACAAATTACTGAGTCATTTGGGGAGCACAATCCCCCAATCTAATCATTACTTATTGAGTAAACAAGGACCCGTCACAGCACAGTCATTCGTCAAGGACAGCCAGTTGCAACAGACTCGAACCTGCAGGGAAAGTACAAGACCTGGAAACTTAGTTTATGTTTTATTGAATAAAATACTAGTTCTGCTAAAGATCGCTGATTCCCAAAAGAATTCTGAAGTGTTAATGTGAGCTCAAGAGGTTTGATTGTGTGATGTTTTTTTTCACTGAGTGAAAAATGAAATACTTTGTTTTTTCAAATGTGGGGAAACAGAAGGAGAGTGGGAGGGAGAGAGCAGTGAGACAGAGGTAAAACTGCATGATCACCAGTTCAAAATGAGATAAACTGCATTTATTTTGCTGGAAGTTTAATGAATCGTCAGAAAAATGTTCTAGTTAACGCCAACTAACTAGGTAAAAAATGTTAAAGTTGTTATATGTAGTTGTTCAGCAGTAATCTCTATGTGGACAGTTAAAACATTTTGATGAACAGTTCAATAAACATAACCAAAGGAGAAATGTGTTGATGTCACAGCAATGATGGAAGAAATATTAATACCCTTTACTTGTGTAAACGTAGTCATACACAGTGAAGGAATGTAACTAACTACATGTACCCAACTACTTTACTAAAATAAGATTCTGAGGTACTTTTACTTTACTTGAGTATTTCCAGTTTTTGCTTCCACGCCACCAAATATTGGAGGGTCATCACAGTTTTTTCAATGTGACATAATGATCAAACAACAACTGAAACGTGTTCACAGTTGTGCTACAATGCAACAATAAAACTATTTCCCATTTCTTCCCTCTGCCTTGAAAACAAAGGAAGAATAAAGGTAAAGCTCAATTAACATAAATGTACAGCATGTTTAAATTAAATTGGTGAACAGCCCTCGACATTAGCCGACATTCTGCACACATATACACAAGCATGCACATAGAGGTAGAGAGAGTGAGAGAGCGAAAGATAAGAAGATGATGTTGTAATGTTGCAAACACAGAGGATTGTGTTACTATGAAATACAGATGTGCAAAAGCACTACAGCTTGTGTGTGTTTTTATCATTGTAGCTCATGTCTCCTCTCAGCAGAATAAATAAAAGTTATGTCATATCAAAGCTGTGTGAAAGACTGGATGTGTTCGCTTAACACATATATATACTGTATATATATATACATATATATATATATACATATATATATACATATATACATATATATATACATATATACATATATATACATATATACATATATATACATATATATATACATACCATTTATCTGTGTATTTTTAATGTCAAATTCTGTCTACCTGCCCCTTTTACCCTGAACAATGTGACCCAGCCGACCCCGAGCATACAGTAAACATACATGTAAATATGTAAATATATGCATAATTCATTTTTACTTGTACTTTTGATATGCAAGTACATTTAATATCAGATACTTTTTACTGAAGTACTATTTACAGGGGTGACGTTTCACTATTATCAGAGTAATATTTAACACATCTTTAAGTTTACTCAAGTCTTGGTAACATACTCATAGTATTAAAAGTATTCTTTATGTTAAAGATGTTTATTACTAAGTAATCATGTATTTATAGCTTTATACTGTTGTAGTATGTAAAATCTTACTCGCCAAAGTAACTAACAATTACAATTGTCAAAATAAATAGAGCAGAGTAAAATTATTGTAAAATGATATTTCCCTCTGAAATGAAGTGGAGATGAACACGGTGACATGAAACAGAAGTACTCTCATAAACTGTAGATACTGTCCTTAAGCAAAGGTTTACATATTTATATGTTACACCAACAAAAAACATGCAAACGTCAAATTGTCAAGGTGTTCATGTCCTCAGAGAAGATAAGACTCAATTATAATATTTAAATAAATAAATAAATAAAATAAACATCAACAGATTAAGAAGCAATCCACTCACCAGGTAGTTGAAGCCTCACAAAGGAGCAGAGACGATGGAATAAAGGTTAAACAATGTGACGGTCCTCAGTGCACCGTGTTCTTTAGTAAACATCTATAAGTACATCGAGTATGATCACCGATATAACTGTGTTGACACATGAGAAGGAAGGAACAGTTCAATTACTAAAGTAAAAGTAGCAATTGTGCAGTACAGAAATATTTCAGTAAATGACCTACAGTGAGTAAAGGTGCGCATGCAGGCCGTTATTGTACTTACAATGCAGAAAACTTCCCCTGTGAATGTTATACTATTATATATTACATTATTATATCATCATTACTGGTGCATTCATGATTTTGTAGCATTTTACTGTTGTAGCCGAGCTCATTTGAACTATTTCATATACAGATGGTAGTAATCTTAAGCAGTGCATCATATTTGATAAGCTCACCTTATGTTCTAGTCGGTAAACTAACCAAGACACAATAAATATGAAGTAGCCTGAAATTAAAACACCTCACTTCAGTACGGCATGATATAAATACACAAGAAACATAATTTTCATAAATGTAACTTCAAAGATTAGAGTTAAAATCTGCAGGTTTATCAGCGAGGAGGAGGAGAAACAGCAGCAGAAGGCTGTGAGCCACCCGAGGTCGCAGCAGGCAGGTATAGCAGGTTTCATGGTTATTTAACCAGGATGTACAGTCACACGGCTGATGGCGAGAATGGATTAGACCAGCAGTATGAAATACGATTTTAGCAGATGGGCAACATGATGAACTATTGCATTATGTATGATGAGTGCCAGTTGGCTTTAGGCTGCTCTGAAAGATTTATTTCAGTCAAGCCCACTCACTCCACATGCACTTGCAAGATAGAGACGGACTATTCTGGTGTAATTCAAAGTGTCCTAAAATACACTGTAGTCAGATGTTACACCTCTGAAGGATGTTCCTATAACACGTCTGTATACGTAATGACTCTATATTAATCTCATTCTGCTTTTGGTATTGTCACTTTAGTGTTACTAATCAGTGTACACTGTATATAATTTGCTCTGATTTTTAACGAGTTTACCTTAAAAAAATAATTAGGATCAGATACGACACCGATGATTCAGGTGAACATACAAACAAATGTGATGTAACATGTTAATTTGAGAGCTTTAGATAATCCGAAGAAACTTTGAATGAACAATGAACGAGATCTTGAAAGTTAAAAAAAGGGTCGAAGTCCACACAAACAGAAGCTCCTTTCTCCCACAGAAAACAGTGCTCCTGAACGCCTCATCAGTAGTCCCACTTTTAATACCGTTACTCTGTGACATCACACTACATCACCATGTCATACATTTGCATAATTTATGCCTGGCAGCTAGTTTGGCATGCAAGAATCGTTTTAGCACAGCTGCTCTGTTGTTGTTAGTGGTGCTGGCTCAGGCATCTGTGAGCTGACCAATCAGAGCAGACTGGGTATTTAGGAGGTGGGCCGAAAGACAGGAGCTAAAACAGAGCATCTCAGACAGACGGGGAGTACAGAGCTGCAGCACTGGACAGTATGAGAAAACTGATGTGTTTTTTGAGCATTAAACTGTGTAAACTTATTCTAGTAGTAACCCAACATAAAATGATGAACTTGAAAATGAGCATAAAACATCTCCTTTAACTAAAGTTTAATTAAAAATAAATTTAACTCAAAAGTTTTCCCCAAAATGTCAAAACCCAAGAAAAACTCACTAAAACTGATTCTATTCTTACATATTTCATCCCCCGCCTGTCTTCTGCTTTTGATGCAGCATCTACATTTAGTCTGAAAGCTTTCAAATATGAAGATGAAAGCACAAAATCATCATTACGACCACTCTTTGCAGTACTGTGTTCATAAATCCTTAACAGCAATATATATCGAGACATATCAGATTTTAAACAATGAATGAAAAGTGAATTATTCATCGTCAGAGTAACAGATTTTATTGAAATTCGTCATGAATGGTGAGAAAACACTGTTCAATTCACATTATTCTGTGTTATGTTGTAATTGTGAGACAAAATATGTCCAAAAATCGAGACTCGTGATGATTCAGTAAAACTGTATTAATTTACAGGACAAGCAGATACTGTATAATGTGCTGCTGACTTATATCCATAAAAATAAAACAATCATATACTATGAGCTACACTTTCTGTGCTACAATACACAGACAGACCTCTTAAACCTATGTACAAATGTTCACACACATGCCTAACACCTCACACACACACACATCCATGTGAGTCACTGAATCTGACAGAATAAAATGTTCATGTTTTTGTCATGGTTACAAAATAAGGCAGCTGAGGCTTGCAGATGAATACTGCTCATTTTTCCTCTTGTTACAACGACAAAGACGGCCCCAGTTCTCATGACGACAGCCAGTCTCTGATCGTTTCTCTCCATGATTATCATTTCTTTTTTTTTTTTTTCAGTCTACTTCCCAGAAAAAAAAAATAACACATGTAGGCACTGCGTCCAGACTGTGGTCATTAATCCGCAAAGATGAAAACGCACATCTTTGATCAGCCAGGGTTAACTGTGAAGAGAAGGAGAGAAAGAAAACTGATGTGAAAACCTGCGATGATACCAAAAGGATGGCTGGACTTCAAAAGGCACGCCCACACAAAATCACACACATATTATACAAGGAAGCTTTCCACACAATGCACGAGTGACACGCACAAAGAGCAGACAGATATGGGAATAATACTGCTCTGAATTTAAATATTGAAGCACATTTTAGGAAATACGCTTATTCGCTTTCTTAACTCGATTCTCATGGCTGCAGGGCTCAACAGTGAGGATTGCCGGGGTCAAGTAAAATACCAAGCCGGGCGAGTAAATGTAGCTGAAAAAAAATATAAATCAAACACATTGCTTTTTAACATAGCTGATGATGGAAGGAGCTAAGGTGTGAGTTATCTCGCTTCCTTCTCATCTCTGTTGAGAGTTGCACATGTGCAGTACTTATATCAAATGTCAATATTTTCGACATGCAAGAATGTTTATTGCTCCACATCTATGGCACATCGAGTCCTTGTTCTTATTAATATGCTTAAATAAAGATTAAACATTCATGTTGAACAAAGGTCTGTATAGTTAATGTGGAATTTTAAGCTACAGCCAGCAGACAATAAGCTTAGGTTAGCATAAATACCAGAAAAAAGGGGGAAAAGGCATCATGCTAGCTGTTTCCTCTGCTTCCATCTATTATGCTAAGCTAACTGTCTGCTGGCTGTAGCTTCATATTTACCATACAGCTGGCAGTTGAATAGGCCTGCTATTGATCTCCTCACACAACACTTCAAGTCAACATAACAAAACAAGAGTATTCCCATAAATGACAAACTAAAACTTTAACATTTTACTTCTGGCAAACATGCAGATAAATCCCAAATCTGTCTTCTTTTTGTGCATTAAACATGTGCAGCGAGCATATTTCCAAAAGTGTCAAACTTTTATTGTAACAACGATTCAAACACAGAGTTCTTGTTTTCAACTCGACTGTAAATTTAACAAAGTCACACAAACACAACATGCCTCTGGCCACAGTGAGGCCTTCTACCAACTGCAAACCAACACATGCAGAGGTCCAGTTACCCTCCGTCCCCCCTCTTTCACTTCCTTCAGAAGAATAAATCATCATCATCATCATCATCATTATCGACATCATCCAACGCCCAACTCCAGTCTTTCAGGCCAAACTCAAGCAATCTGAAACAGTAAGTATGAGGTTGATTCCTTTAGTGCTTTATTAACCTCAGGGGCAATACGTGCCAAGTTCACCTGGGGGCAGCACAGAGCTGTGAGCAGTTAACTGAGCGCTTGTTGCGATGAGGGGACGGTTAGTGGACACAGCATTACGGAGGGCGGACATGGCACAACAAGCTCTGCTACTTACAGTCTCCCAGCATGAGAGACGTTAGAAAGGAGAGGTCAGAGGTGAAGAGGTCAGAGGTCAGTGGAGGATGATACGGAGCATGGGGCCAGCACTGAGGGATGAGAGCCAGTTAGGTTGGGGCTGAGAGAGCAAACTTTGAGTGTCTTAATCAATCACAGGAAACAAGACAGGTACAATTAGTGACTCCTGTAATGGTTTGGTGCCATTTCCTGCTCAATTAGGCGGCTACTGACGCCGCATTAAAGCTGCATACAGCCTTATGCGCATGCAGATGAATCAGGATATCACTTTTAAGCAAGACATCGAGCTGTGGGCCCCTTTAAACTAAACATAATCACGAATCATCAACAAATTAACAACAATTAATGAGGCTTTCAACCATTTTACGGGAAAATAGATCAGATTTTTTGTAGGATTAGCTCAGATTTTTCTACATGTCAGCATCATCATAGTGAGTTTGACCTCAAGATCAAGATGGATGAAAGATGTAAAAAGTAATGCTCTACAGAAACAAACTCAGCATTAAAATATGTGAAAATTTCTCATATTTTCCAGCAAAACTTTCCCCGTCCTCACCTGGGCTTCCCTGACGGCTGCTGCTGTCTGCTAGGCTGGATCTTGATGGCTCCGCGATGGGTCGACATACGAGGCGAACTCCTGGGTGAAGGATGTGGAGAGACTCGTGGAGAAGAACGTGACGATGCTTCGTTAGGGGAGTTCTGTATCACAGGGGGAGGACTCATTGTCGGGTGTTTCCTCGGGATGCGTTTGAGGAGGTGGCTGACCCAGCGCTGCTGCTCGTCCGGAGAGTTGGCCAGCAGGAGCAGCTCTTTGGCAGTGGACATGTCATAGTTCACTGTCGAAGAAAGATATTTAAGATACATCAGAAACAGAGTAAAGTTAAAGTTTTGTTTTAACATATGTATCTAACATATCACTCTGGGGAACAAACTTCTGGTTCCACGCAAGTGAAGCTCTACATCAAGTCTTGAATGAGCATACTGACCCCTGCAGGGCACGATAACTTCCTCCTTTTTGTCCAGGTGGTCTTTGTGGCACTTGGTGTGGCAGCGGCGGCACTCGAGGGCTGGCGGCGGCTTGAAAACGTGCCACAGGGGCCGAGTGCAGGCCTCACAGCTGGAGGGGAAGTGGTAGAGAGTGAGGATGAACTCGTGGCCCTTGTGGCTGATGTAGGACGGACGATCACCATACGGTGTGGGCTCCACGACGACTTCCTGGTCACGTTTGAGCTCCCCTTCATTGGCGTACAGGATCTGGGAAAAAGAAGAGAAAGGAAATGGAATTTTATTAAGGAAAAAATTATTTTAAAAAATATACCTCATTAAGAGAAGGTGCTTCACACATTACCTGGAATATCCTTGGAATTTCTTTGGCATCTGCACGGTACACATCAGTATGAGTGACAGGCCGGACGTGAAACAGCTTACTGTAGAGGGAAGACGTGGAAGAGTTCAGTGTAAATCAAGGGTAGTAAGTGTCAACATCTCTCTGGCAGCGTCAAAAAAGGAAAAAAACAGCAACAAATTAACTAAGATATATAAAAATACTGAAAATTAAAATTAATGTTAGCATGCTAACAGGCTCAACTAAGATGGTGACCATACAATGCATACATGCTAAACGTCGGTTAGCATTGTGAGCTTTTTAGTATGCTGACGTGCTGAAAAATGTTTCCAATATTTTGTCCACCACATCTTAACTTGACTCAACACCTCTCCAACACAGTGTCGAACACAAAGAGAAAAAAAGAAAATGGCCCATAAATAAAGAAAATACTGAAAACTAAAATGAATATCAGCGTGCTAACTTGCTAAACTTAAAAGGTGACTGTGGTAAACATTATAAATGCTAAACTTGCTGTTAGCATGATGACGTACTGAAAACTGTTCCTAATATTTTGCAACAACAAAAATTTAGAAACATGTAACAAATACTTAAAATGAATGTTAGCATGCTGACATTCTCAGCTAAGGGTAAGCATAACATTATACCTGCTAAAGTTCATGTAAGCACTGACATTGTGAGCATGTTAGCATGGTGACATTAGCATGTAACTCAAAGCCTCACTGGACCAGAAGCCAAACGCATGGCTGTTGATTCTTTGTAGTAACTAGGCTACTAAGATTAGCAACTATTGTACTCAATACATTAATTCTACCTATATTATGAATTATTGGTACTTTTAAATGTTCAAACCAAGCTCGAAATGACTCACTCGATGTCCAGGGTCATGAAAGGGTTAGCCTGCTCTCGGTCCAGCTCGCTGTTGTAGAACAGGATCTTCTTACTGCTCACAACTATGTACTGCAGAGGAAAGGGAAACAAGGCTCGAAAGGTTAGAGGGGGGAAATGACTCAGTGGTAATGGTGCTTACTACGAAAACAAATGTTTAGATACGAGAAACAACAGTGGACACATTACTTTTTTGTCCCAGCCAAACCGCTTTGTGTTCTTGGTGGGAAGTGAAATCCAGCCCTCCAGCCTGGAGTCTAGTGTGCAGAGAAAAAAACAGGAAGATGTTAACACAAAGAGGAGAGCAGCTTTTAATCATGCTATAAAAGAACACCTTGACATTTTGAGCATTTGGTGGCATTTTCCTGAAAAAGACACTCAGCACTTGGAGAGGAAATGATTCCTCACTTAAACCAAAGGGCAGGAGGAAGCTACAAGATTTCAATAACAGATTTTTCAGTAGGAACCATAAAGATAATAAGAGTCTACAGCACAACATATGGCAGGTGTCTGATGAGGAAAATGAACTAAAATGCGGTCAATCTCCACACACAAACTTCACTCTCGGTGAAAGATTTCTCCACGTCCTCTGCAGTGGAATAAATCTGAAGAAAGCAGGCCGGGATCAAGCTGTGAGTATTCTTGTGTCCAGTGAACGTTAAAAAAGGATTAGAGCACAGCAGGGACAGAGTCAACAGAGTAGAGGGATTAGCTGAAACTTGCAAGGTTGAACCAGGGTTGAGGCTTTTTTTTTCTCAATTTCCGTAAAAAAAACTCTGGAAATACTTTGATGGATAAATGTTATAAACCGGTATTTTCATCCCCATCCCTGGTTTGAACCTCCATGCAGGGTCACCTGCAGGTTCAGCCTCAGCGGGCTGATCATAGGTGAGGGCCAGGGGGCGTTGGCCCTGCTCCAGCCGCCCGTCATGTTCTTCCTCATCCTCATCCTCAGAGTCAGAGTCAAAGAGGGTGTGAGACGAGCGAAGGTTGGGTCTGGTGTCGATGCAGACGGATTTGTGTGTGCGCTGGTAGGTGAAGGACATTGATTCGGACGTGTGGGAGTGAGTAATGCGCACTGCGCCGGACCCCGAAGAGAGAGAGGTGAAATGAGGAGGGGGGAAAAGGAAGAAGCATAAAGAGGGAAAAGGTCAAAAACAATTGGCCTGGAAGACAAAGAGGCTCAAAGTATAAACAGAGGAAACAGCAAGAACTCAGGAAAAGAGACTGAAGAAGGAGGAACACAGGACGTACATGCAGATGTGTATTCGCTTACTGGCTGCAACATATAGGACATTAAGTGTGGGAGTAAGCCTCCTTTGTCTACCTGGGTATCCTTCACCCATGTCCAGCTCGTTGCCACTGCTGATGCTGGTGGAGTCCAGAGAGTGAACGCTGAGGGAGGTGATCTGGCAACGAAGCTGCTCGATGTCGCTGTCTTTACTGTCCAACGCCATCTGGAGCTCCAGACGCACCTGGTTCTCTTCTGCTATCAGCTGAGTATCAGACATTAAAACACAGTTTCATCCGCAGACTCTGGGCTGTTTACGATTCCACATCAATGTTTCTTTATGTTTCTCTTTGCTATTAAAGAAGATTTTTTCAGAAATATAGGTAAATATTTAAAGCACCTACAAGGAACTTTTGTTTGTTGTTGGTTCTGCCGCCCCCTGTGGACGGTACGGGCACATACGCCTTGTGTCGTCAAATTCTTGATTTGACTGTTGGGTGCATTTGTTTTGGAAATGAGTGAAAGAAAGACGCGACTCATTTAAAATACTACTTTTCTTTTTTACACAGCTGTCTGCAGGATGCATAGCGATGCAGTAATGTGTCTATTTGTGGCTATGACAGATTGATAACTGTAATATGACGATAGCGAAACAAAGTAAACGTTGTGTTTTTTTAAATGCTGCATATTTTGTGGCCTTTGCTGTCGACTGATAGGAATCCTCCTCCTTCACATCTGGAGCAGCTTCAAATTTTAATTAACAATCTTATTGATTCTGCACGGATCATTTAACATCCTACAGTGTGTCAGTACACTTCACAGAACTGGATTTAAATGTAATTGTTCTAACTCAGGGTAAAGTCCTGCCAGATGTTTCTAGAAGGGAAAAAAGTGAGATTAAAAAAAATAATAATAAAATATAAATAATCAATTAATCTGAGAATGGCAGACACTCTGCGCAGGGAATTTGGGATCCGAGAACCATTTTGCATCTTAAAAACACAGTAAGACAGGTGTCTGATTTTGGCTCCCTAAGGAACAAAGTTTGGGCTCCCCTGTGCTAAATGTATCTATAAAGTTATCGGCCATAATTGCAGAATTGTAGAGCTTTTAATTAATTATTCAATGTAAAACAATAGCTTTAATGGCTTTTTACTAGCCGATAGTGGAACTGCCTTTTCTTTGTCAGTATTCCTCCTTGTTATTGTTATCGTGACTCAGTGGCCATTGTAAACGAGTCTCTTGAGTATAAATTAATTTATTTGACTGCTAAATCTTTCTTATCATCACAATTCAGTAATAAAAAGCATCAGTATCTCCCAGGAACACGTTCTTTTAGTAAATGTGGCTGTATATATACGTTATGCCGTTTATGGATTTGCCTGTGTGCAGTGTCGGCGTACTGACCGCCTGCATATCCGTCATCTCTCTCTGGTATTTGATGATGGTGCTGTTCAGCTTCTCCTTCTCCGCTCTCAGCTCCAGCTGCAGCTTCCTGTTCTCCTTCTCCTTCCTGTGCACCTCGGTGCCGGTGCCTCTGTGGCCACCTCGCACCGTCTCCCTCCTGTTCATCACCTCGGCCAGCTTGTTGACAGCCTGGGAGGCGGAAAACACCGCAACACAAGCTTTACAGAGATCTACTTGAGATAAATCTGAATTCAGTGAATGCGGCAGGAATATCAATGCTGCTGCGGCATAGATTTTTTAAACTTGCTTCACATCTCAGTGATTTTGCCCGGAGTTCAGCACCAGCCTGCAGCTCAACATTATTCTTAACAACAGATGATGTGACATAACAGACGTCTGTGGAAAAAAAGTTAAAGTATAGAAACAATTTCCAGGGTTTCCAGACCTGTGTAGGCAGCCAGACACACACCTGAATTTTTAGTGTCCTCTCGTTCTGCAGCTGCCTTTCAAAGGACACTTTGAGTGAGTTCATGTGCTTCTCCTCCTCCTTGGCTTTCTGCAACTCTGTATAAATAGCAGAGAAGAATATTAATTCAGGGCTCGCACAGAGTTTTACTTTACAGAAGTTTTACAGAAGTAATCCACAACTTATAGTGCAGGTTTTAAAATGGACATTCTGCCCCTGATGGAGGGACTCATGGCTGCTTTTCAGGGGATTTTCACAGCCTTCTCCCTATAAATCATCCTGATGTGTGAGAGCTTTTTAACACATTTTCCAGGACTGAGGGCAATGTCATTCCTGTAGAAATTTGTTCTCTTTCCATGGTGCTCGTTAACTTAAAAAAGAAAAATGACACTCACGTTGCTGCATTTCTTTCAGCTGGTTGTTGAGCTCCTCCTTCTCACTGGCCAGGTTGGCCACATCCACCGTCAGAGTGCGGTTGGACTCTTCCAGCTGCGATGTGTCAGAGCAGAGGTGAGTCTCATCCATACATACATGATTTATACAACATATTTGAAAACAGAAGTAAATCAGTTCATTTCACATCATTTTGGCTGAAGACTTCCTGTGTCTAATCGACTCAAACTGCTCTCACCGAGCTGATGGTGGCCTCCTTGTCGCCGAGCTCCTGTTTGTGTCTCGCCATCATGTCTTTGATCTCCAGCTCCTTCATGATCTTCTCCTTCTCCAGGTCGGAGTATTGCTCCTCCGCAATGGAGCGAGCCAGCTGCTCAGAGTCCGCCTTGGTTAAACTGGCCTCCAGCTGGGTCGTCAGGGAATCCCTGCGGAGGGAGGAGAGGAGGGAGGGAACGATTATTAGCATATTAATATATTTTCTCTTTGCATGTTCTTGACTTACACTGGATCAAATCTTTTTCTTTTGGTGCTGTAGTGTCTCTTGTTAAAGTGTTCAGACTGGGAATGAAGTAGTGAGAACAAAGTAGTGAACAGTTACCTCTCCTCCTCATATTCTGCCAGTCGCTGCCGCGCTTCTTTGCACAGTTTGTTCTTCTCATCACACTCGTCCTTCAGCTCACGGATCTGCGTCTTGTAAAGGGTCTTGCAGGAGGACAGTTGGAGACTCAGTTAATGTCATATCACTGATGTGAGATGGAGGCTTGGAAAGTAAACTCCCTCTCCGCTCATATACTGTAGATTTATATTTGTTGCTAGTCTGTTGCTGAGCTTCAAATATTTCAGCATCTAAGGTGCACAAAAGAAGGACAATTGTTTGTGAGAATTACCGTGAAATACTGCTCTGCCTCCAGCTGGTCCTTCAGTTCTTTCAGCTGGCCGCCCGCCTCCTGCTTCTCCCTGGAAGACGACCAACAATCTGTCAATCGTCGCTCCTGGCCAACTACCCACAGAGCCGAAGCACTTTCCTCACATCAGATACGATGAATGAGATTCTCTACAGCAATTTGCCGGCACTATCACAACAAACTCAGCTGCACTGTGTGTTTATGTTAAATATATAAATATGTAAGTGTGTGTGTGTGTGTGTGTGTGTGTTTGACCTGCGTAGCTCCTGGTTCTGTTTCTCCAGGACCTGCTTCAGGTCCAGCAGGTGGTTGAGCTCCTGTTTGAGCTGTTTCTCTGACGAGCGGAGCACCGACACCTGCTGGTTCTGAATCTTCAGCTCGCTCTGGCTCAGAGTCCGCTTGTGGATCTCCTGCTCCAGACGCTGGTTCAGGTTCTTCACCTGCACAAACACACAAGCATTTTCAGCGGCGGCAGTGGGGACAATTCAAGCTGAAGAACAAAGGGTTAGTCAGGGCTGCAACTAACGATTACTGTCATTATGGATTAGTCATTAGTCTAAAAATAAGGAACGCATGGCCACAAAGCCCCAGAACCAAAGCATCATCATCTTATTGCTTAAGAAACCTGAATATGTGATATAAGAAAATGTGAGGTGATGCTTTATATTAATAATAAGCCACAGTTAATAGGTCACAAGTAGTGCAGGAGTAGTTACATTACTCTTTACTTAAAAAAGAATGCATTACTTTACTTATTTACTCCCCACAGCAGTAATTCATTACATTACTGTTGCGTTACTCAGCACATTGCCAGAGATGTTTCGTCACATAATTCCCACGTAGCGTTAAAACCTTACATGACTACATATCAGCGCAAATCCCTATCCTAAGGAGGGCAGCCACGAGATCTTGCTCTTTAATACCACAAAGCCGACAGCAAAGTTGGTGAAAACCGGCCCAAATAGCTCTGAAAAGAAAAATGTCACGGCAAGAACAAGGCTGAATCGCACGCCGAGGACAATCAAGCTATCAGTTCACTGAGAGGTCGGCCTTCCTAACACTGCCAAGTACAAATATAACATATTTTCTTTATTTTATTATTTCATCGCTTCACAAGACAGGACAACTGAAGGACGACAGGAAATGGGACGAGAGAGAGAGAGAGAGAGGACCACAGGCGGCAAAGGGCCATAGATAATGATAAGGCCTTGGTAACACTTTATAATATAATATCATTAATAAGTGGTAAATTTATAGTTAATTAAACTTTAGTTAATAGTTATTTTATTGTTAACAAACAATTCAATGCTTTAAAAACTATTTATGAGCAATTTTTGGTGTAAAGGTGCAACTGATGTTAATAAATACGGTGTAGTTAATTTATAAACATTATCTGGATGGCCATTATAAAGTTTATAAACCTTTACTATTGCTTAATAAATGTAAATCTTCACTCATACAGTCCTATTAACACAATATAATGTTAATTATCATCTTATATATATATATTATATATCATAATGCTTATCAAAAAGCATTACCATTATTTAAAAAAAATTACGTATAAAAATACATTTTCTTGATTAATGAACTGATTGTTGGAGCATCACCTCTTCAGACAGTTTCTCCTTCTGCGCCTGCAGCTCGTCCAGTTTGTGCTGCGCCTGCTTGTAGTCACAGTCCAGCATGGAGTGGTCCTTCTCCAGCTGCAGCAGCTTCCCCTCCACCTGCAGCTTCAAGCTGCGCTCCTCATGCAGGGTGCACTCCATCTCTGGACCCCAACAAAACAACCGAGAAAAGCCATGAGGAGGGGAATCGAAGCCGGACCAATTGTTCACAGTATTGACAAAACAATTCGGATGAACCTCAATGGAGCAACAGATAAATGGCCCGCTGCACCGAAGGACAATCAGAGCAAAGTGATGTGGTTGAAGGCCAGACTGCTTTCTGACATATTGCAGGACACAAAGCAGAATTATTTGACCAAGGTCTACTGCATCAATCGGCACTTCATCGTTTTCAAACGAGGTCTCATTTCTTCTTCTCCTCCTGAACAAAAGAGGCCGACTTTCATGATAATACTTGTGCACTGCCGTGTCTATTATCTCAGTATCTGTGATGATTGAGCTCAGTGAAACACTGTTTAAACAGTGCTCATCCCTCCTGTAGTCATCTTTAACACTTGCTCACCTTTTAGAGCCTCAGACTTTGCCTCCTCGATGGACTGGTAGATCGTGTTTTTATCTGCGAGCTTGGCTTTGGTGGCCTTGTGCTCAGCCTCCTCCTGCTCCAGGCTCTGCTGGAGCGACCTCAGCTTGAACGTCAAGTCGATCTCTTGGTTGCCCTTCTCCTAAAGAATCAAAGAGGATATTAGGCTCTTTAACACTCTTGTGTCATAGGAATGAGAACGTAAATGCAATTAAGAAATGTCAAATATATAAAAAGCTCAAAAACAAACAGACAACCAACCTTCTCGAGGTCATTGAGCTTCTCCTGCAGCTGCTTCTTCTTAGCCTGGACCTTGGACAGAGATGACTTCACCTCTTTCACCTCCTCTTCCAGGCCAGAGATCCGTCCTGAGGTGGAGTAATGGGAGGAGGAGATAATAGCAAAGAAATTAGAAAAGGAATATAGGATGACTTTTAGAAACTACAAGCAGTGCACCTGAACTACAGACTTGTTTTCGGGGACGTGAAATACTGCTCCTGGACTTTATGTGACGTTTGGCCTCCAATATCCGAAAAACAACTCACTTCATGTGTATTTTCCCTTTCATGAACTCCACCCACATGGAGAGGGAAAAAAGCATGAGGCATCACAGCAAACAGGCTTCACCGTTGTTTCCCTGTGTCCCCTCTGACCTCAGCGAGCGGCCTCTGAGCACGTTTAAGTTTCCAAACATCGTCTCAGAAGAGGTGCTGGCTCTGATACAGCATCTTACTTCACTCTCAGCCTTTTGAAACAGATGTTTCCACCTATGATCTGATATTTCCCGAGGCTCGGTCCAGAAAAACGATTCACATCTAATACCCCGTCCAGCCTCCGGCTCTGTGTTGTGTAACGGCTTTTTCCTGCTACTGACGGGATGTTTACTGCTGCAGCTTTGAATGAGCCCGTAAAGATCACAGTTATGGCAGTGAATTAACCCTTTTGTCTGGGAGATTTGCTAACCTTATAACATTTTAATAGACACATTAGAGTTTGGAATATAATAGGCTTGCTAATAACGGTTGGCTGGTGGCTATTGTAGTTAAATTTAACAACCACATTTAACGGCATTTCTCATCTGCTTATTGTTAATTTCTAGCCGCTGTGTGCAGGAGAGGTGTTTAAACACACAAAATAAAAATGTGAAATAAACAGTGTTTAGCTATTAGCGGGGGGAGAAGAGTTATAAAGTCAAGAAATTGACTCTTAATTGTCTGCTGTATATTTAAGGAACGGTTTACTGAAAAATGATAATTCAGTCATTATCTTCTAAACAACTGAAGTAGATGGGGACTTGATTTTTCTGGTGAACTGTTCCTTTAACGTATCTCTACAGTTGCTGACATTAGCCGCCACAAACTACGAGTCTTAAACGATGTGTTTTTTTCCTCATAAAGTCAACGTTTCATGTGTAAGATGAAGAAAGGCTGCACAGACTCATTTAAATGACTTGGAACTGCTTATTTAGTGCGTTTCAGTCCTTATCAAAGTGAACCAGACGGCCGTGTCTCACCCTGCAGGTCAGTAATAGTTTCTGTCCCGAGGTTGTGAGCTCCTTTCTCCTCCTCCAGCTCGGCCTGCAGCCCCATCAGCTGCTTCTCCAGCTCCATCTTGTCGTTTTCCAGCTGGCTGTACTTTTCCTGCATCTCCCTGAGGCTAACCTCCAGGCTCTGAGCCTGTTTCTGCGCCTCTGCCTGACTCTTCTTCAGCCGCGTCGCCGCCTCCTGCTCGGCCTGAAGCACGGCGTTGGTCTCCTCGAGCTGCAGATGAGAGACGGACGACTGGGTCAGTTCATGTGGATTATTATACTAAGATGCTTGATTTACACAACAGTGAAGAAAGCTATGTAAAAGATTAACAAGCATCCCCCCTCACTTGTTTCTGAAGCTGGATGTTCTTCTCATTGGAGATTTGGGAATTCTGGTTCCTCTTCCTAAGATCCTCCAGCTGGTCCCTCAGGTTGTTCACTTGTGAGTAAATACAAACAATTAAGAGTTAATTCAGTATTTGCTCTCACACATTCAATAGACCCTGTAAAAAACATGTTATCTAAACAGTGAGATGCAGTTTTAATGAGCTTAACAGTTGCACTGATATGTTAGAAATGCATTTTTGAGCGATGTTTAGATACGATGTTTCCCAGATGCTCACATTCATTCTCCAGGCCGCGTTTCCTGTCCGTTTCGATCTCCACCTTGCGCAGGTTCTCGGTGCTCTGGTGCTGCAGCAGAGCTCGCTCTCTCTCCAGCTGCCTGAGCGAGGCCTCCACTTTCTGCCTGCTGCTCATCTAATCGGGGAGGTAATCACACAAATGCTTTGAGTGGGATGATCTCTAATCTGCTTTATTATATCATGATTGAAATGCCCTCCATCCATCCATCCTTACCTCCTTGTCTAATTCTTTGACCAGCTTGTCTAAACGGTTGGTGGCATTTCTAGAAAAAAGAGGACAGTTTTATTGCAGACTTCTGTTTTCTTATTGTCACTATAGGTGCGTACAGGTTTCCAAATATTCAGTTTTTCTTCATGTTGTGTAAAGCAATCAAACAGATTTCCTGCCTCAGGCCGGGCACAGACTACAGGAGCATTTAAAGGAGTTTTGAAATGCTAAGTGATTTTAAAATCAGGCTGCATCATGCACACAAGAAGAATCTTCACAGATGTTGTCGTCTCTGGTCTCAAACATGCACACACAACAATATTTGAAGATATGGGAGCGTCACACACACCACTGGATACATTTAAGATTATCGTGCCAGAGGAAGCGATGCACCACCTCACAAGATCTCATGGGGAAGCAGATGTAAACAAAACGGAGACACTGTCAGTGTGTTAATGTTAATACTTAAAGCTGGAGGTCAGAATTTAACTTTTAACAGCAGTATGCTAGCTAACGTTAGCGTGAATGTTTGTCGTTGCCTCGCAGTATCAGCAGCTGCTCTGCTCTCTCATTGGCTATTTTGGTGCCGCTCGTTAAGTGCTGACGTAATCATCCAGATTATAAATCATAAATTTCAAACGTGCTTGATGCTGTCGGGGCGGCCCCGATGAGTCTCTGAGCAGTTCTGGAGGTTTAAGACCGGATCTTTTAACCCTTCACATTAGCAGATAATCTGGGCTGAACATCTGCAGCGGCTGAGGACCAGATTCCTCCTCTGATTGTCAGACGGGGTGAATCGGGACTAAATCGACCTGAAACTCCTGTAGTCTAGCCTGGTTTTATCCAGCAGATGGCACAAAGTGAATGCCAATCTCCTCAGTGATTGTCTGCTTTGTTCAAAGTAGTGACAGTGACATTGATGTTATATGTCCCGTCGTACTTGCACTTGTGCTCCAGCTCATCTTTGGCCTGCATCTCATGGTCGAGCTTCTCCTCCAGCTGATGAAGCTTCTTCTGCAGCTGCTCAGATCAGAAAAGATAAAATAATACTATTATCTAACAACCATTTCCATCTTTGGTTCATTTCTTCTCAAGAAATAAAACACCTACCTCTTTATCACTGTTCAAGCGAGACTCTTTATCCTCAGACTTGTCTTTAATGTCCTCTGAATCCTCCTCAGAGTGGTTGTTTTCCACTTTCAGCAGCCTGAAAGAGGGAAATGGAGACACATGAATGTCTGTAAGTGAGTTTGCCTGCAATTCTCAACATCAAACACCATCCACAAGCCCACATTTCGACAACCAAGTGACATATTCTACCCAAAACCAGATCCATAAAGCCACTTTGGTCATCAATCGAGACACCCGTCACATTTAATGCATCATCTTTTCCTCTCAGAAATCACTTTTACTTTAGATCCTTAATCTTAAAACCTGAAGCCATGTGCTGTGGAGGAAAAGCAATAAGGTCTGAGGATCTTTCTCACATCTGGATGGGTTTACCTCTGGAGAAACCCAAAGGATGCCTCCAACCCACGCTGCCTGTTGCCAACTGTTAACCATGAATGGTGGGCAGTTATCTCTGGGAATCATTACATGACTCTGCCTCACAACTGCATAATGACCGAGGAATCTGAAGACACTTTACGATCATTTTATAACCAGTTGTGCCCTTTGGCGTCAGCTGTTCTCTGACGGTGTTCATGAGTTTTAAAAAATGGAAATTGACTCAATTATACTGCTGATGCTTTCAGAAAAGGTAAAATCATAATCCTGGTCTACAGGCAAAACGTTTCTATTACCTGCTCAATACTTGAGAATATAACAGACTGAAAGATACATTAGACACAAGTAGTTGAACCTTCAGCTTCATGAATATAAGCCCCGAAATTAAAAACATACCTTGAAGTCAAACCATTGCTGATTAAAGTGTATATGATCACAAATCCAACACAAAGGTGTCATTTTTTCACTACATCTCCTACTGAATCCAGACCACGGCTTCAAAAACTTCAGCAAAGAGGGCATTTAAAGGGGCTGTCAGAACAAGGCAGCAGTGTGGAGCTCGAACAGGCATACAGTGTCTGACTGGTGTAAGACTGTATTAACAGGTACGGGTGTGAAGCTGTCTTTTTCTACCTCTTGCATTTCTGTCCCTAAACCTGTTTCCTGAGGCCATGGTAAAAGCTTCCACACATGAGAGCTACATTTTGTTCCAGTGAAAATCTCCATAAAATGCTGCTATTATTCACACAAGTAACAAAAGTGTAAGGTCAGCGAACACTAATCCAGACAAAAGATTTAAATAAAATGACAGAATGAAAACTCTTTCTTACTGGTCCTCCTTGAAGTAAGTGAAGCCGACAAACGGTAGCTGGTTGCCCACAAAGGCTCTGGGTGGAGGGAAGGTCTCAGCATCTCCTTTGTCATCCTCTATGTCGTCAAAGTTACTGGTGTCTATGTCACCGGTCAGCTCGGGCACAACTGGAGCCACAGCTGGAGGACAGAAACAAGAGGGAGAGAGAGTCAAGAGAGGGGAGCAGAGGAGGTGCAGCCTACGAGCGGCTGAGAAAAGAGAGGGATGGTGTTTTACATAAAATGAGGCCACTCCACGCATGTATTTATATTCTGTAATGTGTCTGACATGGTAATTACCACATTAAAATCCCTAAAATGGCACCTTCATTTAAAACTCCAGGATATGTTAGAGGTGCAAGGATCAGCTGTGATCAGCCACCTGTTGAATTCATACTCAGAATAACTGCTCAATACTGATAACTAGAGCAAGTTAGCTCTGCCAGCCTTGCATCCAGTGGTCTGGACTGGGAGCTCAGAGCAACTGGGAAGTGTTGGTGTTTACACTGCTAGCACAGGAGCTGGCAGCGTAAACGTGCCACGGCTAACTGGTTAGCATGCTAACTCCAGTAGATCTCTGCAACACAAATCTCCACTTGCACTTTGTAGCGTGACGTATCCGCTTTATAAAACTGCACATCCTTTGGCTTCTGGTGCCAACTCTACAGTATACGTCTGTAGTTATCACAGTGCAGTACTTCACTTTTCACAGTTTGCTTTGTATATATTGTTAGTAGTTTGTTGTATATAGTGTTTTTAACATTTTTGATCATTTGGGACGTGCTGTAGGTGTTTTTAACGAGCGAAGCTGTCAGCTAGCCTCGTCGGCATCAGAAAAAGCTCTGCATATACACATGATAGTATAACCAATAACAGTTCTCTCTGATTTAGTGAGGTTTGGAGCTTTGACAAGGCGGTGCACGTTGGTCACTTTAATTTTTGGCAGATCTTCAAAGAACACAGCGTATTAAAGAGCCATAGCAACCTAACATCAGCATGTGGATAGCTAACATCGGCAATGGTTATAAAGGTATAAAAAACACTATATACAAACACAAATGGTAAACTATTAACAATACATACAAAGCAAAGTGTGAAAAGTATTTGAACTCAGTTATGGATGGAAAAGCACTGAGATAACTACAGATGTTAAAGCTTTTTCTTCACATTCTTTTTATAATCAAATACATTTTGAATGTTTTCAACAAAAAATTTCACACATTGCACCTTAAACCATTTTGATAATCAATTCATAGTCATTTTTCAAGCAAAACTGTCAAACATTTGCTGGTCTCAGCTTCTTAAATTGAAATGTAAAAGGATTTGGTGCTGTTCTTTGTCATTTATGATGATATATGAAGAGTCTTTGGGTTTTGCACTTTAAGTTGGACCAAAAAAGCAATTTGAAGACGTAACTTTAGGCACTGGCAAATTGTGAGGAGCATTTTTCTGAATTTTCTTGACATTCAATCGACTTAACTTGATTAACTGGTTAGTTGCAGGCGGAGAATATATAAATATTTTTCATTTAGCTGTTGGACACAAGCTGCCTCCTACTTCACTGTCATGTCCATTCTCAGTGTTTGTGCAATGTACACTCCGAGTTTCCAAATCACACTTGTTTCTGTTAAATATTGGACCAGAATTGGCTGAAAATGTACACTTTCCTTACTGAACGTGAAAAACATCCTCCTAGCGTCAAACTCTGCATATACATCATTCTACACAGTGAAGCTCAAACATTCAACTGTAGGAACAAGAATGAAAAAACAGTTTTGACTGGAGGGGGACTTTAAATTTAAAGCACATCTTCAAGTAACTCTCAACATTTTTTCCACAAGTAAACTCTCTGCCACCTTTGGGGAGTAAGCTCTCTGCAGGTTGGCGTGAGGCTGACACCACTCCTCTTCCCGTACAGTGCTCGCTTTGTGCCCCACACACAGTGCCTTTCACGACTGAAGCCTGAACGCCTGCTCTCTCCTCGCAGGAGCAGCCGTGCTTTTTAAAACTCTGCACAACAGGCAGACAAAAATGTGTCAAAGGGCCAATCAGATAAAACTAAGCTAGTCCTTTAACCTATAAATAGTTCCTAATTGAGAAAAAAAGGGCAGCCATTATGGATCGTGTTCCTCAGACCAGCGCAATGCTGGCTCTGAGCAAAGAGCTCATTACTGTTAGGTCAAGACACAACCCTCAGCGTGACAAATGTGCCTCAAAGAGATCAAGCACAGGAATGAAACAAATGAGGGGAGAAAAAAAAAAAAGCCAAAAATGCGGTGAGACAGAAAGAGACACGGGCCGCTCCATGGAGGCCCTTGTGGCACGACTTCCCAGAATGCTCTCTGATAGCGGGCGGCTAATGACAGGCAGCCGTGGCCACAGTGAGAGTGAGAGAGCGGGAGCAACCCTCCAAACTGGGGCGCCCCTCTCATTAGGCCGGTCCACGCAGGCCGCACAGCCTGCCCCGCCCGCCGCTACGGGGGGCGCTGCCTCCCGTCTCATCCATCCATCCATCCATCCACGGTGCTCGCGTCTTTTCCCTGAACCGTCCCAACGCTTAATAAGTTTGATAAACATAAAGTAGAAGAATCATCCGTGTACAGTAGCCCAGAATCTCCCGAGTCATGCGGGGGACTGGACTGGGTGGTACACGCAGCTCTGCGGGACGCCACAACAGCAGCGGGGTCGTGTCTTCATGACTGTGTGTTTGAGTGCGAGCAGCGCAGAAGTGCCACAGTGGTGGTTTTGTGCTGCAGACGGCCCGGCAGTCTGAAGTTCAGTCAGGAGTTCTGTCTGTCGTCTTAATCAGAGCCAGGTGAAGCAGAGAGAGGCTGCGAGACACAGAGGTCCTGTTCTCACTCCTAATATATCTTTCCTTATTTCCTTCCTTCCTATGAGACGCTTGATCTGATTCAATTGTATACTGGGAGACGACTGTTGCAACGATCAAGTGCTAAATTTAAAGGAGCAAATTATAAGCTTCACTTAACAACTGATCTATATCATTACAGCTGCAGTAGGATTTGTTTTTGATTTGTTCTATCTTTGTTTTTGTTAGTAAATAAACCTATAAATCATTCATTTGTAAAGGATTTACAGTGTAGTCACTGATTTTTAAACCCAAGAATGCATTAAGAAGGCTGTTTATGTTCATTAACTCTGATTGATCTTCTCTTTCACTGCTAAGGAAAACCATAAAGGAAACTCAGCAAGGATTTAAATTAACTAAATTAAAAACATCTTCGACTCACTTTAATGGAAATTTCACATGATTTGTCAGTTCTTCGGCTACACAACATTAAAGGTGCACTGTGTAGTTTTTGGAGAAGAAATGTTAATCAGAAGAACAAACCTAAACTAACTAAGTTGACAGCCTCGCTTTGTTTTCATGACTGAATAATCTGAATAAACAAACTGACCTTAACTGGCCTACTGTTTTACTTTGTTTATATGTGGCGGACCCTGCCAATTTTCTAGCTTCAAACAGTCTTTTGAAGACATTATTTTCCTCTGACACTCAAAGGCTGTCTTAGTGAAAGTCTGCACCAATAGGAGCATGTGTTTAAAGGGACACTATGTAGTTCTGGAGAAGAAATTCAAACTCTGAATTTTAATATTTACAACATTAATGAGGTAAAAATACAAACTCAGAAGTATTTATTTTTTCCATAACTGAATAAACGAGCTGTTCTCTCATCAGTGTGCATTATTAGTAGCTAGCATGCCATGTTTAACCCATTGAATAATGTAGGGCTATCAGATGAAACTGTCCCAGTTAAATATAATATCACTGGCTAATAAAACATGTCTTCTTCTTGCAGGTTTCCTGCATCATGCGCTCTGCTGCTCTGCTGCTCTGCTGCTCTGCTGCTCTGCTGCTCTGCTGCTCTGCACACCATCCTGTCGTATAATGTAAGATACGAGTGGGGAGCATATGGAGAGCATGTGCGTACACATATATGCAGGCTTATTGGCTCAGGAGGTGGAAATAAACTATGAACTCAGGCTGATAAGAAACAGATCTGGAGAGGAATGGGCTGCAGATGATAAGAAGTATTAGAACAAACATTACCACAGATGGAAAAGGGGGAAATCTGCGCCTGTATTGTGTTGAGTTAAAAGATACACAAGTTTCAAACACATGCACATGCACACACTTACTCTCTCGGATGTTGTCAAAGGTCCACTGCTTGTTCTTGAAGAACGGGTGGCACTTGATCTCATCCACTCCGGTACGGCCCAGACGAACCTCCCTGCACACAGGACCGAGACTGTGAGCCGAGCCTCCTCAGCATGAACACAAAACACATCCCCGCCCGTCCCCTCCACCCACCGTCGTCATCAACATCCCAAACACACAGGCCAGTGGAGTGACCACTAGGCACTGACCACACTGACCAGCATGGAGAGCCACATGACCACTGGCGAACACTGGAACCTCCTCTGACCAGACCAGATAATATGGATCCAGGATCAGGCTGCAGGAGGTAACATCAACACAACTGACTTCCCTCTATTTAAAACTCTACACACTCTCTCTTTCTTGTCCCCCTTTCCTCCTCCTCCCTCCTCCTCCTCCTCCTCCTCCTCCTCCACCGCTGGGTACAGGACCGGAGGGGTGCGGCAGTTTGGGCTTGCCACGTGTGGGACATTCCAGACCCAGCCAAGAGGAAGACAGGGCAGGGGCGGGGAGGAAGAAACAGAGAAGGGAGAGTTTTTAAACCCCCGCAAAAAAAAAAAAAAATCTGACATGCAACCAAGCAAAGGCTTACATCGAGCCATGTCTCAATGCCCAGAAAACTGCAGGAGTGCGAAGGAGAAAAAGGAGAAAGTTACAGCAGCGAGGGGAGGATGGAGGAATGGAAAGTGGCACCGAGAAAAGGTAGAAAAAGAAAATTACAGATGGAAAAGAAGGAAAGAGGTGAAAAACAAAGTGAAAAAAGGAGAGGATGGTGGTGCTTACAGGAATGATTCAGCAAGTGACTGAGCATGTGTGGTGAATGAATGTATTGGTCAGTGTTCAAGATACGTGTGTGTGTGTGTGTGTGTGTGTGCGTGCGTGTGTGTGGGTGTGTGGCTGGGCAGCCGTACACATGAGAGATTCTGTCTGTGGTGGGAGAATAGTGAGCGAGAAGGTAAATAAACTGAGGGAGGGAAAATGAAAGGCTGCTCTGTGCTGCAGCAGAAAGGGCCTGTGTTTGAGCCCGGTCGGGGGGCGGGGCTACTAATGTAAACAGGAAGTGGTTTCTTCAGAGGGGACGGGCCGCTGACCAAGTACAAGACCCACACCCACACGTTCATGTAACCGTTACCTTTAATACTAATTTGTATTTAGATGGCAGCTGTTGTAGCAAACTGATTCAAGATAGAATATTAGTTGTGTTCCACACTGTGAAAATACTCTGTTAAAAGTTAAATTCCTTCATTCAAAAGTAGTGTCATCAGCAAAATGTACTTAAAGTGTGAAAAGTAAAAGTACTCATTCGACAGAAAAATAGTCCCCGCCACTGTTTTTAGTTTTGTTTGGATAAATATTACTGTTGGATGCTCTTTCCAGCTAATCCAAGAGGGTTTTTAGTGTTTATTTATCTTAAAACGTAGGAGAAACACTTAATGCTACAGAGATTTTCACTGGATAGGAAGGAAAAATTGTAATATGAAAAGTAACCGGTAATAAAAGCTGTCAGACAAGTAAAGTACAAGTAGCTCACGTGTACTTAATTACAAACAAATGCAGTTTTTGCTCCAGTCAGCAGGATTACTGGATTGAAAACTTCTCCACAGATTTCTGCAAAACTTGGACGGAGGATACGTCTCAGCCCAGAATAGACCCCTTTAACTTTTTTAGTGTGGATTCTGATAAAAGGGAAGGATCCAGGAATTTTTCTCAGTTTCTTTAACAATTGCGATTTTGGGCGTTTTTCTACATTTTTGTTAATTCTCAGGGAATGATGCAAAAAAAAAAAGGTGTGAGTGACGACAATTTGATGCAGATTCTAATAAAAATGTGGATCTTGCTGATTTAAATATGTGTGATTTGATATTGCATTGGGCTTGACTGAATTAAAGGGGACTGTTGGCGGAGGTATGCGCTCTTCTGAGTGCCATTCTAGTGTCGAGGTTTTAATTTGAAAAATCAAACTGTATATTTGGAAGCTGTTTTTAGAGAGTTACATCTTAAGTTGGAGCCAATAAGATTTGGGCAGACAAGCTGTGGAAGTTGTAAAGTATTTAGAGACAGACTAACACATTCTTGGTTTTGGTCTTTATGAGATGTGTTGAGAAGAAAGAAAAGACATTTGGTGAATAAAGCACCATGTACTGAGGAAGAGTGTGCCACATGTCTAAATTTAAACAACGTCGTCATGTCTAATCTTTGACGCAGCTCTCACACTGTTTACTTAAGCTGTTGCTCCTCTCAAACGGGAGTCGTGACCTATGTGTATTGATCGTATTCAATCACGTGATTCAACATGTTGTTTATGAGTCTTTTTAGACAGATTTTTAGCAGAAAGTCCAAAGTTTAGTTACAAACTTGGAGGCCTTCGCTTCTGTGATCCAGAGCTGAAAATGAAAATGTGAGTGTGTCTGCAGCTGTCTGCTCATGACAGGCAGCCTGAAATTGTGAAATATTCTGAATTCTCGTTAAAGCACAAAGCACAAGTGTTAGTTTTTTTATCATTTCCATGTGCGAACCTGTCAGTAAGAAAGGCACAAATGAGGTCTTTGGCATCCTGAGACATCTCCACATCATCTGGGAAGACGAGCGTGTTCTTGTGGTTCATGATCTTCCCATACGTTCCGACCAGGGACTCAGCATAGAAGGGAGTTTCACCTGCGAAACGAGTAATTTTGTACAAGGAATTAAAAAAAATATCAGGATCTATCCTGGGTGTAAGTACATCACATCCTGTTGACATGTCAGTGCGTCACAATTCACTTACCGACAAACAACTCGTACATAAAGACTCCTACAGACCACCAGTCGCACTCCCGGCCGTAGTAACCATCACCACCCTGAGACTGGAGCACCTCGGGGGAGATGTAGTCTGGCGTGCCTACAGCTGTGTCACAGTGCACCATGCCTGTCTGCAAACAGGACAATAAACAAGATTTACTGTAGAGGGAAAACAAGAATAGAATAGCAGTGACAGTAAAAGGTTGGTAGAGTTAGAGGAGAAAGCAAATAAGCAGTATTTCCACAGAAATATGCAGTGCAGGGACATCATTTCATTCATTCAGGCTCAGATAGCCAATTTAGAGCAGACTTCACTCTCTTCTCGACTGTTTCGACCATCTTTACATGACACATTCTGTCAACTCGCTGATTTTCAGAGAGCTCAAATGTGTGGAACCGCTCGTGAAGCAGCTATTTAGAAATTGCTGTGGTGAAAAACAAAAAACACTTCCTGACCCACACCAGAGGCGGGACCGCTGCCGTCCTCCAGATTGGTTGTTTAGCACAATAACCTCTGAGGCCTTACAAAACAACCTGATGCAACCGTGCTGCACTGAGTTTCACTTCACAGTCTGAACACTTGGTGGTGCACTAGGGCGGGGGAAAAAAAGCCACCTGTCTTGAGCTGGAGTAGTCAATTCACTCTGTTCAGCTGGTTCAGGAGGTGTGTTCTCTTAAAAATTTTAAAAACAAAAATTCTCCTCACATCAAACTACAAACCTACCGAGTCCATCTTCATGCACGTGCCGAAATCTGCCAGTTTGAGGTGTCCGTTTTGGTCCAGCAGCATGTTGTCGGGTTTGACGTCACGATGGATGAATCCCAGGGAGTGGATGGCGTTCAGCGCCAGCACCACCTCAGCCGTGTAGAAGCGAGCCCACTTCTCAGGTATGTCGTAGTTCATGGTGAGCGTGACCAGGTCGCCTCCCCCCATGAACTCCATCACCATGTAGAGGTGGCGGTCGTCTTGGAAAGCGCAGCACAGCTACGAGACAACAAACTGAGTCACTTGATGTCACTAAAAGTCGTTCGCAGGACGTGAAGACATTGCTTTTATACAGGTTTGACTACCAGGTGATCTGTGTTCAACACCAACAGACCTCAAAGATTATTATCTCCAACTTGATGCCAACATCATGACGCCTCTTTACAACTACAATGCACACCAAGTAGAGCTGTAAAAAAAGAAACAATATACACTGTATATTGTGACATAAAATTGTCCTCTATGCTTCGGGTATTAAAAAGTATTTTACATGTTGTCTTTCCAGATCTTTAAAGGTTTTCTATGCAGGATTTTCCTAACAAAATAACAAATGTAGCCCAGATTACATTTAAAAAAATAAATAAAATAAATTTTATAGTTACATTTTCAACTACTTGATACAACTTTTAATTAGGTCTTCACAGCAGCTTCAAGGAACTTTCATTAACTGTTGTTTCTGGCGGCCCCTGTGGACAAAAGTGGTACCACAGCCTTGTTTCATAAAGATGTTGATCTAAAATTATTGAGACTTGATTACAATTTTTTAATCCAATGGATTAAACTGCTAATTACGAAAGCATTGTAATTTAACTGGTCGACAAGCCATCAACCAAAGAGTCAACCAACATCAACATTGGCCATCAACCAACATATCCTGCACAGTACGCCTTTTACGGATAAATGATCAGATGTTTCCCAATTTCTTTCTGAACAATTCAGCTGTCTGGGAGCTTAAACACTGTTATTTAACTCTTGCTCTTTATCTGTATTTAATAAGGAAAACAGGGAAATTGATGGCTTCATGGTTGATATTAATATTTAGCCAAATGTGTGTATTTCTGTGTATTAAAAAAAAATTCTGACGTGTGTTTAATGGGACGAGATATCCAACAAAAGCTTGTTCTGTCCCTCGGACCAGAAGGAGGCTGAGTCTGACAGAGAATATGCTTCTTTGTTTATGTCTAAGCCTCCCACGAGGTTAAACATCATGTGTTTTTAATAGAATAAAACCTGTGCACACCTGCACGACCCAGGGACTGTTGGAAAAAGCCATGATGTGCCTCTCCTCCCAGAAGAATGCCGAGTCTGACCGCTTGATCATCTCAAACTTGTTGAGCTGCTTCATGGCGTAAACCTTCTGCGAGGCCTTGTGGCGGACCTACAGCAGAGGAGGGCGAGGGACAGAGAGGAGACGTTAGCGTGTAAACATCGATAAGTGTGTGAGGACAATATGAACAAGATAGTAAGAATGTCACAATGACCAAGATAACATGAGAAGCACAGAGAGGGTTGGCAGAGAGGGAACCCATAATTACAGGCACACACCCATCGACAGACATGCTTACACAAGATTTCAAGCACAAACACAGTAAGCACCCCCTCCTCCTCCTCCTCCTCCTCCACACCAGACTTCACACTCCTCTCCCACACACTGAGCCTGTCCAGACTTGCTTCTACCACAAGACGCTCGGCAGAGACCAGATTCAAGCTTCCTCAAGCACAAGAGGCAAACATCTGGAAAAGCAGGGAGTTCGAAAAGGAATTACCGCCCGCCCTAATTACTTTTTCTAAATGCAAAGACAGCTAAGGTGGTCGTGATGAGGAGGAAGACGCCTTTTATATTTGAAAAACAAGCTGCAGATGTTACACATATTTTGGTGGATTCACAGGTTGTTGCTCCCTCTGGTGGCTAACATGTCTGGTATTTTGGTGTAAATTGCTAATTTCAGGGACCTCTGGAGGATCTCTCCTGCTCCAACAACCTTTTATCAAATCTCACTGCTGCTGCTTCATGTAAAATCCCAAAAAAACATCTCCAGGCAACGAATCTCACACTCATTCAGCTGTCATCACAGACAGAAACATCTCACCAGCTGCACTTCTCCGTAGGCTCCCCGCCCGATCAGCTTCACTTTCTCAAAGTCCTCGAGCTTCACCTGCAGCTCCCGCAGCTGACTCACCGCCTTTTCATCTGTGGGATGGGATGCATACGTTACCATGCCAACACATAGGTCAAGCTCCAATCGTTTAAGGCTCAAAGGAAACAGATCAGAGAGAGGTCAGTGAGAGTTTAGTGGAAGTTACACCAGTTTTATGATATTTATCGAAGCCACGGTAGCTTTTAGATGAGGAAGACAGATAAGGAGTATCTATCAGTCAATCGAAAGAAAAACAATCATCAACTATTTAGAAAATCGATTATGTTTAAGTCATTTTTCATGCAAAAATGTCAAACATTTGCTGGTGCGAGCTACTTAAATGTAAGTATTTGGTGCTTTTCTTTGTCATTTATGATAGTTAATGTAGAGTCTTTATTTTTGGGATATTTTATAGACTAAAAGATTAAAAAGGTCCAGTGTGTTTGATAGTTTGTTATCACCTGAAACATGTTGCGTTTTCATTACCTTAGTATGATCCTTTTTAAAGGAGACATATGATGCTCATTTTCAGGTTCATAATTTCATTTAAGGTTACTACTAAAAATAGGCTCACATGCTTTGGTGCTCAAAAACCACATCAGTTTTCTCATACTGTCCAGCAACAATGCTTTGTTTTAGCTCCTGTCTCTTTAAGAGTTCCCAGTCTCTTCTGATTGGTCGGCTCACACATGCCTGACCCAGCACTGCTAACAAACAACAGAGCAGCTGTGCTAAATTTATTCTCACGTGCCAGACTAGCTGTTTAGCATAAATAATGCAAAGGTGTGACCCCGTGACGTGGTGTGATGTCACAAAGTCACGGGGCTACTGATGAGGCGTTTCAGGAGCAGCGTTTTCTGTGGGAAGAAAAGAGCTGCTGCTGGTGCAGACTTTGAGTTTTTTAACTTTCAAGCACAAGAAACTACGGAAATGCCAGGAATGGACAAACCAAACATGGACTCTGGACCACCATAAGACAATTATCAACCACGCTGCTAGATGCTGCTAGATCCTACACACTGGACCTTTAATTATGAAAATAACAGTTGCAGCCTTGGTATGGTGGGCGGTGTAAGTATTCAACAGACTTTTCTGCTGTATGTATTCTCTCTTACATAAGACCCATGATGTTAATTTTAATATTCATCAGACTAAACAGAGATAAAGTTACAAAAGCAGAAAGCCTGTACAAAAGAGACACATATCTTACTTTTAACAATATTTTGGCTGTAAGAAGTTGATTTGAAAACCAAAATGTCACTGATTATAAGAGCACAGAGGTTTTAATACATAGCCTGTATTTTCTTATCTCTCTTGTGACCTTTAGCAGGAACATCAACCACTGCAAACAGTGCACGCTCTCTTATATGTGGCCTGTTTAAAGATAAAAACTTTCTTAAGAAGGTCTGAAAAGTCACGTTTTTCATCATCTAGACATAAAAGGTTTAACCGAATGAACAAGCTACACACTCAGTTCCTCGTGACCAGAGGTCTCTGCTTTGTATGTAACAACTTTATAGATATTTTTCAAGCCAAACACGAGAACCTTGACCTTCAACCAAACACACTGCAGCTCTTACATCGATTTAGAAAAGCCTCGATGTTTTTGTTTTTCCTCAGGGCAGGATAGTTCAAATCATGAGCCAACGCGTTCATGGAGTCCTGAAAAAGAGAAAAGACAAGAAAAAGAAATTAGATACAAATCAATCGCAGACAAATAAATGGACACAAAGTGTGGATTCTCAATCAGAAAATATGTAACTTCTTGGTTTAGCCCGCTGTAATAAAAATGCCTCTAGTTAGAAAAACAGATATCATCCACCATCGGAGTTATTATGGCTTGGGTCTTGGCTCAAATTTTCGTCAACATATTGAGAAACATGAGAATAAAGTTGTGTTTTCAAAGTTGATTTCAAGTAGCATTTTTGCTGGAAAGGAAGGAAGAAAGATCTTATGCTTCTCTCGTTTATCTGTCAGGACAAGTCTTGGTAGTTGGGCAAGCCTGGCCCTTCTGCTGGCTGATGAAAGATAACAAAGCTGAATGAATGGAGGAAGCGAGGAAGGAAGAGAGGAAGGAATTACATTTGAGTGAGCCGTCTGCTCCGAATTGCAACATTAATGGCAGAGAAAACAAGACGGCTAATGTGCAGCTAAGGAAACAACGACAGGAGGACAATGGAGGTTGGGTGTAAAGACAAAACAAATCATACAACAATAACGAGCCTCTGCCCCCGAACACACAGACCATCACCAGCCAAACAAACATAAACCCCTCCCTGAGGCTTAACGCAGAAGGCCAGGGGCTGCATCAGACTAAAAGCCGGGGCCTCAGTAGTGTCATCAGTGCTTAAATCAGCGGTGTTGAGTTTCACGTGGAAACCAAAATGTCTCTCTGATCCAAACACACGAGGCTGGCAGGGCAGTTGGCAGGTGGGTGGGGGGGGTAGTATGACCCTCTGTTCCCTAAAAACAAGGTTCAAGTGGAGTCATCCCCTGTGTGTGTGTGTGTGTCTGTGTGTGTCTGTGTGTGTGTGTGTGTGTGTGTTCGTGCAGCTGGGGGAGTCTGGTCTTTAGTGTCTGTCAGACTGTTTGTTCGGGGACATGTGAGTGGGTGGGCAGCGGGCATGTGGAACAATTCTGCACCTTTAAATAGCAGCGGTGCGGAGAGAGATCTCCCCCACCGCAGACGGGTGGAAATAGACCTGAGGGCTCAGAAGCTATTGTGGGACAAACAGCTTATGGGTCTGGATTCAGGATGAACGCTCGAGGATCTGTGATCATTTTACACAGTGTGTGTGTGTGTGACGGTCAGGGTTACTGCAGAAGAAACTGAACTCTGTGAGCCATGTTAAAGGGATATTACGCAGGATCTGATCGTTGCTGCGTCTAAACACACCACTCAAACGTTGCAGTAAGCAATTCTGAAGAAAGAGAGATGGCAGCTGAGTCTTATTCCCGGCTTTGAGTTGGCGAGTCACCAGCCCGAAGAGACAAGAATCAACTATATTTCTTCAGACTTGCTGACGCCCAGAAACATCACGAACACTACCAAAAATACCAAGGACATCAGAGTATACATGCAGAGGGCAGAGTGTGTCTGCAAATATACACACCGCCACACATTTCTAGTGGGTCATAAGTGATGATTGACAGGGACTGTTTTTGTATGAGACTAGACATTGTTTTTTTCAGGAAACTCCTGCATGGGGATGATTTTAACATTTGAATAATATGGAAATATGATCTAATTTTAGGAGATTCAAATGAAGCATTTGGGAAGTGTGTGTGTGTGTGTGTGTGTGTGTGTGTGTGTGTGTGTGTGTGTGTGTGTGTGTGTGTGTGTGTGTGGTAGCTCCTGCTGCCTGTATTACATCCTTGTGTCTTTGATGTAATGTTATCTATTTTTTTGCCCAAGATTCATACACCAAGAGGTGCCAAAAGAAGAGTAATACTATAATAATACAACTAGAAAGACGCTCAGCAGAGCGCATAACTCCTCCTAGGCCCGCTCATAGATACGAGCCACCCAAATACACCCGATTCTTTTCATCAAGATCCAAGCATTTTTCCCTGAGAAACTGACGAAAATGTATCTCACTATCTTACAATGCTAAAGAAAGTGAGAAAAGATTCCTGGATCCGTCCCTTTATCTGGATCTGCACCAAACGTTAATGGGGTCTATTCTGGGCCGAGACACATCCTCCATCCGAGTTTCGTGGAAATCTGTTCATTAGTTTTTGTGTAATCCTGCTGACGAACCAACTAACTAATAAACAGGAACAGAAAATTGTGGTAGTGTACAATGAGTTAAAAATGACATCTGTGACTCAGGTTGTGGTTCAGTATGAAAGGTTTCATTTCAACATTGCAGTGGGACACATGTAAAGTGTTCAGCACATCATTTCCTGTACTTTGGTGATTTTTCATTTATTTGCCAATTCATGCCCAATAGTACTCATGCATAATAGTGAAAATAATAATAATAATAATAAATTTTATTTATATAGCACCTTTAAAAACAGAGTTTACAAAGTGCTTTGACAACCAAGCAAAAGCAGGAAACTCAGGACGACAATATTACAGAATAAACACTCCAAACAGCAGGAAGTCTAGTCTGAGGTGGAGTTAAAACAAGAAGGCATAACACAAAATGTAAGAACACAAAAACACAATGAGTCATTATAAGTAAAAGGAACAAAACAGTTCACAGAAAAGAAAAGTAATGCAAACCACTGCAGAACATTATCAGAAGTCGTTTTGTTTGTACTGTATCGTGCATGCAGAACACATCAGACACAGACGCCGACTGCTAGCGAGTTAACATGAATGTAAACAACGCAGAGTTTAAAATTAAAGCATTCAAAAGGTTCGCTCGACCTCACAGAGGAAATCTCCATGGGGCACTTTTGTGCTGACTTGTCAGATGGCTAACTGAGTTCGCTGCGGTTCTCCTCGCTAATAAAAAAGATAAAAGACTTAATAAGAGTTTTGTCCGATTAGGTGTTAATCAAATCTGGCTATCTAAGGTCGAGCCTCTTTATCTGTGACGGTTCAAACTAGTTGATGAAATATTTTAGTCCCTCGGCTGTCGAGAACATCTACGAAGCTGTAATGATCATCTGGTTTTAGCTGTAATTACATGTATTCTCATTTTCTCTGTATAGTTCACGTTAAAACTCAAATGATGGTCAACTATCATGATTCTTGTGACAGTTCATGAGTTTCCATGAGTTGCTGTGTGATTCAACACCACTCTTTATTTACAACATACAGACAGTACACATTATCTTGCGGTGTGGAGGGTTTAAACCTCTCGCCTCCCGATTCAGCCTCAGACCAGTCAGAGCCAGAGACAACTGAACTGACACTCGTTTAATTTTCATTCCTGGAGTCTGGACAAATCTGAACATGATCCTGCAGTTCGGGCTTGGTTTGTGCGTCCTCGCTGCCTCAGACAACGCCTCCCACCTACTCCGCCGTGCGAGCTGATACTGCCTGAGCACATCCAGCAACAATGGAGAGGGCTCTCAGATTGTAAACTGCGTCCTGCCTCCACCGATCGAAAAGGGATCTGAAGAAAGGCGCCTCCGCCGATACAAAACAGGCCTGAATTCGGTTATTCGTTCGTGTGCACAGCATCTGATCCGCACATGTTTCTACAAAGGAGGTTTCACATACCTCTGGCACATATTTGCATGTTAGCTCCCTCTATTAATCATTAGATGTTTGGATTCTAACAGTAAAACAGAGCGACGGAAAAAGAAACACATGATGCCTCCTCGGTGTGTTTGTTCTGTGTAATTGCCGGCTACACTGAGGATAATAAGTGCATCTGAGGGCATAATCATTTAACTCTGACGGTACCTGTACGTCCGGTGATTATGCTATGAACTGGCCAATGATAAGATAATTCTGCGAACGCTTCACGTTATTGGTACGTGGGGATTATTATTGGTGTTCCCTAATGTGCCTTGTGTTGTTTTGTGCCAACTTTTGTTCTGCTTGTTTTGTTGGAAGCCTCTTTAAGACGTTGGCGAGGGGACTACAGATGAAAAACAGCCTTTTGGCTAATTCTACTGTTTCTCCTCATGTATTACCATGAGTGTGCGTGTGTTTTTTTATTTATTTATTACTTATGATCAAAGGGGTACATCCCAGTACGACTAAAATACATTTCAGAAAAGAGAAAAAAAGAAGAGAACAAATACAGAGACAAGAACAAACAAACAAACAAATGGATTCTCGTTGTGATTTACTAATTTGCACTGAACTAAACTTGAGCTTATTAGTATTTATCATTTACAACTGGTTGTTTTTGTGAACTAGTGTAAGAAACTTGATCCCACAGATTAATTGCAGAATTTATCCATCACAGTGTGAATTACAGTTTTACTGCTGCTGTTACTTTTAAGAGTAATAATTCCCTAAATCCTGAATCAGAGTTGCAATGAGAAGAAAGACGAGACGGATGTGTGCTTTTACGGACAGGTAGCTTTACTTGTTGCTATTGTAAACGCTAGCTGCTGCTAATTGTAGCTGCATTTCGCTAATGAGCTCAGTTAGCAGTGCAGCTAGCGGTCCCGTTAGCTGACTCTGCCCAGGCTGGAAGGTCAGAGCTCCGGAGGGAGGTTTATATTTCTTTTTAAAAGTCATATTTCTCTCCCTTTTTTAAAAAACTGATCTAAAAAATGATCCAATCTCAAAACCCTGAGAGAATCCAAACCGTGAGTTTTGCTAATCTGCTGCACCCCATTCTTGTGCTCAGCTCTAGTTGGCAAAACACCCCCAAAAAACACCACTAGATAATTATTTCTATTGATTTTTTTCTAATTACTAGATTTAAAGTAAGTCTGTAAAATGTCAAAAAAATTAGTCCCATCACAACACAAAAGCCTAAATTGATGCCTTGAAAGTTCTGACTTTGTCTGACAAGCAAATCAAGTCACGTTTAAGAAACCAGAGCCAGCAAATGTTTGGCACTTCTACTTCAAACGATTAATCAGCTGCCAAATGCACCAGTGACTCATATTCTGATGAAAATATCTTACAGCATCGCTCATAACCACAAATAAACAAACAAATCAAGTATTAATACACAGACTGAAAATCATTAACAACAATGTGCGGTGGAATAACAATGATTACACTTTCACCTGTTTTCACGCGTGTCTGTTTGTTTGTTTGTTGGTTTGTCAGCAGAATTACACAAAAACAACTGAACAGATTTCAATGACACTTGGATGCAGATAAAAGGAACGGATCCAGGAATGTTACTCACTTTGTTTAACATTGCGACATAAAATTCAGAGTGATTGGATTAGGCTTGATCGAATTAAAGGGAACGACCAACCAATCCAGACAGACGGTATACACACAGCTTATCTTTTAAAAGGCGTCATCCTTTGTTCTACAGATAAAAGACGCTTCAAACAAACATCTTTTGTGAGCACACAACAAAAATGATTGTGGACAAACAGGAAATAGTGTTGTGAGGTCACGGCAGGATAACACCATCTCAATTCCAGGAAGTGACTTCAGCTTCCTGTGTGGTAGCTCCCTGCATTAGGCAGCACGGTGGCCATTGTTCAGCCCACTATACAGAGCTGCTTGCAACCAGCTGACTAATGTGATAAAACTGTGAATAATGACCGCTGAGGTCTGGATGGACAGTCCATGTGGGCTCAGATGAATTCATTTCCCTCCGATGTCCCATTTTTATCACTGAGTGACATAAGTTGGGTGAAGCTGAGAGCAGCGGCTTCACACTGGACTTGTGACTCATCAACACTGAAAATAGACGTGGCCCCCTCCAGCAGGAACTACTGCAGACAGAACCAGATCCAATCTGCTTCAGCTGCCTCGCCTATTCTTCAGGTGTACATACTGACCCCAGCGATGACCCCGGAGCATGATGTCACCAAAATAACCCGACTGACAACCACAGCTGGTTTTGTTAATATCAAAAAACCCATACGAGGCAACTTCAAAAAACATGCTTCTGGACTTTGCTGAGTGATAGCGAGAACATGCAGAAAAGCATGTTCATCCAGTCTCCCTGACACTTCCTCAGGTATGTCTGAAAGGCATTTACTTTCCTCTTCAAAGTAGTGCGAGTGCAGCGCTGAGAAATGCTCGTGCACCGACAAACAAAGCTGCTCCATATCAGCTCAGGAGTGTGTATCTTTTGCTAGAGGATGGGGCGAGGGGAGCTTAGCAGTGGCATTTGTTTTATCAGAAGTGGGCTGAGTACATTCTTAGGACAGGTCAGAGAGAGGGCATGTCAATTAGAGAGCCAGCAGTGATGGAGTGGCAGGACAAGATGCAGGGCGCTGATTGTTTTCTTGCCTATGGCTTTTAATGTGGGTCAGTTTGGTGCAACTTTAAAGGAGCACTATGTAGTTTTGGGGAAGAAAGAGACAAACTGACATTAAAGGACATATACTTTGTTTATATGTGGCGGACCCCGACACCTTTCCAGCTTCAAACAGTGTTCTGGGACCTTATTTTCCTCTGAGAATTCAGTTTTGGGAAAAATAATTACATATTACCTCATTAATATTGTAAATATTATAATTCTGAGTTTGAGTTTCTTCTCCAAAAATACATAGTGCACCTTTAACTCAATTTCCTATCATGTCTTCCCATCATCACTGGGAAAATGAGGGGGGAAAAAAACACAGGAAAAGGAGGCTACACGTTGAGTTTAGGTGGGGTTTCCTCTGATTAAAAGCTAAATTCATGATTAAAAAATAAAAAAACTGAGCTTTTCAAATGCAGATATCTCAGCTATGAAGAGTTGTGTCCAAGTTGTCACTCACACAATAACAATGTAGTGTTTTCTCCATTTCCTTCTGATTGTGTGCCTGGTTGTTGATGTGTTAAATCTCTCCAGCTGACGTGTGTGTCACTCACTACCTGTGTGACACCCACCTGTGTCAGACCCTGAAGGTAAAGGTAAACTCACCAGCAGCGTTTCCAAGTTTAGTGCCGAGTGTGGGTTCCTCATGAGGGACTCCAGCTTCTTCAGCCGGCTCTCCAGCCTGCTCTCCGCTCCGAGCATGATCACAGCACACGGTGAATCCAGGTCACATGAAAAACAGCAGAAAGCACAGAAACACCTGTAGGCCTGTAGGTGTTTTTGTGTCAGGACACAAGAGCACTCCTCCTCCTCCTCCTCCTTCCTCCTGCTGGATCAGATCCTCATGTCAGCTCCTCTGTAAACTGCGGCTTCCGCGCTCACTTTAATTATTAACCCGCTGCCAAAGTGTCTCTCCGTCTTTTTTAATCAATGTCTCAGAGGAGAGTGAGAGCCGGGCGGACTTTAACGACCCGAACAGAGGCCGCACTTCACTTTCAGGTGAGTCCCGTCTGCTCGCAGGTAGCTACAACCAAATCTGATCCGACCACAGCGTGCCCAACCTGCAGGACAGCGCAGCGTCAGGCTGCACGGAATAACAGGGGGCGACTTCCGGTTAGAACTGTCAAAGTAAAACACCTCAGGAGAAATTATTTATGGGTTATATGATGTTAACTAATGCGAAGAAAGTTACACTTTTGTTTGTTTGTTTCCCCTGCAAGAAATTGGTGATATATAGTATTTTGTAATTTAATTTAATTTATTTTCTTTTATTATTTTTTCACACACACACACACACACACACACACACACACACCCAAATAATACTATGATAAAGTATATATACATATTTATTAAAAATGAAGAATTATTCTCGATGTTATTTCAATTGTAGAGTTTGTAAGTAAATAAAAAAAACTTTCAATTTAAGAAAGAGATCAATATCATAGAGGCCTAGGACAAGATTTAAAAGAAATGCAGATGGTGAAAAAAAGGGAAAATATGTCAATATACTGGGTCTACATGTAAAATGTAACGTATTTAATTCTTTCTCTTTTTGTGTGTGCATAAATCACATTGTAGCTCATCTGCATCACCCTCTTTTGTATGAAATGTCTGATATAAATCCACCGCTCCAAATTAGTTAGGGATATTGGGGTATAGGTGCATGTATGCGTGTGCATGGATATGTAATAAAGGTCAAATGAGCTCTATGCCACAACCCTCTGATTCTCAGGTTTAATGATATGATTTAAAGTCAAAATGTCAAACAAGAAATAAACTAACAAAACACTAGGCTACAGAATACAGCTCATTGCTCTGTGCTTTTATTTCGAAGGCAAAGCCATGCATCCGGTTTCATTCTGCCTAACTGTATGTGACTTCACAGATATTAATCTTCTATCTGTTCCCTGTTTCCATGTGTACTTTACTTTTAAGTGTATTTGGGACTCATATCCAGCACTTAAGGTTTCTATCTTACCCCGAGAAAGTCGCCCGACACAGGAGACACCACTTCCCCCTTAAATACCTCCAGTCACTGTTCCCAGCAGCCCCTCACCAGGCCGGAATTCCTGCTCTCTTATCTCATTCATCTGTTTTACCGTCACAGCTCAGGGCCTCGACCAACTTTCAGTATTTTAGGAATGCTGATACGCTGCCTTGCAGACGAGCTGGCACTAAAAATAGAAGTTTAGAGTCACCGCAGTGTGTTAGGCGTCCTTATCTACAGCTCTGATTGTTTTGTGTTTATGGTACACGATTGTTTTATGTGTGTGTAGATTAATTAGGTTCATGTAGATCTACAGTCAGATTGAGAAGGTTACAGCACAGGAAAATATCAAATCTTAGGTTAAAATGAGAAAACATTTAAAGTGTAAAGAGGAAATCAAGGATCTAAATCCAGTGATGGAATGTAACTGAGTACATTTACTCAAGTACTGCACTTAAGTACAGTTTTATATACTTTATATTTTCACTCCACTACATTTGGGAGCCAAATATTGTACTTTTTACTCCACATCATTTATTAGACAACTTTAGTTACTGGTTTCCCTCAGATTTCATGCTGAATCGGAGCCAATGTAGTGTTTTTTTAAAGTAATTTACTTTATCTACAATTGTATAAAAATTACACTGGCTCCAATAATAAGAAAAATGCTGAATATCACAGCCGATAAAACTGATAATCAGTCGGCCCATAGGTAGTCGACACATAAGTATATGTAAATACATTTTTCTCTTTTTTACTTGTACTTTTGATTCTTCAGTACATTTAATACCAGACACTTTAAGACTTCTACTTAAGTCCTTTTCCTGTGGTTGACCTTTACTTTTACCAAAGTAATATTTAAACACGATATCTTCTCAAGTATGACTTCTGGGTACTTTTCACAACACTGAAGAAATCACACCAGACGTTTCCTTTGCTCTTAGAATAACTTTTATTTATTTTACTTTACAAAGAGGTCTCCACCAAAGCTCTCAGTAACTGAAACTATATTCAAATACAAACAATCTGTGAATAATCTATTCAGACAGTGGGCTAAATGTTTGACAGGGGCGGTCAGAAAGTACCAATGAATTTCAGGCAATAAAACAGCAACAAAATGTCTGACACAAAAGTCTTTTTTTTTGTCCAAACATTTGGATTAACACACATCCTGTATCAGGTCAGAAATGGCAATGATTAAAATGTGCAATAAAACCAACGATGGCAGTCTTAACAACGTCTTTTTTGGCCTCCGGCGTCAGAGCAGAGGAGCGCTTGTTGACACCGCAGCTATATGCATGCCGTGATGTCATCACTGACTCACACGAGCTGTTGACAAAGTCCCCTGGCCAGCCGAGGATGACACTAACATAACGGCATGACCTGTGGTGAAGATGTAGGCTGGAATGAGTGGGGATACATGTGTCGCTGCTGTAGGCACACACACAAACGCACAATCACACAAACTCATAGGCATGTAGTTTTGGAATGATGGCAGGGGTGGGTCACATTTGGAGTTATTCTAGGAGTCGGCCATGATGATTACGTATCCCAGGGGACTGTGAGACTCTTCATTAAGAGGAGGCTTTGAAGGGCACCCTGGGTCTTCTTGGTATGACACGGCTGTAACAGTTGGCTAAATTGGGATGTAATGAGAGAATAATGGCAGCGAGATGTGGAGGAACAGCTATCTACTTGGCATTGGATATCGGTCAGCTGGCACTGAGTGAAGTGTTCTGTGTGATCGTATGGGTTTCAGCAGACTGCCTATTGGCCTCTGGGTGCTTTCTTGTCATAAAAAAAAAAAAGGGCAGGTGCAAAGTTACAAAGGCAAACACTGCTCTCTAGTGGGCATACAGTATATAAACATAAAGACGAGAAGGGGCTTTTAAGAGCTTCGGCACTCAAAATACAATCATCGAAGAAAAAAAAACATATGAAGAAATAAAGCACTTTTTTGTGAAAATCTACATATGCATCATCCATAAGTTAATATAACAACAAATAGTATCTGTGAACTAGAAAAACTGAAATCTTACAATGGGACAAAAGTGTTGACGAAGCCTCTAAGTGATCAAATCTCATCAGGTATCCCCCAACAGAGGGAACTGTAATACTGATCGCTGCATACTACAGCATTTGACGGTTGAGTATAATACCACATTTGGTAAAATTACAAGCCTCTCTCTTTTTTCTTCTTTTAGAATCATCTGATCAGAGACAGTGACATTCAAACATCAGGATCAGGATCAGTTAAAGGGACAATTCACCCCAAAATCAAAATATTGTTCCTATTACCTGTAGTGCGACTTATCCACCTAGTTTGCTTTGGTGTGAGCTGCAGAGTTTTGGAGATACCAGCTGTAGAGATGTCAGCCTTCTCTTGTATATAATGGATCTAGATGGTACTTGGCTTGTGGTGCTCAAAGAGCCGAAAAGAAAACATTTTACAAAGTCAACAGCAACTTCTCTCTCTAGAAATCATGACCCAGTTACTCAGGATAATCCACAGACCTTGTTGTGAGTCGTTTCATGTAGGAACTATTTTCCTTATGTAGGAAGAAAGTGTGCAATTACTCATGGAATAGAGGCCAAGCCCCCAGGAGGAGAGCCAGGCTTTGGAGCCAACTTTTGTAGAGGCCAAACAGTACAATCACATCACATGATGCACCCGAGCCCAAAAGGACTTTCATCCATAAGTGTACATTGCAAAAGAGGTGGCTGTAAAATAGTGTATAATTATTTTTGACCATCAAAACCCTTGCGAAATGAGTCATAATTTGAGCTATTCAGTCCAATAAAAATGTGGGAGGTCTAGAAGAGCTGCAAGATTAAATCATTTTTACCTCTATTGAAGTTAGCCGGATGCTAAACCAGAAGTTAGCCAGCTCGGACGCTTTTTGGGCCGCACAACACAGAAGATCCAGGTACTTTTATAGCCGGGGAGTCGAGCAATTTTGGCTTTGTGTGCCACTGTGGGCCCCGTCTCCAACACTGTGCCCGGGTTTTAATGTAACGCCTTTGATAGAGGCTAGAGAACTAAACTCGCTTATGCTATAGCTCAGCATAGGGGGATGTCATTAATGTTTACAAGTCAGCAGCAATGTCTCTTTCCAGAATTCATGACCTGATTACTTCAGATAAACCACAGACCTTGTTGTGAGCATTTTCCTGTAGGGACTATTTTCTTTCAACCGAACTACGACGTATCGACACACAGAGGGAAAAGTCCATCTACTCATGGACCAGAGGCTCGTGCCTGTAACAGCTCAGGATGTAAACATCAATGGCGTCCTCCTTGGCTGATCTGTAACGCTGGTTACCTTGATTAGCTAGCCTCTCTACCATGAGTGACTGCATGCTTCCTTCTGCGTGGTGATACAGAGAGAAAATAGTTCCCACCTGAAACTAGTCATAATAAGGTGTGTGGATTACTTTGAGTAAGCATGTCATGATTTCTGGAAAGTAACATTACTGTTGAGTTTATCAACTGTAATTTTTTGCCGCTTTTGGTGCCATTCAGTTCCACTTTATTCAAGAGAAGGCAGACATCTCTACGGCCGATATCTCCAAAACTCTGCAGTTCACACAAAATCAATCTAGATGGATGAATAGCACTACAGGTAAGAGGAAATATATGTTTGTTTTTGTTTTGGGGCTAACTGTGCCTTTAAACTATCATGTGCCACGAAAGCTGGCACTAATTTGCTATCAAAGCTTTGGCAGATCAGATGAAAGGTGAGGGTCTGTACGTCACACATTTATGGACCAGCGTCATCAGGACGACCTAAGTGTCCACAGACCATCTCAGCTACTGTATATCAGTAGGTTTCCCCTCTTATAATCTATATTGTTTTAGAGGAGGCAGAGGGAGCATCCTTTCCTGTTTTACTGCTCAGTCATTTGTCTTAACAGCCCAGCCAGGCTCTCTTCACACAGGATAAAGTCTTAATCTCAGCAGAATTTCTCTCCTCCCTTGAAGGAAGTGAGCAGGGAATCACAGGCAATCAGTTGTGAGGAACCAAATCTCAGAACCAGTATGTTTCTGTGTACCGTATTTAGATTGGGCGCGAGGTGGAGGGGAAGAGGGTATACTATATTCCTGGCTGTCGGTCAAAAAAATAGAAAAAAAAAAGCTCCTGAAGTCTGAGCCCCCGTCGGCCAGGTAACCCAAAACCTGGAGTGGGGAGTCAGCGTGGGATATGGGGAGAGGAACAATGTGGCTCTTTGTGCAAGCCGGGCAGAGAAAACAAACCGTTTCCCCTGGAAAGAGATCATGTTCAGGCTCCATCTGAGAAGACCACACAAGGCTGATCAGAGCCCTGTCTGCTGTGTACAGCAAGGAGGAGAAGAGGAGGAGGAGGTGGAGGAGGAGGAGGAGGAGGAGGAGGAGGAGGAGGAGGAGCGCATCTGGGCAGCCACACACTCACACACAGACACACTTTAGGGCAATGTCAGACAGGAAGAGAGAAGCACGAGCTGAGATGCTCCATTTCAGGCGCTCACTGAACACAACATCACACACCAGCCAGTAATACTCTTTGGTCCAAGACAAAATGTGTGACTGTGCTGTGTTCTTCCCCCCACGTTGACTTGTGAGAATGTGGCCATCTGGGCTGCTTCCTGGGTTGGCACCCTGCTGGTCTACAGGCAGAGCGACACTCTGATGGGCTGACAGGCTGAGGGACTGGCTGGAGGGTGTTAGCACTGGCGTTGTCCACGAGAGGGCGTGGCACTGATTCTGGCACCGCCATACAGTGTTAAACAGGGAGTCTGTTCATTAGGTGGAGAGAAAAAAACCCAGAAAGAAACAGAAAGAGTGGTGAGATGTTATAGATTCTGGGCTGATTCTGTGTAATTTCCATTTCTAGCATATCTTATATCAACCCCGCCTGCTCTGGACACTCATTCCTTAATCCGCCCTTTCTACATAAACACAGAGAATGAGGCTTTTAGTCATGTCAACACTCAGATAACTGTCGCAGAGGGCACAATCAAACCAAGAACATCTGGCCTCTTTCTCTCTCACACACTAACACAGACTTTCATTGAAGCACACATATTAAACGTAAACAGACGCACACACACACTCGCATCTAAGGGCCAAAACCAGGGTTCTGTACTCCCTCTGTCCCAATGCGTTTTAGTTTCAAACGCTCAGCGAATACCCATGTGGTGGGATCGGATTACATGGGGCTATAAAATATCCCAAATAAAGGCAGGGAAAACTGAGACGCAAAAACGGGCCGTTTCCTGAGGTGAAATCCTCCAGTTGGCCGCTGATTCTGTCAGATTTTATTAAAAAAAAGACTTTTTAGCAGCGGAGACAATAGAACAGGACAGCAATGTTTGGCTTCAGAGCACAGAGGTGGCGAGCTAAAGTCATTCGCATACGGCAGCCAGCTCCCATTACACACAACGCAGGGCCATAAATCCGTCTGCACGACACAAGCAGCATGCTGTGATTTCATATGTATTGGTTACTAAGGGGACGCATGAAACCACAACAAAAACCAAAGAGTAAAGTGGAAACTCATTAAGTCAAAGGGAATCTAACTGAGAACATCTGCGGTATGAGATAAAGGTTTATGTTGTCTTTCTCTATCAGCAGCCATCATTTTTAAACATAATTATTGAGCTGACCTTTGGAGAGGAGAGTGGAGAGAAAAGCAGGCCAGTTGAAATCCAAACCATCTCTCTAATATCAACGGATTAATCTCATGGCATACAGTAAAATGGTAATATGATCTCGTCATGGCGAGATACAAGCGGGTGAGGACGACGGGTGGTGTTACAGCCATTTGGACTCCCAATCAGGCAAGTGAAATCAATAGGCCCTTTGATTGGTCGAAAGTAAGGAGGGATTTTCTGCAGCACTCTAACAACAACATCTGGTTGGCAGTGGACAGCGGCGGTGAGTGAAGAGAAGGAAAAGGACTGAAAGGCGAGAAGAAGAGTGCTAAACTCATACATGGGAGAGACGAGCCGAAGCCAGAACAGGGTGTCATTATGACATGCGTAATCGGAGCGCTCTGGTTCTGCCCCTGTGTGTTCTAGTGAAGCCCCAGAGCTCTATCACAGCTGAGGCCTGGCTCTCATATTCACAGCGCCTTGTAGTCTGCCTGACAATCACCTCTGTCTCTGGAGCGACCTCAGAAAGATGTCTGCACGGACTCCTAGCTCATACTGCAAGAGCAAGACTTTCAGGTCACTTAGTCAACCTCACTTGATCTGTCTCTCTATCTCGGTGTCAGGTGGACAGACCATCCCTTAACCTCAAGGTCACGGTTTTGTCTTAGCAGCAGCCATCTGTCCTTGTCGGGATAATGAACATACAACCTTTTCATACATTGCAAATAGCTCTGGATAAAAGCATCAGCTAATTGTTTAAAATGTAGAAATCTTTCCCTCCCACTAAAACAGACACGCACTCACATATGTTGGCAAAACTGAGCCTACAAAACGGACTGCCATGCAAACAAAGCATTGTGACCGTCAGGTTGTGGTGAAGTGATCGCCTTTCAAAGTGACTCTCACTGCCTGTGCCCTCCACCTCCTTTCCCTGTTGTAACCTAAGAGCCCCGAGGAGTGCCAGGTTACTGGGATTCTCTCTCTTTGGCGCCATGCTGTTTAGTGACCACGCGCATACTGTGAGACCTGTGATTAAGCTCGCCCTGTGTATGTGTGAATGTGTGTGTGCGCACATTTTCCAATCCCTAGTTAAATGGCATTTAAAAATAATTGCTGCTTTTTCATTTAGCCAACACAGAGTACCACATGGGTGGGTTTGCCACACAGAACAATGCAATGGGATTTAGAAAGGGTTGTGCAAATACATTTGGAGTCAGCTTGGTATACTATTAAGTTTATGCTCTGATGCAATAAATCCCACCCATTGGCTGCTTGTGGAATTTCTTCTTTGGAAACAAGGTACCGGTGTTCCCTCCCTTCTGCAGTAACATCAGATAGAAAGTCAGTGAATCCAATGCTATCTATACTTTGCCTCGCCTTGAAATAGAATCTCTCACCTCCATCCTCTACTTATTCTGATCGCGGATTCGTAGGCACCGCCTCTTCAGAGCTGGCTCCATGTCTCCAGCACTGGGCATATTAGCAGGGCTCCGGAGGCTACCCTTGTCCCTGAGTTTGGGCAAGAGCAGCGGGGTGGTAGTTCCACCCGTCTTTGGTGCTGTGGGCAGGGCATAGGCATGGTCCTCATCAGGAACATGGGGGTCCTCTCCTACATCCCCAACTACTGCTAAGGGCTCTTCTGACTGACTGACTGGGCCCTCAACCCGCACTGGACCAACAACAGAGCACTTGTTCTCTTTGATAGACTCCAGCTCACTGAGTGCAGGGTCAGAGGGTGGTGCTGGTATTCTCTGGGGTAAGGAGGAGTCCGGACTGGCAGGTGAGGGGGACATCCCATTTGGACTGTGGTCCTGAGATGTCAGGGCAGAGGGCGTAGCATCGTATGGATGGCTGCTCTCAGTGGGGCTGGGCGGGGTGTTTGAAGGTGGAGTGTGGGAGTCCTGGTGGTGGTACACAGTGTCAGGTGAAGGGCACTGTGGTAGAGGAGGGGTGGGTCTGATGATGTCATGGAGCCCTGATCTGGTACCCTGCCCTGTTCCTGACTCCCCCAACCCTGATAGGTCCACCACTCCATTGGCACTGGGCCCCAGCTTCACTTGGGTCCTTTGAAGAACCCTTTGGATGACTTGTCGCTCTGACTGCTGCTGCTTATAGTCTGTCAGCCCCTCTGACTCTGGGGCTGAGCAGGGGGAGTCGCTGTACTGTGCTCTGGGGGAGGATGATCCACTGTGGGGTGTGGATGTTGGAGAAGGGAATAACCTCTCTTTCTTAACCCAATCTGTGTCCCTTGTATTGGGGTCAGTTGGTGAGGGGAGACCTTGAGTAAAGGTCAGTTTGTTGGCTCCCAATCTGCTGTCCCCTTCTACGATCCCTGGAGATGACAGTCTAGTAGCCCTGGATCTACCCCTGTCTGCCCCCTCTGGTACAGGCTGGATTACACCACTGTGACTTGGAGTTTCTAGGGTTGACTTAGAAGGGACTGGAATGGGGATAGGAATGGGTATGGGGACAGGAAGTGGGACAATGATGGGATAAGGCACCAGGACAGTAGGTTGGGGCAGAAGAGGGCTAAAAGAAGGGATACCATAGTTCATCATGGGGGGCATTGGGACAGGGCCTCTTGGCATCATGTTCATGGGAGGAGAGTGCAGGCCAGGGAAGTAGGCTCCTGGGAAAGGATGCATCAGTCCTGGGGGATTCATGGAAGAGGAGGTTGGGGGCTGCAGGTGAGGAGAGTGAGGAGGTCTGTGGATAGGGCTGGAAGGGGGGCCTGGGTGTCTGGGGGGGTTGGCAAGGGGGCTTTTCAGGCCCTGAGCATGAAGAGGAGGTCTGATGAAGGGCATAGGGATCTGAGGTACCGGCTGGTGTTCCAGAGTGGGACGAGGATGAGGTGGAGGATGAAGGGGAGTAGGGTGAGGTGACACTTCCACAGCAGGGGGATGTGGAGGAGGCTGAATGGGTCTCTCCAGTGTCCTCAGCCCAGAGACAGCCACCCTGGAATTAGAGGCCTCTGAGGGGGAGATGGAGGTGGATTCTGCTGATGCATGGGTTGGCGTAGGGCCTTTAGGGGAAAGGTTTCTATGACGAGCTTCTGCTGCACCGCTGCTGCTGCTCCAGGACTCAGGAGTGAGAAGCTTCTGTCCAGTCACGATGCTGTCCGCCCTCCCCTCCTGGCTGGGTCTGCTCGGGCTGGAGCTGGTGAGAGCAGCACGGGCTTCTCTGTAGAAAACATCCATCTTGTACTGGTTCAGACACTTGGTGCTGCAGAACTGGAGTCGCTCCTCACCAGACCCGAAGTCCAGGTATTCTTTAGTGTGACGGACATGCTTGCACCAATCACATACCTGTGGCACAGGGGAGAGAGACTGTGGGGGGTTATTCAAGTGATGGATCTTAGCTATAAACTTTCAAGGAGAAGTTCACCCAAAAATGAAATTTCAGTCATTATCTACTCACCCCCATGTCGATGGAAAGTCGGGTAAAGTTTCAAATTCCACAAAACATTTCAGGAGCTTCAGAGCAAAACAGCATTGCAGAATTAATTGTGTGTCGAGGGTGTAAATATTGTCTTTTCAAATCAATTTGGGATCTTTGGACTTGGACGTGGATTACACAAGACAAGCTGTATGGAGCCATTTTGTGTGTTTATTTTTTGTTTATTGTTTTTTTTTTTAACAAGCTCCCATCTACATCAGATGTTTGATAAAACTGTGTTTTGCTGTGAAGCTCCAGAAAAAGTTTTGTGGACTCAAAACTTCACCCGACTTCCATGGGTTAGGGTTAGTTACCCTGTAGCCTGAGGGTAAGTAGATAATGACTGAATTTTTGTTTTCGGGGTGAACTGTTCCTTTAACACTTTTGTACAAATATACAGTAATGCGAGATGGGCTGACTTCATCCCAACCTTTTAAGGTGAGAAGACCGCAAGCTACATGAGCATAAAACTGTTTTAATCTTGTAATTTTATAGCATATTCATGATAATACTTTGCATTGGAAAACAAAAGATACATTGATAGTGTCCTCTTACTCTGACATTGCTGTTTATCTTCAGCACCAGTCTGGGCGAGTCCTCTGTGTGAGGGTGCTGAGGGGATCTCTCACCGTGGAGGTCTTCATCTCTGGCCTGACAGGGGAAAACCCACAGACACACATGACATGAACCCCTGTGAGGCAGCTTGTCAGACCTGAGTTCACACTACTTTTGATGGATCCATTCTCCGATTCGTCATGATGCCATACTGGAATCATTCTGTGGTCATTAAACCAAATTTGAGCTTCTCATATAACAAGTGCAAAAAATAGCTTCAAATGAATTGCCTTGTCATCAAGGTTAGAAGCAGTTTAAACGTCAAGCGTGGCACCAAAGCCTAAAGGTCAGTACAACAAAGGGAAATCACTAGTGTTGTGAAACAGATACAACTCTACAACTGAGCAGAGAGATAATGCAGGTGATGTATTGTCATATTATTAATGGCCTTGCCAGTATTAATATAGGAAATTCCTCGATTCATGTAAGCTGATCTGCTGTGGATCTGAGTGCTCCCCCTTCTCTGTGACCCATTGAGTCGTGTTGAGTTACGAAACATGAGGCAGCTGAAGGTAAGGTATGCACTGAAAGTGGACACCTCGCCCCAGGCCTCCTGGCTTTCCTCTCAGACAAGCAGCGACAAGCCAACGGCAATGCTTTCTTCCCCGCCTACGAAAAACTAGAGGGCTTGTTGCACACAGTCTGTTCAGCCCTCCTTTTTGTCTCCGTTGTCTTGTGAATATACCTACCACAGTATAAACAACAGTGAGGGTGAAAGGGGATACAGCTGCCTGTCACACCGCACCTCTAAAGAGGGTATATCCATGTCGTAATGGAAGGTGAAAAATCATGGCAATGTGCATCGGAGCGGTTCACCAGAGTTGCAGCTTTCCTGTCCTGCAGACCAAAGCCACTTAATGGCCGGCCCCTCCTCCATTAACGAGAAACTGATACTAAGTGTCCTCTACAAACTTTGACCTCCCACCCACCATTCCTATACTGGCTTCTCCATAATAACCAGAAAGCGTGTTCTCAGAGATCACCCCTTTCTAAATTCCTGTAAATTAATCTGTTAGTTATGACCTCATAAGTATCTGTTTCAGAAGGTCTGTTTACCTGACAGAAACCACCTGATGCTTGCTTCTCCTGTGTACGGAGAGTGACACAGATGGCACAAACTGTCCATAAACAGAGCCTCTATGTGTGTGTGCAATCTACTGAATGCTCACCAAAGAAGGGAGAAGCCGTAACTAAATGTTTATGACTGCCCACAGTGATGCTGATATGCCTTGTATACATATTTCCTTTACCACTTACCTTATTGCGTTTGAAGTAGGCCCGTCTGCAGGCGGCAAAACACTTCTCACTGCAGAAGCTCTTTAGCTCTGAACCCATACACAGGGAGTAGCGTTTCACCCCTTCCTTCTGGCACCAAACACACACTATCTGCACATTCTGTACATCTTCCACTGTGGGAGAAAAGCAGAAAAAAAAGTTAAAGAGTGCAGCTTTGCTAAAGCAACTCAGTCCCAAAAGAAGTTTGTGTGGCTGTGGGGTTTAGAGGATCTTTTGAAGAGTGTTGGTATTGATTTCGGAGGATTTCAACAGTGATATTAGAAGTCTTTACCTCTCAATATCTGTGAAGAGCTTAAGCTAAGTTCTGTGGACCAATAGTTATTCAATCTCACTGGAACTCAGGTGACACGATCGAGTTGTGCTATGTGCAATTATCTATGTCAGTATCTTAGTATGTACCTTAGTGTGAATTAATAAAAGAAGTCTTGGGGCAATTTTCTCTTTCACAGGGTCTACAGAGCCCGCTGGTTCTAGGGTTAGGGTTATCAGCACCACTACTTTGTGCACTTTCCCACAAAATTAGCTCTGGTTTCAAGATTTTTGGAGCCTTGGTGCTATCTAGCAAACCAGCCCACACTCCCACCAGTTTTGAGTGCAACCATTGTAACCATGGATGTGTCATTAACCCGTTAAAGTCTGTTATTGCTTCCTTAACAGCACTTAAAATATCAGCTGAACAATGCATTTGTATCATATGTAATCATCTTTGTCTACCCTTGAGGAAAGATAAATATGTGAACTCAAAAGTTTTGATTTTAACATGTGTAGCCACATGTTTTGGCAGTTTTCACAGCAAGTTTAGTGTTTCTACATCCAACAGAAAAAAATCTGTGGGGCTTTTCATTGACATACTAAATATAGCTGTTAGTCATTAGTTACACAATGAGCACCATCCTGGAGAACATGATACGACCACCTCGGTTCAAACTTCAGGTCAAACTAAACCAACTATTTTTTGGTTCCACCTGCAAACCAGCAGACCCATATACAGGACTACAGAGTCAAAACAACAGAAAATAAGTTACTTTACAAATACCCATGGACTGCACAGTATATCAAGCTAAACTTATAGAGCATCAACGTAAACTTGTTGAATGAACTATTGCTTTAGCAGCATGAATCACTGGAAGGACAATAAACCAAACAAAAATGACTGTTTACATGTCTTTTCTGAATGTTCAGGGGCCATAACAAAACTTCTGAAATCTATAATTGCTCCATCCACATAGCTGACCCTGCACTCTGACTTCTCCCATATAAACACAACACAAGTCATGCATTATGTGTGCATGTGTGAATCTGGGGGCAGCGCTGCTATAAGCTAAAATCTCTTCATGTGTAGTCCCGTGGCCCACTACCTGCTGATGGCTTTATCAGGGGGACAATGACCGGGGCACCCTTGTGCTCTTTCGGGGTGGTCAGGGATAAACTTGTTGAGGAAGAGGAGGGTGAGGAGGAGGGGACACCGGAGGACTCTCTCTCTCCGCTCTTCATGGCGAGGACCGAGTGACTGACTTTGGCGTCCAGGCTCTTGGGTTTTGGCAATGAGTTTTCTGAAAGACACAAACAAACTATGATGCAAATGACCCGGAGTTTTCATGTAACACAATAGCATAACAGTGTCAGCACTGACACTGTTATAACTCTTGCATCAATGCCAAACGTACTCAGAAACAATAGATGTATCTGAATGAATGAAACGTGAGAAGAGTGTGTCTAGCACATTCGATCAGTGACTCAATGTCTGCACAACAACCTGCAGAACCTGTTAGTGTAAACTCAAGAGCTCCGACACTTCCCCTCACCTTTTAGCACCGACACATGCTGACGCCTCTCTCTGTAGTTTCTGATCTCGTTGGCCTCCGACTCTCTGAGATCCACCTTGTCGTAGCCGTACCATCCCAGCAGCTCGTTCATGGTGCTCTCTGCGAACGTCTGCACGAGAAAAGGCGGAGAGCAAATCACTAATTAACCTTCCATGTAAAGGGATAGGGTAACTGAGCCACGGCCTGCCTGCAAATGGGAAATTGTGAGCGTACATGTTCGGGGTTGTTAGTGGAACTTTTTATCCTATGTTAAACATAATCAGACCTCCCTACTCTGAATCAATGCGAAGGATTCTTTCTCAGCCCCAGCCCCAGTCGGAGAAATGAATACGGGCACAGTGGAGTACAGTATGACGCTTTTTCCATGATGTGTTCAAGTTGTTTACTCTTGCTAAATCTGAGACGGAAAGGTTTAAAACCTAACACCAGTGTGAAATCTATGAATCATCCTTTGTTTATCTCTTTTAATTGGAAAAAAGAGGGAGAAAAGAAAACTGTTCTCCACAGATGGGATGTGTGGTCCCTTCTTTTTTTTTTATTACGACCAGATGAAAAAAAAAAAAAAAAGCACAAAGGTCTCTCTCTTTATCCACCCACCTCTCTCTCTCTCTCTCTCTCCCTCTCTGTGGCTTTGGGAGAACCGGATTGGAGGAGAAACCTGATCCGGAACGGGCAGAAATCAGAGCGGGACACCCTACACCACAGCGAGGTCCCACGGTTCTCGGAAATGCCCCACTCCTCTCCCCTCTTCTCTCTCCACTGTCCACCACTCTCTCTCTCTCTCTCTCTCGCTCGCTCTCTTTCCCCCTGTCCCTCCCCTTGTCTCTCTTCCTCTCCTCTGCCCTCCCTCACCTCCCATCTTCACCATCCTCCCCTCCACTCCAGCACCTTCTAGGCCTGACACCCGACACAGCGCTGCCTCTCAGGTTTCACCCTTTTCCAGCATAGCCAGCCTGCTGTGGTGGTGTTGTAGTGCTGTAGTACTGACTGCACATTCTTTCCCCTGCTTTCCTCACTCCGACCTCTGCTCTGCACTAGGGCCTCCAAGAAATGGATCTCTCCCTTGCTTGCTCACTTTCTGCTGTGTATGTGTGTGCGTCTGGGAGAGTGTGTGGGTGAGTGGTATCATATCCAGCTAAATATGCCTAACGATGATTAAAGTTAAGTATCCGGTGTCTGGTGCTGCGCTCGGGGCTGACGTGGAGGGAGTAGGTCCGAATGTGGTGTTGAAACAGATGTATTACAGAGACAACACTCGGCTGGACCTCAGCTGAGCTAGAAAATCTGTTCCCCTGCCTGCCTGCCTTCCTGTCTGTCTTTTTTTCTCTCGGTGTCTTTCTTTTGCCCTTTCATCATTTGACTCATTTTAAAGGTGCAACCTTCACCCAAAACGGGCCATAAAGGAATTCAACATTAAAGGGGCATTATGTAGTTTTGAAGAGGAAATTAAAACCCTGAATTTTAATAGTAACGACATTAATGAGGTAATAACATAAACCAAAAAATATGTATTTTTTTCCATAAGTGAATAAACAAGCTGTTCTCAGAGGAAAATAGTCCGCAGAACACTGTTTGAAGCTAGAAAGGTGGCAGGGTCCGCCACATGTAAACAAAGCAAAATTGTGTTGTCCTTTATGGTCAGTTTGTTTGTTCAGTTTATTCAGTCATGTAAGTTTTCTTCCCCGCTGCTCTGCTTTAAACGTGCACATCCCCAGGACCGCTTCATATCACGTCTAACTTTGCAGGAGGGCTACACTAATGGCAACTCTCCTGTCTCGTTTAGTCTCTCTGTTTTCTTGTTAACGAAAGACGTGCAGCTTTTTTTTTTTATTTCACCCACCCCTCCACTTCCCACAATGTTGTTTTTGTTTCCTTTTGGCAGTTCAGACAAACATCTGCTTTGTGAGAGTGACAAGCCATATCCCAAACCGCAGAGAGAGTTGCAGCCAAAGGCAACAAACCGGGGCCGACCCTGAGATCCAGCCCAGGCCGGGCTCACATCAAGCGGGGATTGCGTTTCACATGTTTTGATTAAAATTAGTTAAGTTGTAACACTACACCTCCCCTGGATATCAAGCGCTCACAATCCAAACCACTTACACAAAAAGACCACATTTCCTCTCTCTCACGAAAAGGCCAGAATCTCCTCCTCCCCCGTAAAAACTGCTTGTCTTTTTAGATTTCTGAGCTGCTGCTTGAAGGAGGTTCAGATATCCCTTACGACCGCAGTCAACGCTCTCAGATAGCCTGTGTCCAAACCCAAACAAAGCAGACAATCCATGGATTAGTTTCCATGCAGTAACGGCTCATAATGGTGGGAGGGAGTCATGTCTGTTACTGTGATTTCACTTAGTATTGCCTTTTAAAAATCAAGCAACGGAGGGGAGTTTTTCTTTTTCATCCTTTAATTAAAATCCTGTGATAGAGCTTTAGTGTTTGAGTGTGAGGCTGAGGTGGGCTATTTACGGGATATAAATACCCTCTCTTCTTCTTTTGGAAGGCGTGAGGGCAAGCCTCTGTGGTGGAGCAAGTGTGCGCACCGAGAGAGAGCGGGGAAGAAGTGACGCACATCTGGATCTCCGCTGGACATTAGCGTCCGGCCACAGCTGGCCTGACATGGCGTCACAAGAAGGCGAAGGCCAACCTACTCTTCCTCACTGCAAACATGTAGCCTATAATTAAAACGTCCTGTGACAATGTGCGTCACATTTTGAGTTTATATTTATATCTTAAAAAAAAACAAAAACTTTTACATTTTAATTTGTTGTGCAAACTTTTTTTTTTTTAATCTAAAACTTAATAAATATTTAACAAAAGTGTGTAATTGTTTGTATAAAAGACACAAGCAGAGCATTCATTCACAACAAACAGTGTGTGATTATTCGCAGCATTGATTTGTGCGCAGTTGACTCGCAGCAGGGAGACTTCGTGTGCGTAAAGAAGTTCACTCGGTCAATAATAAAAGAGACAAACTCTCACCTTCATCTCCTGGTTGATCTCCCTCTTTACGGGGTGCGCAGGTTTCCTGCTGCGTTTATTTTCCGGTGGTCTCCCTTTCTCCATCTCTGGCATAGTCCTGGTTCTGGCTGGATCCGATCCGGATCAGTGTCGCCGCGCGTCAAGCTGGAGGTGTTTGTGTTTTTATTAGCGGAGTCGCTCCGAGTGAAAGCTGTCACTCCCGGTGACAGCGGCTGTCATTCCCGGCCGTCTGAGTCCCTCATCTGGGGCTTCACACCATACGAGTCCACTGAACACGCGTGCGCTCCAGGCTGGAGGCTCCGCCGCCGAACAATCACCGCTCTCTCCCCTCCGACACCGTCAACACCTGGCGGCGACGACAACACAGCTTCCGGTGGGGACCTTCAAAGTAAAGTAGCGTGTTTTTAGAATACAAACTTCGCAAAAACAATAATCAACAACTTATGTAGTTGTTGTTTGTGTTTATTTGTTGTTTTACTGATTATTCTGAATATTTGCCTTATCTAGATCATATTTTTTAAAGTATTTCCGTTTGTTCTACATATTTGTTAAGTTTAATTATCTGCTTATTTAATTATTTACATATTTTGTGTAACTACTAGTTTGTTTGTTGTTGAGTTCATACATAGGGCCGGCTCCATTTTCTGTTTACCAGAGCATGAGAGGGATGCAGGAATTCACGATCCTTTGTTCTTGTGTTTGCTTGCTTGAATTTGAAGAACTAAACATAAGAAACTTTGACACTTTGCATGGATTTTGCCTGCGTTTATTATATAGCCATGGAGGGGCAGTGGCCCCTTGGTTGTAAGTTTGACTCTAAAGTTGATATTTATATTTTTGGATGAATGACCACTTAACTTAATTATGTCTTAAAGGTGCAACTTGATGGGTTGCACCTTCCCAACTCGGCAAAAACTGATGCTTTGGGATGGCAGCCGACCCGTCCCGTCAGTTTTTGAGGAGTTGGGAATGAGACTCAAAAATCAACTTTTCTTATAAATAGCACCTTTAAAACCAAATAGAAATGCTTTAATGATTTGAAGATTTGTGCTCAATTTATATCTTAAAACCTTTCGAAATGATAAATTTGTTGGTGTGAGCCATTTTTTTCCTTTCAACAATCCCAAATGAACTCCACTTTGATATAAATAGCATTCTCTGTTGCCACAAACCTGAGAAAAACTATCCACTATCACGTCCCTGATCACAACTTAACTGAATTTACTCATTTCTAGACGAATGTTTAAGCAGTTATGAAAGAGAGTGAAACAAACAAGTAGGCCTGTTGCTTAAAAACAATCCCTCTAGCCACATTAATACTGTAATCTACACATAAAAAAAAAATAAAAGAGGGCAAATGTAGCTAAACTTCTCTGCTCTGTAATGCCTAACATTTCCGCTGTTATTGTGAAAGCAAATTCATCTCGCTTCCTGTCTCATTCGTGCTCTTCCTGTGCAGCTTGACAATGCCCTCTCCAGTTAGGGAGGGGAAGGGAAGGGAAGGGAGGGCCCTCTCAGTTGATGTAACCCAACACCTGGCGCCCACCCCTCCCAAATCTCAACAGATACATTTCATAAGGAATGCAAAGACTGTGTTTTATCTGCGGGGACACAGCACAAACACTGTACAAATACTCTTGTCCTAAAATAAAGAGATGAAAAGAGCGCGGTGAGTTAAATGATACCATGGCAGAATGCATGGGGCTTTCTCAAATGGCATCTGTTTGATCAGTGCCTGTGTGTCTGTCTGTGTGTGTGTCACATTGTGTGTGTGTGTACTGCACATAAAAACACCTGAAATGTCCACGTTTGGCCCCTGAGCTTCCCTTTGCCTGAGGAAAAGTACCACATGCCTGCGGGGATTCACATGTGTGGGTGATGTGTTTGAACATAAACATTCGTCCCATGTTATTCTTGATGGTAAAGGCCGGAGGCTTTATTACAGTATCATGTTTCCACGCTGGTGATGGAAGGATGGAGACAGTCCAGTTGCATCGAGCAACATAAACAAACCTCAATGTTATTTCAGACAAGTTGGACAACTTTATTTTACTGCTATTTTACTTTTTACTGCTAAGTATATATAGTTTTTATATAAGTTTTAACTAGCATCAGGTTCATAACCCCACTGTGTGGAATTTAGGATATAAAGTTAAATAAATATGGAGGGAAACTGGGCTTAATTGTCTCTACTGCATCCTTAAAGGTACAATATGTAAGAATTGGCCACCCATCAAATTCAAACTCCATACAAACGAAGGCTGCTAACTGCTGCTAACTCTAGCTCCCGTTACTTAGCTCATGTAGCAATGCAGCTAGCAATCTGGACAGTGAACTTGGAACACCAGGGGAGAGTTGTAGTTGTTAGCACAGCGAGCTAAGTAGCTTTGGACCGCCAGGAGGACGGGGGGTTAGCTTGTTAGCATGCCAACTTCAGTTGATATCTCTACAACACACTTAGATGTCTTTCACATAATATAAGAACTTGTGTTTCTTCACATTCTGTTGATAATTTTTGTTAATTTTTGTGTGTTTTAAACTAAAACTCTGATGTAACACACCTTTAAATGTCGCTTTCGTGGAACTTTCACTAAACCACACGCAGAGAGACAGTCAGGTAGACAGACAGGCTGGAACAGGAGGCCTGTTTCAGAACCTCTCTCCTCCCTGTCTCCAGCCGTCCTCGGTCTGCTCTGGTTGGAGGAATCCAGGGACCGCGCTCGTGTAAACAGAAACCTGATCCAGTGCGCAGGGCTTGGGTTTCGGCCCCTCGTACACCCGCTGATGATACCCGATCCGGCCCGGCTTTGGGAACAGGGCTTATCTGATGCCTCACAAAAGGCCCCTCTCTCCGGCTCTCCATAACAGCGCACATCTGGTGCCTCTGCAGGGAGCACTGTCCCTGCTTTGGGTTCCTCTGGGGGGGTGAGAGTGGGGATAAGACTCAGAAATCCACTTACACAAATGATTGACTATTTATAGGTCTAAAGTTACAATCCCCCAACATCTGGACTGAATGATAAAATTGGCCACTTTGTCTATCATTATTTGCATTATTGTCCACAGAGTGAACATACCCTGTCAATTTAAACGATGACTGAATATGTTGTAGTCTGAGCAAACAGTATGATCTCCTGTGGTTTACAGTTATGTGTTTTCTCCATTAGGGGGCAATGTCCACCCATTGATTTTGAATAGTTGTGCCAATGAATATAGCCCGGTGTTTTCCCTGTATCAAATTACATGCAGATACAGTCATGATGAAGGCAGCTGTGTTTCTGGTCCAGTGATTAAATGAATTGAGCCGGAGCGTAAAAAACAATTTTAACTGCAAATGCATTTACATTTTACAACAATATCTTTGACACTTCAACCCATAAAACACCAAAAATAAACTACATAAACTTAAATCAGAACATAACCACAATAAACTCTGTTGCAAGTTAAAGGTGCAAAAAATGAAAAGGGCACCCTTAATCACATTTTCTTGCACACTGGGTCACAGTAGAGGGCACTTTGTGGCATTTATCCCCCACCACCGCCACCACCAGCCTGCAGCCCCTCCCTCATGTTGGGCTTATCTGTTTATTTATGTATATTTGTTTCTTATCTTATCTTTCTTCTAACATGTAGGTTGTCCTTGAATGTTTAGGTCTACTAACTGGAGCTTTAGCATGACTGAATTATAATGTCTACACCACACAAACTACATCAGTTACAAAATTTACACACAGTTACTGCCAGGTTACAAATGTTGTGTAGCTATCTGACTCAGCAGACAAAACCAAGGTTCACGTTAATTTGCTATATGACTGATTTGAAGAGTAAGATGAGCCTAATAGCTAAGAACTGGAAACAGAGCAGGCATGCCCAAAAGTTTCTTACTTGGAGGGCAAAACTGAGTTTCCTTAATCGACTGGCTTACTGTGCAGTGTCTCAAAGAAATATAAAAGCATAAACATTAGCCTTCTATAACTTTTGAAAATATAACGTTTTATTTTTTTCACTTGGTGGGCCAAATTTTTGAGCCGTAGACCTCACTTTGGGCAGCCCAGGAATAGAGCGAACTGAAACTTGACAAATTACCTTTAATAATAATGTTAATTTTTTACAAAAATAATACAATATAGGCTACAAATCATGACTACTAATAACGTCCGACTTAATGTTAAACTCTCTTAATGTTTGAGTCTCAGCGCCTTGGGATTGGGGGTTGGGTCGGCCGCCATCCCATGAGTAGGCTAAATAGAGTGCTGTAGCGATGACACGCGTTTTGTTAAACAAGATGATCTTCACAGATGAGCGTAGAAAGCGTAAATTAAATCTCTACAAGTAAAAAACTAATGAACAGACTACATTGCAGTCGCATGACTTAAACGTCACTTCTACACAATTACTATAAAGGTTTTCTGTAAACTGAACGATCAACAAGTTGTAAAGTTAGAGTTAGAATAACTTGCAACTAAAGTCAGCCTGTAAAGACGTATTTATGAGTAGATGAGTCTCCATGTTCGGTGTGATGACGTTTTAACGCCCCTGACAACCTCTGCAGTCTCATTAACCACCACCGTAAGACACACAAGCACATTATTAATTAAATTGTGGGACATTTAATGATGTATTTTATGTCTTAGAACAAAACATGTAAATGTCTTAAGCCTGTCGTGATCACAGACCATATTTTTAGGCTTTTAATTAAAAACCCATTCAAAAAACCCATTGACTTTGAGACGAGGGAACCGGATGAGCACAAATGCTAACTGATTTCCGGGTTTTAGGACTAATTACTACACTAAGTTAGATCTCATTCTAATCTGTATGAACTTTCCTTATCTGAAACACACACGTTTGCTCATATTCAGACATGAATGAAAACAAATCAAAACCTACCTTTACAGAAAGCCTCTTTTGTGCCTCTCACACTTCATTTTGTGAGTCGAGCTAGCTTGTGATGCTATAGCTACTTCCTGTTTACAAAGCTGATTGCTTCTGCTTGGGCAGCTGCTTTAACGACATGTTTCAGGGACCTTTTTACAGATACCTGAAGTCTTTAAAGGCTGAAATAACTAAATAACTTTTTAACACATCACCAGGTAGAAATGATGCACTATTATAGAGCACGTATCCGGTGCGTGCGTCCCCCTCCCGGACACTAGGTGTCGCTGTTGCCACACTTATAGCTGAAGCCTGGCACGAGACACCGTTCAACAGGTCGTATTAACTTTCCAGTTTGCCATTTTTCTATCTTTCATTGGATTTATGTGACTTTCTCGTCAAGTGCATCATCAGATTGTGAGTGTCATCATGTGAGAGGGGTGTTCACAACTCAATAATCACGTTACAGCCTGAACCAAGCAGCCATTATTGGCCAAATAACGGTGGGAACTGTGTGGGTGTTATTCATGGTGACAAGTGTGACAAGTGTGTTATCCTCACGCCGTCGAGCAAGGCATTTTAAACATGCCGGGACGCAATTTATAGGAGCAAAGTGGGGAGATGTAGGACCGGATTATGGAACATGCGCGCTCAGCCGGCGTTTCAAATCACCAATATATTTAGTCCCAAGTGTGCCGTCGGTTCCGTAAATTTCCACACAGTTATATCACATTTCTGTACAAGCCTGTATTTCCACCATGCCCGGCACTCTGTCAGGACCCTATAGGCTACGTCACAGACCTGCAGCTGGTATAAAAAGCTCCGTCTGATGCAGCGTCCACATTAGAGAGAAGCAGCGTCTGTGGGCATCCTCCTCCATCTGGCCAAATTACTGCAAAACAAATAACATGTCCAAAATGACGATCGTTCAGCTCGGAGTGCTTGTGTTCGCCATATGTTTATCAACAGAGGTAAGGAGACATTTATTTTGTATTTTTAGCTGTAAAATTGATGGGGTTGGATTTCATTCCGCACCGGCAGAATCATCTTTACGCACCACGGATGAGGAATGAACTGCGTGCTGATGGGTTATTTGACTTTTACTGATGTTTGTAGACGCTTATAATCGACTGGTTATGTGATGGTCTGGATTACAGCAGGCTAGACTTGAAGCTCTCCTGGGAAATTAACATGATCCTGAATTCTAGTCAGTCGATTTTTGTCCAAATTGGTGTGTGTCTTTAATTAAACTTCCTGCCCTCCCAGCCACAATATGTTTTGTCACGTTTATTTGTTTATTTATTTTTTTTACCTCATGATGACCTCACACTGTAGCAGAATTAATGATTCAGGTGGAGTGTATTGTCTACCTGTGCAAAGGTGGGGAGAGAATCTAAAGTTTCTTGTCGGTGCCTGGTGCCAAACGAAACCTGACACACAACAGATGAAAATTAGGTCGCTCTTAACGTCTTTTTATTGTTTTTTTTGCTTTCCTGTGTTGTTAGAAAGTTTGTATCATTGTCTGAGTGGTTAAAAATAAGTGTGTGAATAATCTAAAGCTTGGTAAACATATTTTAATCACGTTTAATGATCAGCGTGCTTAATACAGTTTTGTTCCAGTAGATTTCTTGCTGTGAAAATTTATTAGTTAATTTGGATTATATTTTAAAAAATGTGTGTATTTAAAAAAACTAGCAGGAGCTTTGTTACAGAGTCCTCATCCCTCCATCCCTCCTCCTTTTCCTCCCTCCAACAGGTGGTCTCCCAGAACAGCACAGACCCCACGGCAGGGGGAAACTCCACCTCCAACCCCAACGCCACCACCATGGCCACAGGCACCTACAGCAGTTCGGCCAACTCCACCTCCGCCACCGGAGCAGGTGTCTCGCTGCACCCAGGCACCTTCTCCTTCCTGATCCCCGTCATCATGGCAGCCTCTCTCCTGCAGCGCTACTGTTGAAGCCCGGACCTCCACGCGGCCCCCTCTTCTTTGCCTCCCCCTCCTCCTCCTCCTCCTTCAATTACCCGACCCAGTCCAGCCTCACTCCTCTACCCTTCACTGCACAGAGACCACGAGACTAACATGGATGGCCTCCACAACCTTCTTTTTGTCCTCCTTAAGTAATGATTAAAAAATATGTAATTCAAGACATTTCTTTCAATAAAAGGGGGTTTAATCTTCAAACTGGAGATCGTCACCAAGACCCCATCAGCCCCTCCGCGCATGGAATCAAAAGGAACAGCGGTTCGCCCAGCTTCCCTTTTGGCTTGCGTTTCCATAGTCACGCCATCACATTTTGGAGATGCTCAGGGCTGCGGTTGTCATGTCACATGTCTTGATTGAAATGCGGACCACTTGAGTGTGTACAGAGGTTCTTTCTGTGGCTTCACATCCACCTGGCAATCAATATCAGAATGGTTTTTGTCTGTTAAGTGAAGTTTGGCACATTCAGTAGGAGATTTAAAACACAAAAAAAGAAGCCAGATGACATTTTTAGTTGGGTTTTTTTCATAATTTGGCTCTCCGGTCTTTTTATTAGAAATGTCAAAGAGATGTATGTAGCAAATAAGTTGCCGCAGGACTTGTGTCAGTTTTGCCTTGTGATTTTTAAAGAGTTGTGGTCTTTTACAATGAGGGTTTGATTGACACCTTTCCCCCCCCTTCATCCATGGGTTAGACCCAGGAAATGACTGTATGTGTAACCATATGGGAAGGGTTGATGTTAGATTTATATTTCCCCCCTATAGTTTATATTTTGTATAAATGGAAATGTACTGTTTATTAGTTTGGGTATAAGATAATGGAAGAAATGTACAATAAATAATGAAAAATGACAACAGTAATTGTTTCTTTGATTCCTGTTTTGTCCAACATTTGCTGTAAATGTTGATCTTTCCACCCAAACACTTTCTAGTCTTTGGTAATCTTGTTTTCCGTCCTCCAAATTTGCATGGATCTCAGTCCATAAAACCATCCTGATAGTTGATGTAAAGGGTGTGGCGGCGATGTTGTATTCATCATTACTGAGCTGCCAGGCAGTCTAGACAGGCAACCGCTGCGATACAGGCCAGAGATGGACTCAGCATTCCCTGATGATGCCCCCACTGATCTCCTCTGGATCAGTGCCAGAGCAGCACTGACTGGATAAGAAACAGCACCGGCCTCTGTGGTATCCTAGTGATGTACAAAGTCCAAACAAGCCTGTGCAAAACATTTAGATCGCCTTGATCCTTCATTTTGACGCTACACGTGGAGAAAAAATACGCCTTGGTAGAAGCTGCTAGCATGCAGAAACCTGTCAGTCAGGAGTTTGAATACCATTATTTATATCTTCCAATTACTGGAAGAATAAAGATAAGTTTAGAGAGGGACCCTAAGGGAATTCAGTGTCATATTTGATTAGGTCTTCAAACAGGTTTTGGCTGTTGCTCGACACTGTCTAGTCCTGTCTATGTGCAGTGCTTAATTCTCCAAGTGCTGCAGAGCATGGGAAAGTATCTGTACACACACACCCTAATATCAATTAAACTTGGATTGGATTACAGATGAAATTATGTCTTCAGGAGAAGAGTTTTCTTTAAAATGGAATATACACTATTGAGAAAGGTACAATATGTAATAAAAAACAATAAGTTTAAAGTTATTCTAATATTTTTACATGCAGAATAATATAGAGGAATTGATTCATGGTGCTCTTATCTGCTTTCTTTTTGTGTTTGGTTGAAATGTACGGTGTGTTTTTACCATTGATCAAACAAGAAGTCAAGTAATACTGACCAAGAGAAGTAAAACTACCCCAAAAAGCTACAATATGTGTGTGTTTGGGGGATCACTGTGATGGGACAGTGAGTAGCGTGCAGCTCGGAAATGCCTCAGCACCAGTAAATCCAGCCTCACGACTCATTAGCCCAGCCTATTGTCTCTCGATCCTCTCTGCACTATTAACCTCTCCCCCACACAACGCCATGCCCCCCCCCCCCCTTTTAACATCCCTTTTTCCAGATCAATCCATTTACTGTCCTCCACCAGTCTGGTATAAAGAGTACTGTGTAGATGTGGGTTTTCAAAAATGATGAAGGGTGTTCTTTTCCTGAAAACATGATTTACAGAGTGAGAATTTCACCTCTAGGAGATAAAAAAATCACTGAAAAGTTGGTTTAATTTTGTAGTAAACGACCTCAGGTTATGAAGCCATTGACTCCAGGTATATAGAGCACACAATTTTAAAAAAGCAGTCTTTCTTGTATCACTGATAACCTAATGACTCTGGAGCACCAGCCAGTCCTGAGAGAGGACTTTAAAAGGGCTCTATGTAGTTTTGGACAATAAATGCAAACTTTTAATATTTACAATATTAACGAGGTCATAATACAATGTAGCGTTGAAATGATGGTCATTTAATAAAGTTTGTTGGCGTAATCCATGTGTACTTTTGACTGTATTCTTGAAGCTTTTCCTGATACTAGAATACCCTACGCTAATCAACTCCATGTGAAGCGGTTGTTGCACGTTAAACCTTCTTCTTTCTCTTTGTGAAGTTACTTTAATAAAACCCTTTCTTAATACCATCATTCCATAAATAGAGAGGACCAACTCAACTCAGTCTTTGGTATAAAATGGTAATACAGTAATTCACTGTGCCAAACAGACAATGTGACATCTAGGGGCTTAAGAGTGTAGGTGGCTGCATGTATACAATCAGTACAACAGAAGGAACGGTTTCTTTGTTGATCCCTCTGTGTAAAGAACGGATGAGCGTTGCTCCTACACGGGATGTTCATTTACATTTAATGTTTGCTCAGAGATTCTCCTATTTCATTTTACACGAGGTGGGGAATACACCATGAACAGCCTGGCAGTAATCTTCAGTTATCATGTAAAACACTGAATATAAAGGTAGTGTTTGTGCAGGGTTGTGTTATGTAATGAATTGTATTGTATTGTACAAACTGTATTATCATTACATTCTGTTCATCCCTTGTATATTTGGAGCTGAGGCCCACCACTTCACAGAACAGCAAACATTAAATTTAAATAGATATGCTCGGAAACATTATGTCAGTAGATAACTATGTCGTCAGCATATGTAGAGGTTTTTCAATAAAGAAGCCAACAACCTGTTACCTTGCGAGACACACTTGTGGCCAAACCATAGTGGTTTAACGAATTACTTTCCTATACTATGAGGAACTCCTGGCAGCTGTTGGTACAGTTTAGGTGTGATGACCAGCGAGAGTGACTGTTTGTTTGAAAGCAACAATGGCAGCTCCTAAAGAGGTTAGCATAATGCTGCTACTGCATCTGCTATATCAGAACTGGAGAGTATATTTAATTGAAAAAAGAGCAAAATACGACAATGAAAGCTTTTCTCGAGGGAGAAGATGTTTTTCAATAATTTAAGGATACGTTTATTACTTGATTGCTATTACAATCCACAATCTCAAATAAAGTAGAAACCGCCCTTTTTGTGGCTATTTGCATGTGAGCATTAGCATTGGTGTTTCACTAAATTTAGACTGACGCTAGTAGGGGTTTGGCTGAAAAGATTATTAAAACTGAAATTTCACCTGACTACATTATTCACTTCAACTTAACTCATGACCCTTTGCTGTCATACCACAGAAGGCTTGGGTACCTGCACTTTCAAGCAACTTATCCACTATTCACTCATGGCTTATTATGCTAGGGATGCTTAAAAATGAAGATCCATCAGTTCTGTTTAAAAATCAATCAAAATCACTAAAGGGTGAGCGTGAGAGTCTGTGGCCCTCATTTTTGTGGTGTGTCCTGCACTGGCATGGAAAGATATTTCCTCTCACACAAGCACAGAGCGTACAATGTATTTGGCTGCCGGCTGTAGTCTTTACAATTTGTTTAAGTGCACAAAAATGCTACATAACACAATAAAGGAAAGGCAAAAACCCGAAAAGCATAATATGACCACTTTAAAATAATTTACAATCACTGAACCAGTAAATACAGCACTGTCTTGAACCCTGAATCTAGTTTCGTGATTTAGCAAGTGGCTTTCCTTTTTTCAACTATTAGGAAGGGAACCTTTAAAACGAGAAGGGCTTTGAATTATCAGTAAAAAATTTTAATGAGATTGCCTGCAGCAATAAAATACCTACAGGCAGAGCCAATCTTCAATTGACCAATTATTTAACAAGAACTCTTTTTACATGAGCCAAAGAAGAGTCGGTTTTAATGCCACTCTCCTCCAAACCACACAAGAATGGTAGTTTGGCTCATAGCATATCGTTCAGTATAACACTTTATTGGTTCACAGAAATGTGAGTCAGTTAACTCTGTTTTCAACATCCTGTTTCCTGATTCAGGTCTCAAATGTATGAAGTTTTCTTCCATTGCTGCTTTTGTCCTCTCTTTAATTGATTCTCAGAATGAAAATGTGAAAATGTTTCTTGATGAGATTCTTAGTTTATTAGTTTTGACCACAAATGGAAACATTCACATAACGCACTTCCCATTGCTCAAAGAAGTGTGTGCATTTTTACAGTTGATGGCGTTTTGTAATAGGTTTGTAATCATCCACAATAAGCCAGAATTGCGGCTTCCAGTAACATCATACGCATCACTTCCTGTGTGCCAGATTATTTATTTTTTTCCTGGAAAGACTCATTAGACAGGCTGTTAGACACGACAGCAGTTCTATAAGCTTTCATCATTGAAGGTAAGTCGCTATTATGTTACGTCAACTGGCAATCAAAGTCAAATAACAGGTCATGGAAAGGAACAAGTCTTCCAAACAATAAAAGGAAGATTGTTTATATTTTAACACCACAAGAAGAAGGGTAAATAATAGTCATTTCCTGTGAGTTTTACTTCCTTTCTCCTGACTGACAGTTTACCTCCACATCTCCATTACCCTGAATCATATAGTCACCTCTCTTCTGGTGTGAGGTGTGACACCCAACAGACCTTTAATCATTGATTGGCGTCATGAATTATTCAGACGGCTGCCAGTGTTGCATGGACAATGTCACACACACATATAATGCTCTACTCCCGAACCCACATGGACACCCTCGTCTTCAGGGGCCTTTCATGCCTTGCTTTGTGTGAAAGCAAGTGGTCCGATCACATGGTCATTATTCATACATTGTTTTGTGAAATAGGAGAGAGGTGATTGTGTGTTCACATTCACGTTGCTCTGTGAATATAATAATATAATTAGAAGTGTGTGTTTCTGTGTTTCTGTGTTTTTGCGTTGCGTTAGATACAGTGGTCACGTTTCTGTCAATAAGTGCTAATCCCCTTCTGACCTGTGTCAAGTTTCAATACTGTAGTAAGACACAACTCACTACAGGGTTGCTAAGGAACAATAAAGTAGCTTTTTGAATTATTAATCTGCCTATTTCACAGGCATATAACGTAGCCTGTGTGGTCTTATTTTTACTCAAAAAATTCAAATTGAGCTTTTGTAAGGGAGATTTTAGGTTCTGCTCTATGCAGGAGTTTGTTCTGGTCTCATGAATTATCCAGTTCACACCTCAGACAAATGTGAGGCTCGGTGTCACACCTGCCCAACACTGCGCTTGTTGCCTAGTGCCCATTACCTCCTCTGCGTTAGCTGATTCATAGATGGGAGGAGATGAAAAGTAAAAAAGGTTTAGGTCTCTGACTGAAACTAACAGCAGCTGCTCACACACGGTTCTCCTGGTACATTCTGTACAGCTCAACTAGCCTTTAATTTGCTCAGTAGAGAGTAAACAAGACAACAGGTAGCAGCCGCAGTGAGCTGCTTCAAAACAACCTATTCTTGGGAACATATTCAGTGAAGATACTGCTGTGTACTGTACACACAGGAGCTTCAGTGTCTGTACAGGAGACATACTGTATTTCAGACTACATGGGGGAATTATATAATGGTACAGCTTAGTCATTTTTCACCCTTTTTGAATGTTTTGAAACAAAAGTACATATTACATTTTACATATTGCACCTTCAAGAATGTAATAACATTTTATAGATAATTTCCAGTAAGAACAACTTCTGGGTTGCCAGGTTGTGACAAATTCCTCTGGAGGGTATTTAACCTTTCCATTTGGTAATAATACCATCATAAATTCTAGTAAACAATTCATAACATCTTGTGGTTTTCACACTTCTTAACTAGGATAGCATTCAGTAGAGCGCATTTCTCCACTAAGGCCCAAAGGTCTCCTTTCATACTCACTCATAGATACCTGCCACCTCATTACACCTGATGTTTTTCATCAAGATGCATGTATTATTCCCCTCGCAATGTTAAAGAAAGTGAGAAAGGATTCCTGGATCCGTTCCTTTATTCGGATCCGCCCCAAAAGTTAATGGGGTCTGTTCTGGGCTGAGACACATCCTCCATCCAAGTTTTGTGGAAATCCGGTGTACAGTTATTGTGTAATCCTGCTCACAAACCAACAAACAGACACAGGTGAAAACACAGCCTGCTATGCGGTTATGATAACACTTAATAGATCAGTTACAGTAAGCCATTTGTGAGAACAACTTTTTCCTAGAAGGTAAGTGGTCTATTAGCGTGCCTGGAAAAGTTTCCCGCTGGAGGATAATCATCTGCCAGATAAATTATTCACATTCCTGGTAACCCAAAAGTTATTTTTATTAATGGCTGATAACACACCAATAATGTGTTATCAAATCATTTATCGATGATAAAGTCTTTAGTTACAATGTATAAACCCCTTTGAAAAAGGTACCTATATAACAATAAATCCAGTAACCAAACAAAGATTTTACATCTCACTTTGAGGAGTTGTTCGTCTAATTTGTTTAAAAAATGTTTATGTGAATGTATTTTTTTGCAATTCTAGTGGTTTTATAAAAAAAAATCTTTAAAATGACATGAAAGCCCGCAGATGAAGAAATCTTTTCAAAAACCCATCAGGTCAAGAATGAACATTCATTGAGTTTCAAACCGAAATGGCGCTGGTCTTATTCAGTGTGTGTGAATGACCTGGGAATAAAGTGATAGTTCACTCAAAATGGACACGCAACAAGAAGAGCTGAAGGAGGTGAGGTGCCTTCAAAACATTAAAACTTGTGTTTTTAAAAGACCCAAAGTCATTCAAATCACTCCAAGTCCTGCTGCTGAGGAACCAAATAAGTTGTCACCAAACACACCAGTGATCAGCACTCCTGAGTTTGTTTACTTGAGGACGAAGATGATTTACACAAATTTACATTTTTGCAGATCCTCTGTCTCACATTTGCAAGATTTCCATTTAAGTTAAGCCACCATCATTATAGGTAATCTTTTAGTGCCAAACCACTTATTCAATAGTAGATGGTAATTTTAATAACGTTGTCCTCATCACACTTCCTAAATTAAGGCATACTTGAGGTTATGATAATGATAAACAAAGCTGCCTTTTTAAAATGTATTGTTTAAACATGTAGCACTCTAACACTGCTGTTGATAGCAGTCTGTGAAAGCTTGAAATAATTCAACTTAAATATTTATTGTGAATACCCATGGCTCTACATATACTGTACATCTGAAGAGGTCCATCAATCAATCATTTCATTTGATCCTAAAAGCTTTCAATGTAAATTCTCTGTGGTTTTCAAAGCAGTAACAGTAATAAACTTGGTGTTGATGACATCATCCTAATCCAATCTCACTTCATCACTTTTCTACCCTGTTTATGGAAATTGTCCGTTCCAGACTGCATTTGACTATCATGACTGGAACAAGCTGTTGCCTTTCTTGTCTGCAGGCACATTTTCCTCGTCTCTCTGGTCTTATCATAAAGTTTACAGCTGGCAGAAGATGATACAGCTAGCAAGAACACTCACTTTGCATAATTTGGATATCTTGTCCTTACCAATAAAAAAATTAATTGAAATAAATCAAAATGACTTGGTTATTTCTGTTCAGATTACTAGGGTTGGCTGATTAGACTGTGATCGACAGCAGAGATTTCTCAACCAAATCTTGCACAAAAAAAAAGCAAACAAAAAAACCTCATAGAAATATGAAAAGAAAACCTTTAATAATTTATATAATTATCATATCAATCAATAAAAAAGACTTCATTCAGCAATACAAATATTTGTTGATGGACCAGGCGAGCATTTAATAGCTGAAGAGAGCGTGGGATGTTATCTCATCATTGCATACACAGCTCATCCTGAGCCTGGATCATTTTACACTAATTGCATTTATTGCAGCAAGTTGGTCAGACTCATCTCTGACCAGAGATGACATAAACTATTGCTTCCTTCTTCACCTCCTCCACCGCAGGTTTCTGCTGTTCCTCACTCTGATGAGACAGCTCCTGTCTTTCTTCAATTTGATTTTTACTGATTGATTGAGCTGCAAAACAAAAGTCAAGTACAGAGGAATAAAACAAGGCCATCAATTGACCACAGTGATTTATTTTTCAAAGAAATAACAACACTAGTGGTGCCTAGTTTGATTACAGCATTTAAAGGAACAGGTCACCCAACAATAAAAAACTAAAAATTAAAATCATGTTTTGTATGTAAATTAATGAGTACATTTATTTTTAATATTATTTTCGGTGCATTTAATGGCATATTAATTTATTTATCGAGCCATTCAAAAAAATGACCAAAAAAAGACATTAAATGGCTCCATACAGCTCTTTCGGTCAAACTGATTAGAAAATAAGTTATTTATACATTTTTTAAATGCAACTCTTCACTAGGCTAAAAGCTTGAAGTGAAGAGAGTGCACTAGCGTGATTGTGCATCAAGGCTGTAAATAATGTCTTTTTAAATCAATTTGGGATCTCAGGGCTTCTATAGACTTGGATTACACCATACAAGCTGTATGGAGCCACTCATTTTTTCCCCCCCAGTTGTTTTCTAACCTTTTTTAAACCCGTCCCCATCTACTTCAGTTGTTTAGGGGGATTCTGTAACGCTGTTTTGCTGTGAAGCTCCAGAAATGATTCATGGACTATGAAACTTCACCAGACTTTCCATCGACATGAGGGTGAGTAGATAATGACTGAATTTTTATTTTTGTTTGAACTGTTTCTTTAACAATTTCAGATCTGTTGCTACACATTGCCCTGTTTTCGTGTCAAGTGATGCTTGATGGCTGGTTGTTTTTCATTTGATTACAGCTGATTATGCTGTGCCTGGAAGCCACACTGTGTACACAGCATAGAAATGTCAAACTCAAAACTGCAGAATACATCACTAGCAACAGTTCTTCAGCAACATATACAATAAAATCAATCGTAAATGATTCACTAAAAGGGGCTCCAGGAATGCTACAGTAACATGATGTCCTTAATGACATAAAAATAGAGGAAGGAAAAGGAGAGACAAATTCAGCTGAAAGATCCTTCCTGCCAGATGGTCAGCTGTACTAGCTGCCGTGCCCCTGTTAGGGAGCTTGTTGCTTTTGAGGCACAATGAGGCTCCCCTTCGCTGTATCAACAGACAGATAAAGTGGATCAATTGGCATAGATGGAGGCAGAACCTCTATCAGGCTGTTTGGTTTCTCTCATTTTCACTGATCACATGTAGCTCGTCAATTAGGTGCATAAACGGATCCTCTGTCCCCGTCTGCAGCTTCACTGATTCATGTCTCGAGGCTGCGGTCGCCATGGAAACCAAACAATAGCCGAGATGTTTGACACCAATCCTGGAAAACTGTCCTGTTGGCCAAATGTGCCCTTGCCATAAGTCACACCCAGATGAAGAGTATTTTGTGTGCTTTATTCTCTTTTCTGAGCAGAATCAATGGCCCCTGTGTGATCAGACAGGTGGGGCTTTAATTGAGTACACTTCACATTCAATCTGATAAGATAAATCAATATTTATTGTGCTGTCATGCATGGTCTCATCCTTTTGTGTGCCTTGCGTGACCTGTTTAACATGAAAGGAGTAAGAGCCCATTGAGCTAACCTGATTTCTTAAGCAAATCAGGCTGTATCCCAGATGTACAGCACCACTGTCCCTGCTGTCGGTGGCTACCAAACTCAGAGTGTCCTCCGAGAGCGGCTCTGATCTAACTAACTACATATCTAGGACAGACCATCCTCCCCTCGCTGTCTAACCTTTTGGAAGGACACCTGATGCCACATGATGGCACCTGTTTGCTGGGAATAGCTTCCACCCACTGGTTGTCGAAAGATGGCTATACGAGACGCCCCAGCCAGAAACCTGCAATGTACATCAACTAATCCTGCACACAATGACTGTTGAATACATGGATGCATGAGAGACAGAGAGAGAGAGAGAGTCAGCGTGTCTCAGTACCATCTGGTCTATGAGGCGACAGAGAATCAATGCTTTATCTTTGAGCTGCACTCGCCTGTCAGAAACATCTGACAGATTGAAAGCTGGACGGAGAAATTTCGCACACTCAAAAGTGTTTTTTTCCTGCCAAGATTCTCAGAGAGGATCTCATTAGAAGTAACTGAAATTCAGGCGTTTATCTGGTCCAATATAAAGCCCTTCAATTTCAACTTTGTGCAGCCAAGAAACAGATGGATGTTGTGTCTGGCTAAAGTATTTTAAACCTACTGCGAATTAAAGTCTTATCATTTGAAGCAGATGCTTGTGTTGTTAAATGCAACCATTTTGTGTCAGAATTTTCCAAAGCGCAGAAATTAGAGATGTCATTATGGCAACAATCTCTAAATGATGAAAGAGCCAGAGCCAACAAATGTTTGTGAAAGTCACACCAGTGGATGATTATTTGTGGAGATCTCTCTTATTTCTGATATACTCTATATGTCAAACCACCTCAATCTATGTGTGCCAGAGACAGAAAGAGTCCATTGTCTGTCTTTTAACATCATTGCTTGTTGTCACCTGCTGTGTGATATCTGAGGTGAACTGTGAGTCACATCGCTCATACCGGAAGCAGAAAGAATCAACCACAATTTCTAAAGCACAGGCCAATAGGAAAGTTTGGCCAGACAACATGCTGACTCTGCTGCTGTTGAATGAAGTGAGGATTTCCACTTCCCACAAACCTTGTTTATTTGCTATTTGCTATTATTGGCCACAAATGACCATACTCTGACTGAGAACCTGCTAACACGGCATGTTTGATTACCTATGTTACTCTCAATGGGAAGATAATATACAAAACAAACATCACGCTGCATTGAAAAAGCATTAAAACTAGTAATTAAGTCCATAAACATTAAGACACTGTTTACTGAGGTAATAAATCAAGTGAGATGTAGGGTTAATTTAATCATAACCTTATGTACCATCTGAAATTTTAACATTTGTTATTCTGAACAAATCTAAAAAACAGCTAGTCTCTGACCAAAGGTAACACAATCCTCTGACCGCACTGTGTATCTAATTTGTTCAGTAGTCTTGTTTTCTCTGTAAGATTACCAGGCAACCAATGGTCTCTCCAGGAAGTCACTGCACCTGTCTAAGAAATAGTTTGGCACGTAACCCTCCGTACAAACGCTGATTGTTGTTTTTATTTTTATATTTTTTGTGTGGATTAAACAAACAACATATTAATTCATGTGAATTTAAAGGTGCTCGTGGGTAGATTTTGGACTGAGTCAGGCTAGGTGCCCACTCTACAGTCTGTATGCTAAGCTACGTTAACTGGCTTGTGGTTGTAGCCTTATACTGAGTGTCCGTATGTCAGAGTGGTATCAGTCTTCTAATTTATCTCTCGGCATGTCACCACCTTTGGATGTATTTTGTCTGTGTATCTAATCCTTATGCAACTCATGCTAACTGTGACATGCGGTTAATCTGCTGTGGTTTTAGCAAATGTTGTCCACCTCAGTTTAAATGTCACTATTGAGTTGTACATCATATTTCCATAAAAATACTGTATAAATACTGTAATGCAGAAAAAACATTTCCAATTCTTCTCTCACAATAACCAGCTTTTTCAGTTTAAAATGGATATCAAATACGGCTTTGCTCTCTGTTGACAGCTACATATCACACCCACTGCATGCTTCCTGGTAAACAACATATGTGATGAGTGAATTTGAATAGCAAATGGGATTTCAGACAAGAGTGTTTTCGTGGATTTTTTTCAATAGTAAAGGAATAAAGGATAGAGGCTGACCCTGTTCAGTGGGCTATGAAAACCTGGTGAGGATATGCAATGTTTGAGATGGAAAGGGTTCACTGTTACCAAAAACTACAAATAACACAACATAATCCCACAGCGTGCCTCATTATATCATACGCCCATCGACTACTGTATGCTAGAAATTGTGCCTCTAGAATGGACGGAGTAGAGTCTTTCCTTGATGATATCTCATTAGCAGCCTGTCAGCTCGACTCACAGCCCCTCCACACCTCCTCCCAGCACTCTCTTCGTCCTACACTCCACCAGCAGGCACTGACATTTGTATAATGAATGTGGTTCATTTATCAGACGGCTGCCCAATTAAGTGTGAGACACTGTGGACTGCGGAGACAGTTTGGTCGTATCCGTGTAAGTGCAACATTCTTGCCGTGTGGTGGATGTTTCATCTCTGCAGGTGTAAAGTCAGAGTGATAATCAAATCATTTGTGACCAACGCTGAGTAAATGTGAAAGTTTATTTAAATCGTAACAAGGTGCAATCAGTTGATTTATCACAATTTCTGATGTAAACAGTAATGCTTAGAATTCGATGTGGACATTCAGCTTGAAAAATATGTTCATCAGTATGATATTTAAAAGAAAAAAGGGCGAATTTTTGTTACATGTCATCCTTTAACAACAACTATAAAACATTTCATGTATACCCTACACATATGAAACTACCTCCAGCAGCTGATCAACATAGCTTAGCATAAAGACTATGAAACAGGGGGAAACAGCTAGTTTTTAACCTCTAAAGCTCACTGATCAACATGTTGTACCTAATTTTTTAACCTGTACGAATGAATTAAGCCAACAAGCGATAACATGTTAATTAGTGAGCTTCAGAGGTGCTGGTAGGATGATCTCGTAACTTCCGACTGAACCTGACTTGCTATTTGTGGTCTTTAAATGGAGCTAAACTAAGAGGCTGTTGGCTTTAGCTTAATGTTTAATGTATAGATCAGTGGTGGACAAAATGTGATAAAGTGCCCTCTCTTCACTAAAAATCACGACTTACAGTGGTGCCCTTTTAATTTTTTCACCCCTGCCTCTCAAACATCCTGGGTTCACCACTGGTATAGATATAATCTTCTCATCTAACAAATAAGTGTAGTTCCCAAAGTGTCAAACTATCGCTTTAAGTGTTGCAGCTAATACTTTGGACATTGCTCTTGGTAATTACAACAAAAAACTTGGCTGCACTGAAGATCCGGTGGAAACATTCCTTGCGAAGGTAATGAAGTATCAACCTCTTGTAAATTAATGCTTTCTCACTGTTTGTGAATGAACCCAGACTACCTGTGTTTAACTTTGGCTGTCTGGGTTATGTTGTTAAATGGGGGGTTTGCATATGGCAGAGATGCCAACGAGCAGGACTCTTCAAAGGAGCTGTTATGGCTGCATTTATTGGCATGTGCTGTATTTATGGGACTCGCTGCAGTTTGAATTCTCAGTTGAAACAATAGTGGAAACAAAATAAATCAGACGGTTTACAGTGGAAGTTTGTATCAGTCATTGTTTATGTTCTGGCAGTTATTAATTATGTGAGCGAAAATATAAAATGTGTGTGTGTGTGTAGCTGACCTTCCCTTGTTCAAAGGTGTTTTTATATGTATTTTATATATCAGGTGTAGATTAGTGCAAGGTTTGGAGTCATCTACAGTACAAATGTGTGTGTGTTTTGTGTGTGTGTTTTGTGTGTGCATTTGTGTCTGAGTGTGTGTCTGTGTGCATGTATAAACAAAATGCAGAAGATAGAATACATTTACATTCACTTCATAAATGCAAATCATTGCGCTGATATAGTCAGTAGTCCGTCTTGAAAATTCCTTTAGTTTACACAGACATGAGTTGACATTACATACAGCCTCTATTGTAAATGACTCTTCTGTTGGTGTTTTTAAACTCTAAATATATCAAATATCAAAATGATTAAGCATTTTTTGACAAGAAATAAAGCTGATGTAGTTTGTTTGAGTTGAAAGTCATGCTAAAGTGCAATTGCAGCCATTAGACATGCGAGAAAAACATCGTCCAAGAGGAAATTGTCGGAAAAAGTTTGTGTTTCTATATATTTTTTTGGATTTGTTCCAGTTTCTGTCTTTTCACTCCAACCATAACATCAGCTGGGTCAGGATGTGTGCCCACAAAGTTGTCACAAATTTAAAAAAAAAGAAAAAAAAAGAAGGTATTATATAAATTAAATAATTGCAAACTAGAGAAATGTGGTTCATACCATATAGAAATAAATCTTCTTTTGGACAAAATGTCTATTGTGTGTGCGCATGCCCGTGTGTGTGTCTGTGTGATTGCAATTACTCTGACGTCAGCATTTACAGTATAGTTCTTTCTAATCCCTAAGATAAACAGAGACTGACAATGCATTATATTTTCTCTGCTGTCATTGCAGTGTGGAGGAAGCCTGTATAGATAAGATGCTATCTGTGAGATGAACTGCAGAGCACACTGCATGTCCTGTTTCACTGCCGTAATACTGTGGTGTGTGTGTGTGTGTGTGTGTGTGTGTGTGTGTGTGTGTGTGTGTAGACGCCCTAGGAATAAAACAGTAGGACATACATAGTTCACAGTGACTAAACTCTCATTTTATTTAGTTTAACAAGGCCTCACATGCTACATACCTAGCAGCTGACTAGCAGGATTGTGAGCATCAAAGTCAAGATCCATAAGTATCAACGACATTACATGTTGTGATCACTTTTTTATTGGCCATATGTGAGCAGATTGTAACATGGCGTGAAATATAACACCTTCTCCTTCTCTCTCGGTTGCCTTTACAAGTCCGCGGACGATTTGCTTAAGTTGTTTAAAGCCGCTGGACTGTGGATTTCTTTGTGAAGGAGTGTGAAGGTTGTTTTTTTCTGCAACAGCAGAAAGGATGTGACTTTATGCATGTTCTCCAGGGCCTCTCTCCGCTCCGATAACACAGAGCAACAGTAGTTCAGAAATGGAGTCCGCCAGCGTAAACTAACGACCGGCTTCAAGCACAACACAGAAGTTCCACAGTGCCCCTTTAATATTGAAATCTTTAGGACTGACATGCGTTCTAAAATCTTGAATTAGGCTATGTATGTTTTGAATTAAAATTATGTTTTAACAATACGTTAAAAAAAATTAAATAAAAGTCACGCACATATAAGCATAACAGACTTAATTTGCATGTATTAAAATATAAGTAGGGCGCACAAGACTTTATTTCCTGCTTTCCAGTACCTTTAAATCCCTCCAGCCAGGTGAGTGACCGCTTTAGCTAAGGGCATTGGCAAATAAAAACATTTGACATGGACCTTTACAACCTGTTATGTCTGAGAGCACATTTTGAAAATATAAGGTCATAAACCTATGTTATAAAATAAATAATTCAAGCTTACAAAGTCATATGATCAATTATGTATGAGTACACATAAACTTATAGTAGCTTAGTACATACATCCATATCTTCTTCTTCTTCTTCTACTTACCAAACACAATGTGTTTTATGTGTCTGTTATGTGCATTTGATGTTCTTATATGTACTGTATGTATTTTTGTACCAGCAAAAGTTTAAATTTCCTCATTAATGGACGATAAAGTTTTGGAATCTTGAATCCTGAATCTTCTTCTTCTTCCTTTTCTTCTTCTCTTTGTTTTTCTTCTTATAATAATAATAATAATAATGTAATGTGCAGTATATTTATATTATATTATACAACTATATTATTCATAATTATTATTATTATTATTATTGTTTAGATCACATATCCCTCTGCTAAAACACAACAATAAATGAGTTAATCTCACAGGGAGAAAAATTTTAAATTCATCTTTATTTGTTGATGGACCATGCTCAATATTAATTAATAATGTTGCCATTTGCTGCATTGTACATCTGCTGTCCCCTGGCAGGTTGTAATTTAATTAACAAAGAAGGGTGACATACATAAAGACAGATACAGAAACCTTTGGGTTTCCTTTAGCTTCCCCTCCATCATGGTCAGTATCCACTGCACTTGTGTCTGACCCACTCGAGAAAAAATAGGGCAGTAACCAAGGAGAGAAACCAATCATTCATTCTAAAAATATAATCTCAGAGACCAGCTGGAGAGAGGTGGTGGTGCGCAGCCCTCCTTTCTTTCTGCGTGTTGTGGCTCAGAAGGAGCTGCATATAACAAACAAGGCCTGTGCGATCATTATCCAGAGTGGCCATTCATGCCCAACCTCACCGCAGGCTCACTGTTCAGCCGTGGTGTGCCCAGCGTCTGGAGATTTGTCTGCTAATTGGTTTGTTTGACTCTGGGAATAACTTATATGCAGAAGGTTGAATGTATGGGGAACCATCGCGAGTCAGATGAGGAGCTTTGCTGTCAGACATTATATATGAGGGAGGGTTAATGTCTCCTTATTGACAGCCCTTTCTACAAACCGCTAAATGAAATTAGATCAAAGTCATATATTTTTTAGAGCAACCATGTGATTTGGGCCACAGGTCCCAAGATGGAAAGGAGGCCTAGAAAAGCCACATATGGTGTTTCTGGGAAAGAATGACCCTAGTTAAAAACATTCAAGTCAGATGCAGCTCGCATAGTCTGACCCAATCTTGTCTTGGGTAGCTGGTCAACAAAAAGTGGTTATTTTTGTAGAGCGCTGTCGGAAAAATGACACCCTCTGCTCTCTGTAACATAGAATTGAAGTTTATTTGAGCAGCAGCCAGGGGGATAATTCATTAGACAGACCCTCTGTAATGAGCCAGCATAGACAAAGCACCCAATTTCCACTGTGTCCTCTTTTCCCCTGGGAGCTGTGATCATAATGACAGTGCTGTTTGTTGCCTGGTTTCATGCTGAATCATGATCACACAACAAGGCCCCCTGTTCTCACCCCTCTCCCTTCGGTCTGTGGAAGAAGAGAACATCAGTTCCGCTCGCAGATTATATCATTTGCATGAGACAAGTGTGATTTGTTTTATTTAATTATTTTACTATTTGTATGACGTGAGCTGCGTCTTTGAGATCTCCTGATGGGAGGCCACAAAGCTCTTGTAGCAGCAGTCCTGCCAGCAGTGATCTACGTATAATGGTCAACAGCAGGTCAGCTACTTTACTAGAAGCCCACTTGACGTGAAGTTACTCTGAGTTTAAGAATGAGAAGGGTCAACAGGGGTAAGCTGTGGTTTGTGCATCGACGGGGCTTCTTGTTTGTGATCCCATATCCCACATAAATCATTAACACAATTTTTGCTAATGCCATTTAAGCATAAACTGTAAAACATCATTTAAACATGAAAACAAACCCCAATGAACCCCCTGTGTATTGCTAAACATAAACAGATAATGTTTTCTACCCATTTCCCTTTGGTTTTCTTTGCTCATCTGTGCCCCGTCCATTAGTCTTTGCTACACAGGCATGTGTTCCAGCCAGTTGTCTACAGCTGATGGAGCACTCAGCAGTCACTTTACTGTTGAGTGGGCCTCTCAAGCATATTAGTTTATAATTTTTTCATGTTGCATTTCTATTATAATAGACTTTTATTGCTACATAATGGATTTTTGTGTTTGAGCCTTTATGGAGCCAGTGCAATTCTGTTCTTTCTCCTCTATTAAGGTTTGGGTTTGTGGATACTTTTTGTTTGTTATACATTTATTATATTATTATATTATATTTCACATTTATCATATCCCAATTTGTTATTATCATTACTGTGTTTGATCGATGAACAAACTTTAAAGGAGCACTGTGTAGTTCTGGAGGAGAAATTCAAACCCAGAATTTTAATATTTACAATATTAATGAGGTAATAATACAAACTCAAAAATATTTATTTTTTCCATAACTGAATAAACAAGCTGTTCTCAGAGGAAAATAAGGTCCCCAAAACACTGTTTGAAGCCAGAAAGGTGGCAGGGTCCGCCACATATAAACAAAGTAAAACAGTTTGAAGTCTGAGTTTGTTTATTAATTATGTTTAGGCATAAAAAGTCAGTCAATGAAGATCTTTTTCATCTGATTAAACTTTCTTTCCCCAAACTACAGAGTGCCCCTTTAACACAAATATACAGAGAAAAGTGTGTAATATTAAATTCAGTATAGCATTGCACCAGATTTCTATCCCATTAATAGAACATAGATAAATAAATGAATAATCGTAATCATAACAATAATAATAAAAAAAAGTAAAGGCTTACGAAAGCTTAACAATCAATATGTATTTGGTTTAAATACAAGACCAATCAACAAAACCTAAAAAAGTTATGTCCTTTTAGTTTCAGTAGTAGACAGACAGACAGACAGACAGACAGACAGACAGATAGACAGATAGATAGTTTGATTAAAGCAAATGCCAGTAATTATATAAATTTATCAGAAAATCTCTATGGTAAACTGTAACATCATTAGAGAAAAAAAAAGTTACCATCCATTTTTATGAATGCATAATTAAAAAAAATATCAAATGTCTTAATTGCTCTCTAAAGTAACTGTCTTGTCAATAGTACACGTCAGAGTCAATCTCTTACGCTATTGGCCAGAACATTTAGCTACCGGATTCTGATTGGCTCTCGTCGTGAGTTCAGAGGTTAGCTTGTTATGTAGCCATGTAGCCAGGAGAGAGGTGTGTTATCTGCTCATTTTTCTTACAGTGGTTGTTATTTCACCCTAAGGTGACTGTCGATAATTAACTTAACGTGCACAAATGCGTCGTCGCTTATGTTTTCGACCCGTTATGGACACTTGTGCGTATGCTTTGAACGCTGACGACCTGCACATGCTAGCTCGGTAGCCACCTAGCTAGCTGAGCTAGCTAACTTCAGACTAGTGTTCTTCTAGATGACATATCTGATTAAAAGCTGACCTCTGAGGGACGATTTCAATGGGCTCTGTCAGAGCTATGGCATCAACCAGGCTCCTGTGTTTGTTCAACGCGAAAGCTGCAGGCTCGACCAAAACATTAGCCAGGGCAGGTTGGAGTGTGTGCTTCAGGAGGAATGTCTGCAGTTCACCTTCAAGACTACAGAGCTGCATGTCAGCATGGGTCATTGATCAGTATGGCACTAACGAGGTTTTGAAGTACTCAGAAGAAATCAACGTCCCCACTGTCAAGTCTCCCAGTGAGGTGATGATTAAGGTCCATGCTGCTAGTCTCAACCCTCTTGATATATCTATGAGGGGTAAGTGCTGGACTAATATTCATTAAGGGCATAAACATCACAGTCAGTGAGTTTGCATCAACATACCTGCTCTCTCTCTCCGTTTTCAGGTGGTTATGGAGCCAAGCTGCTTAAATTAAGAAGGGATCCAATGTCTGTGATGGACAATGATAGTGAATTTCCTTTGATTCTGGGTCGTGATGTGTCTGGTGTAGTGGTGGACTGTGGATCCGAGGTTAGCCATTTTGTTCCAGGAGATGAGGTAGGAGCTGCACTGCACACCTGTCCTTAAGAAGATGTAACATAATACTGTGTACTGTGGACAATAAAAGCCTATATTCATGTATTGTAATGTAATTTCGCAATGCTGTAATGTAGACATTATCTAGAAAATAAATCAAGAAACAGTTGGTGGTTAATCTAGCAAATTGAATTCCAGGGAAATAGAGCTTCTTCATCATGTTGAGACCAGTCATAAAAATTCAATATTGCAATAAAACAGGCCGACTCATTGATTTGCAACACAGCCTACAATGGTCTAACGCAGTGTTGCCCAATCTGGGGGTCCTGACCCTCTCAATTGGATGACGAAAAATTTGAGGTATTGCTAGATGATCCACAAGACAGGACAAAATAAACTTACTATTAATGTAATTCTTTTTATTTACTTTTTTTTAGCTGTTTCTCTAATCTTTGCTTTTGTTTTTATAAATAATTGCCTTATTTTGCCACTTCTGGAGCATAAAACAGCTGGAAAAATAAAATAATATATTGGTCAACATGTTCAAAACCCATAGACATAATGGAACTAATGATGAGAGGTTATAAGTAGACAAAATAGTTGGGCTTAAACACCATTTTAGCACAAAGATGCTAAATAAAATTGCCACCAGTACACACAAGTATACACTCACCACTTCATTAGGAGCACCTGTGCAATCCAATACAACTGCTCTGCCATAAAGTCCACCTTTGAATAGATAATAAGTTCAGCTTGGATTGACCCTGTCAGAGATGTGTTAATTTAACTACATATTTTTTAGAGAGGTTGCAGTGGTGTTGGACTGGACTGCATTATATTGAGTGGTGTGTTGTAATATTTCGTCTACCCCATTTGCATACCTGAGAGATGGAGAATATTAGTAGCAGCTTTCAGTATAATGCACTCCACCGTCCACTACGACGTCAATAATAAACATAAAGGAGCCTTCTGACTGTCAACACAAACGTCAATTCGTTACCTCAATAGAAAGATTGGGCTCTGTCTCTGTGGTCATCACGTGGGCACATAATCATACGTTGAGGTATCTATTTTGCTGTTGCCCACAGATTTACATCAGTGTCCTCCTGCAGACAAAAATGCAGTTATGCAAATTCAGCTTAAATGTGATTAAATAACAGAACCATAAACCACCAAAAATTCCACATACTAATTCTTGTTCCTGTAATCGTGTACCATCAGTGCAAAAATATCTCAGGAAATGACTAATGATAAGAAGGGGAACGGCTGACTAAGAGCTTAATCGCTGATTAAACACATTCAGGGACTCGGAGTAGGCGGTTAAAAGGAGTGCTGTTCAGCAAGTTAAATGTCATATTTGTGTTCCAGGTGTGGGCTGCTGTTCCCCCATGGAAACAAGGCAGTCTGGCCGAATTTCTTACTCTAACAGAGTATGAGGTGAGCTATGGAGCTGATAAGAGTCTCATCACTGCAGTATGCTTTCATCATCAATTATCTGATCATCTGTAAGAGGGTTTATCAGTCAGTTCTCGTCTAACTGAAAGGGACGAGAAAGTCAAAAATACATATTTTGATCTCTTACCTGTCATGCTGTTAATCAAGATAGATAGTTTTGATGTGAGTTGTCCTCTCTTGAAAAGTAATGGAAGTAGATGGCTTGTGGTGTTTAAAGTGCCAAAAAAATACATTTAATCTCAACAGCATGACCCGGTTACACAAGATAATTCACAGACCTTGTTGTGAGCTGGTTCATGTGGGAACTATCTTCTTTCTACCAAACTTCATGGCATTGTCTTGGCTGAGCTGTAACATAAGTTAACTCAGTAGTGCTAGGTGAGCTAGCATTATCAGTTAGCTATAAACTGTTAGGTAGTTCAATTGGTTTGCTTTGTTTCTCATGTGTGTCTGTATGGCAATATAATAAGGGGTTGTAGTAAAGTGTGTTCCTTTATGAAACTGCTCAAAACAAGATCTGTGGATTATCTTCATGTCATGATTTATCAAAAGAGACACTGCTGTTGAGTTTTTCAAATGTATTTTTTTGTTGCTTCGAGCACCACAAGCGTGTGATCGAGTTCCTTTATATTTGAGAGAAAGCAGACATTTCTACAGCTGGTATCTTCAAAACTCAACAACTCATACCAAAACAGTGTATTTATAATTTTGGGGTTGAAGTGTCCCTTTAACTTCACAGTACCTTCCCTGTCAGTATGTTTTCAAAGAAACGGAAAGAGTTGATTTAGAGCTCTTCAGTGATTTGTGAAAAAAAAACAAAAAAAAAACGTTGAACCAAAGTTTGGAAGAAGTGCACCCTGTTATGTAATCCTGCAGTATAAAGAGCAATTAGGATTAAGTTTGTTTGCTTCACAGGAGCCACTGTGGCAGCAATTACAGAGAAACACAAATTGCCCCTCTGTTTTCTTGCCATATTGTGCTTAATGTATTCAGCAGCTCCGAGCTAGCCGCCCTCACAGCCGCTCTGCTGATTAGGCTGTGCTTTTAAATTGATAATTAAAAAGACTGTTGACATGTTGATTTATTTCTAACTTTTGACATTGTCTGCGTTGCTGTTTTTCGCAGGTTTCCCATAAGCCAAAACTATTGAGTCACACAGAAGCCGCATCCATCCCCTACGTAGCCAACACTGCTCTGTCTGCGCTTGTCAATGCAGGAGGTCTTTGCAGGGACAGCTCTTCAAATAAAAGGCAAGCCTGATCTTGGATCTTGCATCAAACCCCTCTTGTCACAATATTGGGAGAAAAAGTTAGAAGTTCCTGAATGCTATTGCGAGCTACCATTAATTAGTTCTTTAAGGTCTTGGAGTTTCTGAATGTTCTCTTTTTGCAGACCTTTACTTTGATAAGACATCTTTTTCATTATGTTCATTTCAGTGGTGAAATTGGTCTTTTTCATCCTAATTGGCATCAAAAGGGTTTTAAAACCATGCCTCTCACCCACAGACTGTGAGAATTTAACCTGCTGTGTAATGTAATGTAATGTTCACTCCTCCTCAAATGTAATAGCCTCCAATGCTGCAAATTTCTTTCTTGCCCCCTGTGGCTTCCGCCTCTTTTAGTAGCTTCGCTCAAATGAGTCACACAGTAATTGAGTGACCCTCTGGTTGCTGGGGTTTCTCTTCCTAGAGTTTTGATCACTGGAGGATCGGGAGGTGTTGGAACATTCTCTATTCAGGTAAGACAAGCAGTAGCGGCATTTATGCCAGACTCTTTTCAACTCGAATGTGAGGCCACTCGCTGTGTCTGTGTGTATACTTCTGTTTTCTTCCTCTTTCTGCTGCCAGTTATTGAAGGCCTGGGGCGCCCACGTAACCGTTACCTGCTCTCAGAACGCAGAAGGCCTTGTTAGAGGGCTGGGGGCCGATGAGGTGGTGGACTACACAGCAGGAGACGCGACTGAGCAGCTAGAAATGATGGACAAGTAAGTGTGACAGTGTGTGCTTTTAGAAGTAACCATCAAATCATACAGTACGTTGTGTGTGAAGTGGTGAGATTGTTTTGTTTTCATTTAAAGCAAAGCAAAGAAAAGAAAAGATCAGAGCAGAATGTTCTTTATTAGCCTCGGGGACCCTAATGAAGCATCATTAGAGTCGGTGCCAGTCCAATAAAGGTGCTAATGAAAAGGAATCGTCCAGGAGTGCGACAAATGTGTCTGCTTCTCCCTTTTTAAACACCCTCAAACGTGGTAAACATCTTCCTTTCAGCATGGCACAACTGCTCACTGACTCGCTTTCTAGTTTCCATGGAAACCAGGGCTCAAGGCCTGGGTGGACGCTGGCTCACCTCTCTCCTCGCCCCCAAAGCAGGAACTGGTTATAAATCCTGCCTTGAGATTGAAGACAAAACACTTATTTTTCCCAAGCAAACACTTTAAATAAGGCCCTCGCAATATGTATGATGATGAGACATGAAATGCTGTTAAACCTCTCTGTATCAGTTTGACAGTCTGTGTTCGCACCCTCAGGTTTGATGTGATTTTGGACAACGTGGGAGGGGAAACAGAGCAGTTGGTGATGGGCATGCTGAAGCCCTGGTCTGGGGCGAAGTACGTCACACTGGTCACACCGTTACTGCTCAACACCGATTCCATGGGCCTGCTGGACGGGACATTTCATGCTGGATTCACCCTGCACAGCAAGGCCATACAGGTACACGTGAGCAAAACAAACTTTCAAAATCAACACTGAATCAAATGTAGCCAATGTGAGAGACTGTTGTTTATTTATTTTTGGAGTCTGCCATTTCTCATGACGCCCTTAGCATTGGGTGTGGGCCACAGGTGCTCCCAAACTGAAATGAATACTTGATCGTCAGCAGCATGGAAATACATGGTTATGTAATGGGTAAACACCTCTTCCAGTTGGTAGAAGTTTTTGTTTTATTTCCATTCAGTTGATCAGATGAAGTTCAGTTGACATGGGTAGGGAAAAATCATGTAATAACTTGACTTCATAGCTGCATAAGATATTCTCACTTTTGCAATAGTTTACGCTTGAGATGTAGAAACATGCCCTGCAGGGTGTAATAAATTGAAGCGTGTGATGGTGAACAGGGAATGTGAGCATTAAGAGTCAGAGTCCCTGCATGTGTGAGAGCCTCCAGCTGCTCTGTCAGTGAAGAGCATGTGTAATGAGGGTAGTGGGTGAATAGGCGAGCACAGGGTGGAGCTGCTCTGGGGACTGAGTCAAGTTGTCCTGGGCGTTGCAGGCATTGGTGACAGCAGGGCTGGCAGTGTTGGAGTTGGGTATGTGTGGATGAGACTGTGTGTGTGTGTGTGTGTGTGTGTGTGTGTGTGTGTGTGTGTGTGTGTGTGTGTGTGTGTGTGTGTGCGCATGTGTTTGCTGCTGAACCAGCAGTATTTGGTGTTTGTGCAGATTGTAGCCGACTATCTCCCCCCCGGCAAATACCAGTGTTTGTGTGTTTCTTGCCAAGCCTCCGGGCCCCTTTGTCCACGAGAGCAGCCAGCTGGTCAGTTTGTTGGGGCTCAGCCACAGCAGTCACACCCTCAGTGCCCGGCTCTGGACAGCATGTCTTTGACAACTGGGACATCACAGCGCAACTGAGCCCTCTAGTGTTCAACTCGTTGGCAGCACTGACAGATCAGGAAGAATCTGTCATAATTTGTTGTTTTTCCAGGGATAGATTTCACAAAGGCTAAAGAGGTGTGGCAAAGTGATGCCGCATAATAATATTCAGTATTATGATCAAATATCAAGCCATGGGGATTTCAGGATTAGCACATGGGAGTCTGTCTGTCTGTCTGTCTGTCTGTCTCTCTTTTTTTGCTTACTTTCGTTCTTTTCTTTGCATTTTAGATGTTTTCTGGTGCTGCTTATTGGGATGTGTGTGTTTTTTTTTTTTTTATTTGCTTAAAACATACTGCATTTTTTCAGTTACAATTTAGACCATTTTTGTAGATGCTGCAACTAAATTTGATAACTAGGAGCGCCTGTGCGACTTGCAAATATACCCCCGTAATTTTGTTTTTTTAAATCATCACCATCATTGTATATCATGTGAAACGCGGAAAAGCGGAGGAGTGTGTCTGCAGGGCAATAAATCACATAAGAAAACAAAACATTCCATAATCAATCATCTGATCCACTTCCTCAGTACATGTGCAGTTATTGTTGCAGTGCAACGCACTACCTGCAAGACCCAATCGTCAAAACTTCCACCAAAAGTCAAAACTTCCTCTAAACACCTTGGTGTTTTTGTGTGATAGAGTCAGCGTCACAGTGAATCTAATAATGGATCATACATACGATAATAAACAGATAAAAACAAGCAAATCCTCTTCTTAGCATATATCCCAGTAAGATAGGGTGTCACAACTGTTTTAACACAATATACACTAAATGCAGTTCAAACTATTTGTTATCAATTGATGGTTTTCACAATATCTGTGTTGAGTTCCTGCAGGCTCCCTCGAAAAAGTCATGGAACTACTACTTAACTTAAAAAAGAATATGAATGTATTGCATTGCATGACCATTTAAGTGGTGCTCCGACAATTTTTTAGTAGGGAACGCCACCAGTGCTACTAGTAGAAAAAGTTAATCTAGAGCCCTGAGGAACAACCAAAACAATTACTATAAAAAATAACTGTAGATGAATTATTTGATGACTTTTAATGACCAGAGTGATAAGAGACAGTCAGTTTGTTGTGTAAGGTCACAACAACAAGTGTTATTTATTTATTTATTTTTTTTTGAAGAATTTCTTCTGTCAACTAACACTGAGAAAATCACTGTTTCCTTCTATGTTATATAGGTGATGTCTCCAATTAAAACTCAGTAACCTATTGGTTCTGGTCAATCAGCAAATTTGTAATGATCAGTTTTTCCTGCACGCAACCCACGTGGTCACCATCAATATGGTGTTACACAAGTCCCTGTAATGATGCAGTGTCTCCTGCATACATTACATGCGTTGTGGGTTTTGTTCTTGTGTCCTGCCTGTTTTTTCTAACTCAAAATATTCTGATTCTAACTTTCAGTGGGTTCACTGTACTTTTTGGTGTTACCTCGAAACTCTTAATATTTATGAAAACAGAGATCAAATTCGGACTCCTGCAG